>NC_137872.1:38922804-39525304 GCF_963924005.1 Protomyctophum bolini | reverse complement strand
TTTTTTTTCTCATATTCTACTATGATCTTGCAATGATTCTCAACCTTTTTCAGTTCAGGGACCCCCACCCAGTTTGACATGCAATTAGGGGCAGTGGTGGAGTCAAGTGTGTTTTCTTAGTGGCGACGGTGGCCATGTTGGAGCCGATGGGTGGTGGTGGTGGAGTACATAGACATTATATAAAGGCTAGATGGCTCAAGGCGGAGTCTCTGACGTAGTTCACCCGGCGGCCATCTTGCTTCGGGACTACAGTACACAGTATGTTCAGTGGTAGCTCAAACAAAACTCGTCATAACTCGCTCAAATCTTGACGGATTTACAAACGGGTTGGTTTATTACAAACCTTGTCAACGTGGCTATGATTCAGTGACGCGTATCTGCGTATTTCTTTATATGAACGTCGTATAAAAGCATATAAGTATGCGGACGTCTCTGACACTTATAACAAACCAAAGTTATTGTTATTTAAAAGTACATGCCCCCATAGACACAATGTCATGCTGCCCTGAGGTAAGATGGCCGCCACGTAGCAACGTCGCTCTCCATTGGCCAGCAGCGCAGGTGAGCCATCTAGCTTTCTTATATATATATATCTATGGTGGAGTATAAGTGTGTGTTCTTAGCGGTGACGGTGGCCATGTTGGAGCCGATGGGAGGCGGTGGAGTATAAGTGTGTGTTCTTACAGGTGACAGTGGCCATGTTGGAGGCGATGGGAGGCGGTGGAGTATAAGTGTGTGTTCTTACCGGTGATGGTGGCCATGTTGGAGCCGATGGGAGGCGGTGGAGTATAAGTGTGTGTTCTTAGTGGTGACGGTGGCCATGTTGGAGCCGATGGGAGGCGGTGGAGTATAAGTGTGTGTTCTTACAGGTGACAGCGGCCATGTTGGAGCCGATGGGAGGTGGTGGAGTATAAGTGTGTGTTCTTACAGGTGACAGCGGCCATGTTGGAGCCGATGGGAGGCGGTGGAGTATAAGTGTGTGTTCTTACAGGTGACAGTGGCCATGTTGGAGCCGATGGGAGGCGGTGGAGTATAAGTGTGTGTTCTTACAGGTGACAGCGGCCATGTTGGAGCCGATGGGAGGTGGTGGAGTATAAGTGTGTGTTCTTAGTGGTGACGGTGGCCATGTTGGAGCCGATGGGAGGCGGTGGAGTATAAGTGTGTGTTCTTACAGGTGACGGTGGCCATGTTGGAGCCGATGGGAGGCGGTGGAGTATAAGTGTGTGTTCTTACCAGTGACGGTGGCCATGTTGGAGCCGATGGGAGGTGGTGAGTGTGTGTTCTTACCGGTGACGGTGGCCATGTTGGAGCCGATGGGAGGCGGTGAGTGTGTGTTCTTACCGGTGACGGTGGCCATGTTGGAGCCGATGGCGAAGGACTGTGTGGTGGCGCCGGCCGCGTCAGAGGCACTGGTCAGCAGCTGCAGGTACTCCAGAGCGTCCGCATACTCCCTGGACACACGCACACAACGCACACACAACCACCGTTTAAAATACATAAATCTAAGGTGTACCGGCAGACAGCTGCCCATGACGATAAGTGTGGTTCTTCTGAGTGGTTTGAGAGGTTAGGTCCAGAGACGCCTAGAGGATGCCTTTATGACCACGGTCATTAACGCATTTTGACCTAGGAACGATTCTACAAATGACTTCTTCTAAATCCTGACAGTTTTCTGAAAAACCCCATGTTTCTATGTCAGTCGTTCTCAAACATTTTCATGTCAAGGACCCCATTAAATTATATGTAATTGGCCGCCGACCCCCATCTGAAAATATGTTGTTCCAGGGACAACATATTGTCCCTGGAACAACAACAAGATTTGAGTTAAAACGTTCGCTCTGAAAGAATATATATTAAAAGGTTTGTGTGCCGCATTTTTACGATTTTTCAAAAATAGCAGACCTACAAGCTATTGTTCAATGGCTAACAATGCTTAAAACACCAAAAGGGGTTCCCGTCCTAAATGGGTTAAATAGCAAACACTTCTGCATACCATCTCAGAGACTGCATGCTATTTGTCTTTATATTTGGCAGCCTATAGAGCGTCGCAGTCCCTCCCCCTTTCAGAACGACGAGTGGCCCAGGAAATGAATCCCAATGCATTTTTCCCATAGGCTTTTCTTAAAGTATTTATTTAAAGACAGTTATGCCGCGGACAAAGCCAACTCGGATCGTGACAAATCATGACAATGAACACAATGTTTTGGGCCGTAACCGTCTTTTTTTTTAAATATTTTTTTATCCCACGATTTTGTAACCCAGTTTTCTTTTGACCCAGTGCCAATTATCTAATGTAATCCTGGGCGCTACACTTCCTCTGCCAACCTGGGGGGGCAGCGGACTGACCTCATGCCTCCTTCTATGCATGAGGAGTCCAAGCTGCTTCTTTTCACCTGACAGAGGGGAATTTCCCCGGCCGGACGTAGCGCGTGGAAGGGACACGTTATTCCGACCAGTTCCTTTCCCCTCCATCAGGCGCCCCGGCTGGCCAGGGGGAGGTAGTTTTAGAGACCAGGATTACGGCATGTTTTTGTGAGGGTATCTACCCTAGGGGACACGGGGAGAACATGCAAACTCCACACAGAAAGGCCCATTCGCCAACCCCGCCTCGGGTATGGGCACTGATGACGCGGAGGAGGGAACACGCCGCCAGTGCCCACAGCGTCCCCAGCGGGAATCGAACCCAGGACCTTCTAGCTGTGAGGCGACAGCACTACCAACTGTGCCACCGTGCCCCCGAAGCCGTCCATGGGTATACAGTAACAGCGGAGACACTGTTACTGTATACCCATGGAGTACAGACCGACATGCCTGTTGTACCTTGAAAGCACATGCCATGGTTTTTGTAAGTTGTAACTCCAATTAATGCACCAACAATTAGTTGTGTCCTTAAAAAGCCATTCTGGGCGGGAACCCCTTTTGGTGTTTTAAGCATTATGTAATGCGTTAGCTATTGAAAAATAGCAGATCTACAAGCTCATAGCGCGGCACCGAGTGCCGCGCTACGAGCTTGTCTGCTCTTTTTGAAGAATCGTGAAAAGTGACATGAAAGTGTTTGAGAACGACTGACATAGAAACACATAGCTTTTTGCAAGACAACAGTCAGGATTTAGAAGACATTTGCAGAATCGTTCCCAGGTCAAAATGAAATTATGTGTGTGTGTGTGTGTGTGTGTGTGTGTGTGTGCGTGCGTGCGTGCCAACTCACCCCTCTCCCTGGGGGCTGGGGCTCTTCTCTCCTCTGGGCTGAGCCACGCAGTACAGAGCCTTCTCCAGGAGATGTTCCCTGAAGGCCTGGGTCACCTGGGCCAGAGGGTCCACTGGAGAGAGGCACGCACACACACACACACACACACACACACACACACACACATAGAGAGAAAGAAGACCAAGATGAGACAGAAATATGTGGCCTTACGACGTGTGTGTGCCAGAGGGACAGAGAAAGGTCAAATACCAATTTCAATTACACCTCAAGAATCACATTAAATTATCCTAAATTATCCCAGGGCATTAAGCTAGTCGACTAGTAAATCCACTAGTTGACAAAAAAGAAAAGAAAAAGATAATTGTTTTTATTTCTTATTTTTTCCCCGATTTTGTAGGCCAAGATCAGGTAGATTATAGTTATAGTCACTGATGTACACAGTTTTTAAATGTACAAATATTTATTTCCCAAAAAAGTGTTTTTTTACATAATACAGTAGGTAGTTAAGCAACTAGTATAATCACACCTGTGTGAACTGAGTGGTGCAACTCCCCTCCCCCCCCTCTCCTCTCTCTCATTAGCAGGCAACAGTGCAGCACTGATACTACCTCTCTCTCTCTGTTTCTGGCAAACAGCGCCCCTACTGGTACCAATAGTCATACTGGTGCTCATGGCCACATACCGGTAGGTAGGTGAACACGGACATTGCTGTTCCTTGGAGTGGTTGAAAAATGGTGGTTGAAAAATGGCTAGAAGTGAATGCCCTAGTGCGTGTGTGCGTGTGTGTGTGCACTGTACCCGTGTTGCCCGCCTGGCTGTAGATGCTGTCTTTGGGGGTGCTCCTCACGGCCCAGTCTCCGTCCACGAAGAAGCGGTGTCCCAGAGGGTGACAGAGCCACTGCATGGCCAGGGGCACGCTGCCGCTCGACGACAGGCACGCCTGGCGCGCGCTGCTCAGGAACACACGCTGATGGAAGGAAAACACAACACACACTCAATTAACCCATTCTGACCCGAGATCAGATTCATACGAGGTTTCCACTGGACACGCACACTGGTCTGATTAACCCATTCTGACCTGAGATCAGATTCTAAAAAAATGTCAGTGAAAAAAAAAAAAAAAAAAAAAAAAAAAAAAGGTCTTGAAATGTCAGCACAAAAATGTCAGCACGTGCACATGACCTTCGGCACCAAAAAGAAGCCGTGTAATTTGCGAGCTTGTTAGATCGCCTATTTTCGCTATACTTCTGTGCAAGACTGTCACAGGACAGGAAGAATAAAAGATTAATTTAGGAGGAAAAGTATTAAATATGAGCAAAGAAGAGTTCTACCCAGCAACAGTGACGACATATTACTGTTAATATCCCAGTCTGTGGAGCGTGATGTCACTCCAAGAGCAGTTCTCTGCACGTACTGGACTTGCACTGAGCGAAGATTTGAGTTAAAAACGTTCGCTCTGAAAGAATATATATATATATATATATATATATATATATATATATTCAAAGATTTGTGCCACATTTTCACGACTTTTCAAAAATACCAGACCTACAAGTTCATAGCGGCGGCACTCGGTGCCGCGCTATGAGCTTGTAGATCTGCTGTTTTTCAATGGCTAAAGTATAATGTAATGCTTTAGAACACCAAAAAGGGGTTCCCGCCAAAGATGGGTTAAAAAAAATCTAAAGCACTGTACTTGCACGAGTGAAAAATAAATAAACCTCTGTGAATCATACTAGTGCTGTACTTGTATTGAGTGAGTGACAAACAAAAACCTCTGTGAATATTGAATCTACAGTATAGCGTGTCAAAGAGACGTCAATAAAAAGTCTGGGAAACAGATTTGTGTAAAATAAAAAAAGCACAAATACGCTTACTGCTCACTCAGGCGTCGTATCGCTGAGGAACACGAGAACGGAGGAAAGAAACGAGAAGAAACGAACACAACGACTCGAGGCTTGTTTCTCTCTGACAGCAGAGGAGCACCCAAGTGCTGTACGGAGTTCAACTGAACTGTGTTGTTTTCGTGGACTAAAAAACTAAAGCCGTCGACTACCTTTTTTCACTGACAAAAACGAATGGAAACTAAATGAAAACTAAGCTACGGTGACTAAAACTAAGATTAAATTATACTGACAATTTCGTCGACAAATAAAAAACTAGACTAAGATGTTAGGAAGGGACTAGTGGACAAAGAGATCCAGTGTAAGTCACACTTGGTTTCCGATCTACAAGCTCACAACGCGTCATGCTGCGATGGCTATTTTCAGCAAGTGTAAAAAACAGTCATTACGACGCCCACCATCACCATCAACGCCCGCCATCAACTGTTCCAGGTGACTAAAATGTGACTGAGACTAAATGAAAACTATATTCAAGAGACTAATGACTAAAAAAACGAAAATCTAAACTTGACGCCATCCAAAAACAACACTGGTGTGTGTGTGGGGGGGGGGGTGTTTGGTAAAAAAAAAAAAACGGGAGGGGCGGACACTCACCGAGGTGAAGTGGAGCATTCTGGGTAGGCTGGCCTTGACGCGCAGCGCGGCAGAGACGTAGACCTCGGCCACGGAGGCCACGGGCAGACAGGGGCCGGCGCACTCCGCCAGGTTGACCGCGTTCAGCGCCATGTGCACCGCGGACAGGTGGCTGCCGTTCAGCTTACCTGCACGCACACACACACACACAGACACACGGACACACACACAGACAGACATGGACACACACACAGACACACGGACACACACACAGACACACACACACACACACACACACACGGACACACAAACACACACACGGACACACAGACAGACACAAACACAAGTACCAGTTAGGCTTCATTTCGCAGACTAAAACGATGACAAAACAATTATTCAATTCACACATGGGAACTAAATAAAAACTAAGCTATGCTGACCAGACTAAAATGTACAGCACAGCACAGCACAGTACAGCACAGCACCGCTCACTTCAGACAGGTCAGATTTTGTTTTTAAATATAAAACAACCCCATGGTTATATTCTCCTAGCGGACACACCCACCCACCGGTCATGTGCAGCTGGTGCAGCCGATGGTAGACGAGCGCCGCGTCGCGGCAGCTCTTGCGCGCGTCCTCCTGCAGGGGGCGGTCTGCGCCGGTCAGCCCCCCCGCCCGCGCGGCCAGCCAGCGGCCCACCCAGAGGCGCTGCAGGCAGAGGCGCAGCAGGGCCCAGAGGGCGGCGCAGGCCAGGTCCAGCTGGGAGGTGGGCAGCGGTCGGCCCAGGGCCTTCATGCAGGTCCACAGGTTCTGGCTGGCCTGGGCAAAGTCCCCCTATAGCATGAACAATGAATGAGTGAATTAATGAGTTAAAACCCGTTCTGACCCGAGATCAGATTCTAAAAAAAATGTCTGTTTGAAAATGACAGTTTTCTGAAGAAGCTATATGTTTCTATGTCAGTCGTTCTTCTATTCCCAAAAAAAACAAAAGTGCCGTTTCCTAAACGATTAACAGAATATTGACAATTAGGATGTTTTGGTAATATTGCTCCTGGTGTTCTACATACATACCACTAACCAGCTTCTGAACATGTTGCTAGTTTGACCACTAACCACTAGCCTGGCCCAGCCTGCATGCTTTCTGGTCTAGAGGGGCGCGTAGCCTGGCCCAGCCTGCATGCTTTCTGGTCTAGAGGGGCGGGTAGCCTGGCCCAGCCTGCATGCTTTCTGGTCTAGAGGGGCGCGTAGCCTGGCCCAGCCTGCATGCTTTCTGGTCTAGAGGGGCGGGTAGCCTGGCCCAGCCAGCATGCTTTCTGGTCTAGAGGGGCGCGTAGCCTGGCCCAGCCTGCATGCTTTCTGGTCTAGAGGGGCGGGTAGCCTGGCCCAGCCAGCATGCTTTCTGGTCTAGAGGGGCGGGTGGCCTAGCCAGCATGCTTTCTGGTCTAGAGGGGCGGGTAGCCTGGCCCAGCCAGCATGCTTTCTGGTCTAGAGGGGCGGGTGGCCTAGCCAGCATGCTTTCTGGTCTAGAGGGGCGGGTGGCCTAGCCAGCATGCTTTCTGGTACATAGGACGTCCTCAGACGTCCTAGCACATCCTCAATGATACCGGGCACTAAAATTACCTTACCGTTGACTTAGCTGTTAGCGCGGCGGAAAGAATGACTCGTCTCTCCTAATCCAGAGCGCTCTCTGTGGTTTTGAACGGATCGATATACTCATGGTGCTTCATTTCTGCTCCTCATACGTCTCTCCCGCAAATATGCTTTTTTGGATCATATATCGCATAAATTAAAACGATCGCAATGTAAGCTAGCAATGTAAAGTACACTTGTTTTAGTGGATTGTTTCCGGGTCGTGGGTTTCAGAGTAAAAGCGACCAGACAACTCTGGCACACCAGAGCTCCTATTTTGAAGAACTTCCGCCACTGATTGTGTTAATAGTCCTTGTCCTGGAACAGGAAATGTGTCACGTTCACCTAGGCTTTCATTTTCTGAGACGAACGCTACCGAAAATAAAAGCCCGCGTACCGAGGCTGGACCACTTCAAATGCTCTAATCTTAAATTAACCAAAAATAGGCTATCTACAAGCTCTCTCAACACGTCGCAGAGTGACGCATTGAAAGCTTGTAGTCCGACTATTTCCACTGCACAACATGCTTCCAAAGAAAACCTCTATAATAATAATAATAATATTATTATTAAAGAAGACCTCTATAGAGTCAAAATGGTTGCAATCAGTCGTGGCGACCACGAGAACCAGAGACTGGAGGGGTATTTGAATAGAGGGCGAGCAGTGCAACTATTTACTACTTTCTTAGCAATTATGATTATTCATTGATTATTTTTATGATTAATTGAATAAAAGAAATTCAATTAAAAAAAATATATTATTTCATACATCGGTGAATTGATGATTAGAGGAAATCTAATTAACTAAAAAAAATCCATTAGTCTGATTAACCAACGATTGCTAATTTTACACTCCCGGCTCATTCATCAGTTTCAATTTTATAGCACTTTAGGTTTTGTTTCATCAATTCCAATTTCACTTGTGCGTGTATCCTCTTAACCTGCGTGAGTTCTCTCTCCTGATTGGATCAAAATGGCATCCCAACAACAATACAAAATGTATTTCCTGATTATGTACAGAGCTGGAGAGACTCGTGTTACTGAACAAACACCCTGTGGTCTGTAGCAATGGTCAGAATATAGAGCTTTTTAACACCACGAAAAAGAAAATGGGGGGCGAACGTGTTTTGGGGGCAAGCGTTTACCAGTTACTGAGGCACTACACCGTCTCTAAGCATGAGGATGTATGCTTTTATTTGTAACTAACTAGCTTATCCCATTTTGGGGCGGGAACCCCTTTTGGTGTTTTAAACATTATGTTATAAATTATGTTGTAAAATAGCAGATCTACAAGCTCATAGCGCGGCACCGAGTGGCACGCTACAAGCTTGTAGGTCTGCCATTTCTTTTATCGTGAAAATGTCCCTCAAATCTTTTTTTAAAACATATCTTCTTTTAATATTTATTTCACGATTTAGAAGTTTTTTTTTTTTATTTTTACGTCAGGCCTAAATGGGTCATAAGTCTCTCTGGATAAAGAACATCTGAAAAAAAAAGAAATAGCTTCACGGTAATTGTAAAGTGTAAACAACAGCTGTGTGTTTTATTATTATTACCCTGGCCAGGTCCAGGTCGGCCTGCTTGCGGTGCCTCCAGAACAGCACGGAAGACCCGGAGTGGGGTCGGGTCACCGGCTCTCCGTAGACCAGCAGGCGGATCAGAACGCCGGACACCAGCACGCCGTTGAGCAGCCACACCAGCAGGGTGGGCAGCATCCAGTCCAGCCAGCCCCACGAGTCTGCTGCGGACATTACAACACACCGTTACTATACACTAGGGTGGGCAGCATCCAGTCCAGCCAGCCCCACCAGTCTGCTGTGGACAACACACTGTTACTATACACTAGGGTGGGCAGCATCCAGTCCAGCCAGCCCCACCAGTCTGCTGTGGACAACACACTGTTACTATACGGGGTGTAGTTAAGAGAAAAGTAGCTAAATGTGTCGCAAATCTGCAACAACAAAAAAAAGCTTACCACTAGCTTTCTTCACAAATGTGTTCATAAAAGGTGTCTACAATCACATATAAATTTGTTCCAAACCCAACTCCCTTGGGAAACTTTGTGACAGCTGCCGAATGTTGCGGTACCATAAACATCCAATATAAGGCAAATACATTTCATTATGCTTTAAGTAGCATGTGACGTGTCAAACTAGGGGGGGGTTTCATGATTCTGAATCCATTCCAAGCATTAGTTTTGCACAGAAAACACTCCTTGGGCTAAATTCAGCCCTAGCCACTTGCCCAAATGTGCCCCAAATGAGCTGACCACATCAAATTTGTGACGACGGCTAGAAAAAGTAGGAAAGAAAAGGCCAAATTGGACAGTGAAAATATAGTAATAACCTCATTACCCGCCGCCCCTCCCCCCCCACGGACCCCCACCCTCAGTACCTGCGATGTCCAGGCCCAGCATGGCCCTGCCCGTGCCGTGGCCAGTGGCGCCGGCGGAGCCGGCAGCGCCCCCGGTGGTGGCCGCCGCCGCCGCGGTGGTGGTGGTGCCACACAGCAGGGCGGCCAGCGGGTTGAGGGACAGGAAGACGAAGGTGAAGGCACACAGCGCCATGCGAGAGCGGTCCAGCATGCCTCCGACGCCGCCGCTGCTGCTGCTGCCCCCTACTGGGGGGCTGTCCAACACACTGGGCTGGAGGGAGGGAGGGAGATAGAGAGAGAGATTCATGATTCACATAATGTGTGGGACGTACTTAAAAGTACACATTTATTTCCAAAAAGTGGTGCAACTCTGTGTGAGGGTCCCCGGGGGAGTTCCAGACCCACAGGAACGCACCCAGGGTGCCGGCCCGATTCTGGCAAGCCGCCCCGCGTCCGAAACGGTTGAAAAATGACAGAGTTACCGTGTGGGGGTCCCTCTACTGTACCCTCTACTGTACAGTACTGTACTGTCACTGTACTGTACTGGTACACCCGAAATCACCATGCATACAGTTAATATGTGCGTGTGTGTGTGTGTTTTTGTGTGTGTTAGGTTGCGCACAGGTGGTGAAAAACAACCATGCTGTTTTCGTGCTCAGACGCACCCACCCACCCAGCCACCCACACACACACAGCTCCGTAAGGGAGTGGCACCACTCAAAAATGACTAGAAGTGAATGCCCTATAGGTAAGGTAAGGTACATTTTATTTATAAAGCGCCTTTCAAAACAAATGTCACAAGGTGCTGTACAATAAATAAAATGAAATAAAACAAGAGCAACACATAGATCAACAATAAAACGAAAACACAATGACAGAGTAATAATATATTATATATATATATATATATATATATATATATATATATATATATATATATATATATATATATATATATAAACATGCAGTACCATAATGTATAGACAATATTACAGACAAAAGTGCTTTTGAAACAAATGGGTTTTTAGCAGCTTTTTGAACGTCTCGACAGATTCTGCCCTCCTTAGGGAAAGGGGTAATTCATTCCATAGGGACGGGGCTACAACTTCAAAAGCTCTATTGTTCTTAGTCTCATATTAGGAACTTTGAGCAGGTGTTTACCTGAAGACCTCAGTGTTCTCACATTTGATATGGGGAGTAATAGTTCGGTTATGTACATGGGAGAGCTTTAAAAGTGATTAATAAAAATGTAAAAACAATTCTGCAGTCAATTGGAAGCCTGCAGTGTAATATAGTGTACATACCTTGGTGTCCTCCACCATGGGGCTCTCAGGCTCCGAGTCGCTGCCACAGTGGGAGCCGGAGGAGTAGGAGGAGGGGGACCCCACGTCGGAGGCCGGGGGCGTGGGGAGCTCCGCCTTCACCTCGTCCACCTCCATGGCCACCAGGTCCTTCAGAGACTCTGAGGAGGAGGAGCAGAGACGCAGTGTTGGGAGAGTTCATTTATTGTATGAACTAGTTCAGTTCACAGTTCAGACATTTTAAAAACAACTAGTTCAGTTCATAGTTCATAATTCAACATTTTGAACTAAAGTTCATGGTTCTTTTTTTCGTTCTTTTTTTTATTTTTCATTTTTATTATTGCCACAGCCTATAGCCATTTGCGCACCTGCGGAGAGACAGGGATTTAGAGAATGCTGACAGGCACTCAAATGAGATGTTAACGTCCTGTAAGTAGATGTGGAAATAAAACTAGTGATGACTAATCAATACAAGTGGCTCTTATTTTGATGAGGCAGTTTCTACACAGGAAGTGTTCGGGTACAACACTGCAGAGACGTTTGTTCTTCTGATTAGGAACTCTCACTCAACCCCTTTAGATCATAGATGGGGGCAACTGGCGGGCCCGGGGGGGCCACATACGGGCCCCCACCATCACTTAATGCGGCCTGCAGGTTAATATCAGAATATATTGTTCATTTCAGCTAATTACTATATTATTAAAAGGTTATTGTATTTTTTAGATGTCCAATGTATTTGTATTTAGTTCATGACGTTAATAACATAACTATAACGAAATGCATTTGAAATTAAATAAATAATTAACTTTTCAGGATTCCAATTCAATAATAGCAAAAAAAAATATTCACCATTTCAATTCAAATATATAGCAAAAATAGCTGATCTACAAGCTCAAATAGCTTGTAGATCGGCTATTTTTGCTATGACAGAAATATGCAATGTGGCTCTCTGGAGTGAGTGTGGAAATATTGTGGCCCTCTCCATCGTCAAAGTTGCCCACCCCTGCCTTAGATCAAACGCTGGGCTATGTTGGGCTATGGCCACTATGTTGAGTCACCTCAGCAAACAGAGGGTGGACAACAGAAGGATTGGAATGATCTCCACACAGAAAAGTCAAACTGCCCGCACTGCTTTCACTGGAGATGTTCAAAAGGACGATAAAGGCCTTGCTTATCAACACATTTCATTCTTTCAAAATAGCGACACGGGGTGCCCGCATTTAGACCCACATTTCTATTTAGTTTTTAGGTTTTTTTTACCAAGACGTCCACAGACGTCCTGGGCACTACATGCGGTAGTTCCTATAGGATGTATGTGGACGTCTTGGGCATATATTGTGTTAATAGTTGCCTCGTCTCATTGAGGTGCATTGATTTGTGCCTCAATGCACTCATACTTTATTGTATGTACTAGAAGTTTACAGTGAGAAGTTTGTGGGGGTTTATTTTGTCCTATATGGAATGTGTGAAATGTCCTGCATCTTGGCTAGTGGACACGTGTAAAAGAGTCTGTCTCAATGTATTTTTTACTGACAAAATAAAAGGTTATAGAGGAGATCACAGGGTCAAGCACACATCTCTCTCTCTCCCCAACCTGTCCTTTCACTTCTTTGAAAATGACGCTTAAAGAACATGACAGTGGTTTACTCTACGTGAGCGAGCTCCAGCTGAAGAAATGACAGGGGGGGGAGCGAGAGAAGAACTCACTGTTTTTCTGAGCGGCCATTTTGAGAGCGATGTTCTCCTGCTTGAGCTTCTGGTTGGTCTGCTGAATGTAGCGGATGTAGTCGATGGCCTTCCGCAGCACGGCCGACTTGTTGAGCTACACAGGGGACAAGAGACAGCAGAAAGGACTTGTTGAGCTACACGGAGGACACTGAGACAGTAGAAAGGACTTATTGAGCTACACGGAGGGGGGACAGAGACAGCAGAAAGACAAGCTTATTAGGCTATACGGGGACAGACAAGACCAGAGAGTGTTAGAGAGAGGCAGGGGCTGAAATCCCGCAAGAGGGTGCACTTTTTGACAAAAAATAGCAACGTTACCGCGACAACGGACAGCACACAGTGATGCCACACGGACGTCGCTAAAGAGTGACGGACAGTGCGGGCAGTGACTTCAGGTCATATAAGGGCGTGGGTGAGGCAGCAGAGCTCGCAGTGTGGAATAAAGTTTAGCGACGAGAGAGAAGTACGGAAGACAGGGCTCCACGGGCAAATCTAGTAGTGCACATAAATGTCCAAAGGGAGATATTGTGCTCATTGAGGCAGTACCCCTTGGCAACCAGTAGGTGTCCTACTACCCAACACCAACTGTATGTAAATGGGACTGTATAAGCTTGCTGCACCATACTAAAAACATAGCACAGACTGGTTTATACTGTATAAACCACCGCACCATGTACTAGAAACGTACAGTACCACACAGACTGGTAAAACTGGTTTTAATCATTCAAATACATGACTGGATTTACAGCTTTTAGCCACATTGTGTCATTCAAGGTGGTTTTCAAATTAGGATTCAAATCGGACTGATTTGTACAGATGCCTCTCTGTCTGGACACGCCATCGTATGAATTATAAATTAAAGATATTAGCCCGTTTCGACCTGAGGCCATCTGACAATATGTTGTTCCAGGCCCCCCCCCCCCCCCCCCCGTAAAAAATGTTCGCTCTGAAAGAATATATAAGACTTGCGCCATATTTTCAAGAAATAAAGAAATAAAAGCAGATCTACAAGCTCATAGCGTGGCACTCAGTTAAAAGCTAAAGCATAACATATTGCTTGAACCACCATAAGGGTTAATTAATTATCACGAACATGTTACGTCGTGGGGAATTTAAAACGAAGCCATTATTTAACCCATTCTGAACGGGAACCCATTTTGGTGTTAGCATCATGTCGTGCTTTAGCTATTGAAAAATAGCAGATCTACAAGCTCATAGCGTGCCACCGAGTGGCGCGCTACGAGCTTGTAGGTCTGCTATTTTTGAAAAATCGAAGAACGACTGACATTTTTTTAGAATCTGATCTCAGGTCAGAATGGGTTAATCAGACCAGTGTGTGTCCAGTCGAAACCTCGTATGAATCTGATCTCAGGTCAGAATGGGTTCATCAGACCAGTGTGTGTCCAGTGGAAACCTCGTATGAATCTGATCTCAGGTCAGAATGGGTTCATCAGACCAGTGTGTGTCCAGTGGAAACCTCGTATGAATCTGATCTCAGGTCAGAATGGGTTAATTAGCGTCTCTCTCTCTCACCTTGGCCTCGGTCCCGGCCACCAGGTCCTTCAGCTCGATGATCTTGTCGTTGATGGAGGAGCGGTAGCGCTTCTCGATGGCGTTGTGCGCCGTGCGCTTCTCGCCCTTGTGGGGCATCCCGCCGCCCATGTGGTGGTGGGGCTTCCCCCCGGCGATGGCGATGCGGTTGATGGGCAGCTTGTTGTTGTCCGTCGTGGCGTCCATCATGAGGGGCACCGTGGTCAGGATGGTGCCTCCGGCGCCCATCAGAGCCTATTACAGACGGATAAACAGGAAGGCAGGAGGAGGAAAACCCCCAAAAAAAGAAATTATGGAACAATTTTTTTGAACAACCTTTTTTGTGTACGTTTTGTAAAACTCGTTTGTGTTGGTATTATTATGAGAATGGCCCATACTCCCGTTATTGAAACCCATTTCGGGTGCGGGAACCCCCTTTTGGCGTTTTAAAAGCGTCGTTATGCTTTAGCTATTGAAAAATAGCAAATCTACAAGCTCATAGCGCGGCACCGAGTGCCGCGCTATGAGCTTGTAGATTTGCTATTTTTTTAATGTCCCTCAAATCTTTTTTTTTAACATTTTAACTCAAATCTTTGCTTCTGGGGAGGTCCATGGAACAACATATTTTCAGATGGGGGGGAGGCATATTACAAAATTATATTTTTGGGGTCCTTGATTTTTGTTTGATGGGGGAGGGGGGCAGAAAACAGCCATCAAACCAAAATGTTTGGGGAAACCACGTGACGCCCATTGGAAATGCATTGTGAGGCCATGACACACAGCAGAACACACAGGACACAGGTGTGTCTTTTAGGTGCGAGTGAGGCCTTATAGGAAACAGGAGATTAGCTCCTGCTGCCCCCTATGGGCCTCAGGGCTCGGCAAGGCTTACTATATGATATTCAAAAATAGCAGATCTACAAGCTCACAGCTGCACCACCGACCTGTAGGGAGGTGGTGGTGGAGGTGGTGTTGGGCAGTGAGGTGGTCACTATGCAGTTGTCATGTTTCAGAGTGGTCAGCAGGAGAGACTCAGCCTTGATGAACTGGGGCTGGAGCAACACCTGGCGCGCGCACACACACACACACAAACGCACACATACACACACAGACACACACACACACACACACACGCACGCGCATGCACACACACAAATACAGAGGAAGGAAGAGAGAGTTAATTTCACATGTTTTGAAATGATCCACGCTACTACCAAAAACAATCACATCTGGTCAGTTAGCGGAATTTCCACTCTGTGTCTGTGATACACTTGTAATTGTCACATCCGACCCTGTGAAATGTTTGTTTGAGAGGTCGAAAAGTCAATCTTTCCATGTTCCAACAATTAAATCCAAATCACAATTATTTGTATGACAATAAATTGACGGTAAGTAAACACGCGCGCGCACACACGCACGCACACACACACACACACACACACACACACACACACGCACACACACGCACACACGCACACACACACACACACGTACTTGCTGCACATGATGGGGGGCGATGGTCTGTATGGGGGTGTTGTGGGTGGTGGTCAGCAGGGCGGTGGTGGTGGTCAGGCCCGCCCCCTGGACGTGGGCCTGGATGGCCATTGGCTGAACGCCGGGCGGGGACGACGACAAGGTGACCATCGGTTGGCCGCCGGCTTGATTGACAGCTGGAGAAGAAAAGGGTCGATTCAAAACATTGATTAAAAGAAGAAAAAAAAAGGTAGGGTATGTGATATTATCCGTTTGTTAGAATAGCATTTTTACACAGCCCTTTAGACGAATATTAGACGTCTATTAGGCACAGAAAATGCCGCTACGAGCTTGTAGATCTGCTATTTTTCCAACAGCTAAAGTATAACATAATGCTTTAAAACACCAAAAGGGGTTCCCGCCCCAAAATGGGTTAAAAATAAAACTAAATATTGAGTATACGTGACACTTTTTTCTTCTTTCGACAGCAAACTTATACCTGCCCTGTTCTAAGCCGTTCTATATTTCACTTCACTTTAATTATTGTAACCAGACATTACAGATGACTATTTGATATTCATCACAAATATGATTGTGCAAATAATAGTTTGGGCAAACCAACACAATGCCCACACTAATGATATGCCTGATGGATCACTATTGGAGTTTGTCATCGGTGGCCTTATCTAAACATCCCGTGACACCGTCCGTAGCGTTATGGTTTGTTTGTAGGCTAAAGGTGAGCCCTTATCAGCGGTCTGATGAGTCAGTCAGTGAGTCGCCTCTGACCTTCCTTATCGGAAGGTCAGTTACAGTTACAGTTATACAGTTGCGCTCATCAGGGCTGACGTTATATTGTCGTAGTGCTTTTGTACAAACTGATGAAGTTCACTCGGCTACATTTTAATCCATATAGACCCATGTTTCTGTGTCAGTGGTGGTCAGACTATTTCATGTCAAGGACCCCCCAAAAACATATATTTAATTGGCCGCCGACACCCCATCTGAAAGTATGTAGTTCCCAGGGACCCTCCCGGAAGCAAAGATTTGAGTTAAAAAAAAAAACGTTGGCTCTGAAAGAACATATTCAAAGCTTTGCACTAACATTTTCACGATTCTTCAAAAATAGCAGACATACAAGTTCGTGTAGAATAGATCATAGCTTGTAGATCATAATGTGTAAGACGCCAAGAGGGGTTCCCGCCCCCAAAATGGGTTAAATGGAAATATTTGTACTTTTGACTGCTGATATAACCAACAAAATTAGACACTTGATTGATTGAAATATGTATTAACAGTTTGCAGAATTACAGTACATTCCAAGCACAACTCGAACACAAAGACTGTTAACTGTGAGCGGACGACCACCAATAAAGCATTACACTTGTTTACAAGAGGGTCCACCTTGTTCAATTCATCAAAACGTGTGGCAGAGCAGTACAGAGAAGCCACAGTATAGCGGTTGTTAAGCTTTCTATAACCTTTTGTGCCGTGTCCGAGGGAGGCCGACCAAAGGGCAAGACAAAACCTTTTATTTTTTATATATAGAAGTGTATATTTGTACGTCTCTAAAATGTCCTGATGAATTGAAAATGGTGGACCCGGCCGTTGTAAACAAGTGTGGTGTCGTCCACACTAACAGTTTTTTGTATTGACTTTGAAATGTACTCACAAAGTCACAAAGTATACACATTGAAGATAAATGTGAGGGCAGAAAACTTGAGAAAAGTGAAGACTTCTGTGATGATTTGATTTGCTTGAGCACGGAATGTCTCACGGCGCACACACACACACACACACAGACACACACACACACACACACACACACACACACACACACACACACACACACACAACAGTGTGCCTTGGCACAGGTGCAGTACTTAGTTTAGACAGTTTTTGGTTTAGACAAGTCATTGGTTAGACCAGTCATTTAGTCCTACAACTACAACCCATCTCAAACCCTCACCCTAAACCTAAACCTATAACCTCCCACGGGGGCAGCACACCTAAACCTATAACCTTAACCCATGTCTAACCAATGACTATAGTCTAAACTAAGTATATATGCACCCCCCCCCCCCCCCCCCTTGGCACACCGTTGGGACAACTTGGCACCAAACGGACCCGTAAGGTCTGTATGTGCTAAGAGTACAGATGTGTTGCGTTAAAGCAAACAATCCTCACTGTGCTGCCAGCCAAGCCTCTGCTCTGTGTGCGTGCGTGCGTGCATGCGTGCGTCCGTCCGTGCGTGTTCACCTCCACAACAACCGGCAGGCTCTCTCTGTGTGTTATCGTCTGAGCCTGCATGCTGTCATGGAGGTGAACGGAGGTAGCCTCTAGCTTGTTTTCGCGCCGCGGGTCCAGTGCGAGCGCAGTGGCAGTGCCACCTGACGCAGGGCAGGGTCACACACACACACACACACACACACACACATACATGACATAGTACGTGTCAAGAGGCCCTCCAGCCTGGCCTATGAGGGACTGTGTTTGTGTGTGCTGCGGGGGGGCGCTCCGATGTCTTTTGGTTTGTTTTCAGACAACATGGGGTAACCCGGGTTCAACGCTATACCACACATCGCGGACGGACACCACGTGAGATTTCACCGGTTAACCAAAGTTTGGGGGGCGGGAATTACCCCTTTTTGGTGTTTTAACTAAAAGCATTGTGATTATACTTTAGCTATTGAAAAATAGCAGATCTAGAAGCTCATACGAGCTTGTACTGTACAAGGTCTGCTATTTTTGAAAAGTCGCGAAAATGTGGCGCGAATCGTTGAATATATATTTCAGAGGGAACATTTTTAACTAAAGTATTGGCTTCTGGGGGGGGGGGGGTCCCTGGAACTACATATTTTGAGATGGGGGTCCGTGGCCCAATAGACATAATTCTGGGGGTTCTTGACATGAAAAAGGTTGAGCACCGCTGATAGAAGACTGTCTCTCGTTGAACGGATAAAATGCTCAAATAATGGCATTTATGTTATGATAATGTGTGACACTCGGCCTACTCTGGACTAAAGAGGAGTATGCTGGATGAGGTGTGCGTTGTTGTTATCGTTCTGCTCGTGTTTGTCAGGCCACAAACTGCTGCGACAACAATAAACGCAGCATAAATAAAGGCCTCTAGGTTTACGACCGTGTGGAACAGCAACCGTGCACGCGTGCGTGCGTGCGTGCGTGCGTCATAGATACACACAGTCTGCGGGGAAATCCCAGGATAAAAAAATAACTCGATCATCAAATCACCCTGATGAAGGCATTGTTGGCGCAACACGCAGCCTTCTTTTCTTTTCTTTAAATGCATTAGCCAGAGACTATTTAAAGGCTTTTGGAATTTTCCACAACGTTTTAATTTTTGTCACCCATTTGTACCAATAGTCAGGGAATATTATCAGTATAATCTGGGAACACATTGTCTTCACCAATGTGTTTGTAAACGGGTCTACTAACATATCCCACGTTGGTTTATATTCAGCCACCCTAATTGGGAATTCTTGACAGCTGCTGAAAGTTGGGGTACCATCAACAGCCAATATATGGCAAACATGTTCTAAATGTCATTTATGCTTTAAATAGCATGTGACGTGTCAAACTAGATAGGTGGTTTTCATCATTCCGAATCCATTCAGAGTTTCCATTTAGTTTTGTACGAAAAACACTCCTTGGGCTAAAAAACGGCCCAAATGTGCCGACCTCATCACATTTGTGATGATGTTGTTCAGGTCCATTGGTACACTCTGGGAGTTATAGCAGATCTACAAGCTCATAGCGCGCCACCGAGTGGCGCGCTACGAGCTTGTAGATCTGCTATTTTTTGAAAAATCGACTGACATAGAAACATAGCTTTTTCAGAAAAGTGTCAGGATGTAGAAAACATTTTTTTAATCTGATCTCGGGTCTAAAATGGGCTAAAAAAAAACCTGGACACTCTGGCAGAAGACCAGAAGACGACGACACACGCTTTGAACCACCAATGGTTACAAAACAAAACAAAAACAAACAAACGTCCGCCCTTACCCGTGTATCCATTATGGTGGCTGTATGTGACCCTGTGAGCCTGGAGGGTGGTGGTGGGAGGAGCCTGCTGCTGCAGCAGCGACGGAGCCGCCTGGAGCTGCTGCAGGCCGGGCTGCAGCACCGTCTGCGTCTGCTGGGGCTGCAGGGGCTGCAGGACCGTCTGTGTCTGCGTCTGCTGGGGCACGGGAGACGTCGTGAAGAGGGCCGTCGCCTGGGGCGCGGCGGAGGTCGCGAACAGGGCCTGGTGGTGGCCGGGCACCGAAGTGAACACCACCGGCGGCGGTTGGCTCTGTTGTTGTTGTTGTTGTTGTCCTTTGGGAGAACCGTGAGGAGAAGGAGGAGGGGGGGAGGCGACCTGGGGGGTCGGGGGGGCGGCGGCCGGGGCCGGGGCAGGGGGGGGGCTCATGAGAACAGGCTGCTGGGGAGCTGGGAGCTCCATCTTGGGGGCCTGCTGCTGCTGCTGCCTGGGGCTGGAGCTGAGCACCTGAGCCAGGGGAGCCTGCTGGAAGGTGGGGGGCTTGTTGAAGGCCTTGTCCAATGGGGTGGACGAGCTGCGCGTGGTGATGGGGGGTCCCAGGAGGGCGTCCAGGTGGGGGCTGCTGCTCTGGAGCGAGGAGGACGGGGGCGAGGAGGAGGAGGAGGAGGGAGGCGAAGAGGAGGTGGATGGAGGCGGAGGTGGTGGAGGAGGAGGGGAGGAGATGGAGTGGCCGAGGCCAGAGAGAGACGAGGACGGGGGCGCCTGATGGAGGGGAAGTCCCGTCACGGCGTTATTATAGTGGGGCGGCGGGGGGTCGAACAGGCTGCCGAACTCCATGTCCTGGTTGTGGATGAGCTGGAGCATGTCTGGAGGAGGGGCGAGACGGGGGAAAACACACGCATATTCATATCATACTGTACGTTTTGTTAGATTATTATATATTGTTGCTATAGAGCGTCGCAGTCCCGCCTCCTTTCATGACGACGCCAGGCATTTTCCCCCCTTCAAAAAGTATTTATTTAAAAGACCTTATATTAGCGTCGTACGAAGCCAACTCGAGTTGTGACAAATCATGACAAACAAACACCAATATTTTGGCCCAAACAAATAATTACAAAGAATACAAACTGCCGGGGTTTTTTTTCCTCTTTCTTTGTTTGGCCCAAAACATTGTGTTTACTGTCATGATTTCTCACAACTCGAGTTGGCTTAAAAACTTGGCTTGAAAAGGTCTTTAAATGAATACTTTTTGAAAATGAACGTGGAATCATTTACTGGGCCCTGGTAGGGGGGGCGGGGCTGCGACGCTCTGTAGAGTGTTTGTTCAGTGACACGGGGGTAAATCTCTTTAGTCGACACAAAATACATTTTTCAGGTTGGGATACCAATTGTATCCAATCAGAGCAGAGGAAATGGGAAGTGATGGCACAAAGACAATTAACAGACGAAATTCAAACTGGAACAGCGTAGAATTACGCAGATGAATGTCAGGATTTAGAAGCCTTTTTTTTAAGTTCGATGTCAATGTTCGATGGGCTAAGCCGATGTGTGTTATTTGATATAATATTAACTCAAACCAAGTACAGTTGTCTAGTGCACCGTCTGGCCAATATTTCTATTATACTGCTATCTCTGCTGCGGCTGAATTCCCCCACGGGGATCAATAAAGCTATCTTATCCCATCTTATCTGGTCGGATGAATCATGAATGTGAAATTCAGAGCAGGTATACAGTATACCAGCCAGACATGAAGGACACGTCCGTTGCTCATCTTACACAGAGCTTGCGTCATCCATTTACTGGCATCCCCCCCAGTTTGCAGAATCACAGTACATTTCAAGCACAACTCAAACTAAAACTGTTAACTGTGAGTGGACGACACCAGATCAGAACATTTAGAGACGTACAAACATACACTTTATATAGCCAAAAACAGGAAATGATCATAAAATAAAGTTAAAAAAGGGGGAAAAAAACATAGACAGTGAGGGGAAAAGGGGGTGGGGGGGGGATTCAGATTTTACAGGGGCCAGTTTCAAATTGCAGCCGTCCGTATAGGTGCCCTTTGAGAGCGGTTTTGAAGGAGTCAAGGGATTCGCATGTCTCAATGACTGTTGGTAGGGCGTTCCACATTTTGGTGGCATGGGAGCGAAATTAATTTAGTCCCTTGTTTGTGCCGAAAAGGTCTACAGTTAGAGAATGTAGAACCTGGTATCTCTCCTGATGGTACAACATCAAACACTGAAGCACTGAGAAAACTGTTGCGCCTTTCTTCGTCCTTTTTTTCCAAACATGACTACGGTCAGCTCTTAAAGAGCTCCAAAACAATAGAGCTCAGGTGCTGAGAATTGCCGATTACTAATTGATGACATCACCAAGGACCACATCAAACGCAGCATGTGGATCAAATCCCATCCAACGACAACAACATGTTTTCGGGTGCGAGAGGCTAAATCAAATGGCGGTCCGTGACACGAATGCTGAATAAACAATGGGCCTCGACATGAAAAGGCTTGAAAACGTCTGCAATGGAATATTTTCCACTTGTGCCTGTGGATGAGAAAACCTTTCCCATCCACCACAGAGATGAATAGGCGTATTAGCAGACCTTCCCTTCCGTCTTAGTGTAGTATAATAACTATTAGAATAAGTACAGTGGCACTACACAGTTGGTTGAAAGTTCTAGCAGTAACAAAGGAAGTGTACTAGCAAGTGTATAGGGTTTAGAACCCCCTGTCGGCTAAAGGCTCATTCATAGTCTGGATTTTCGGTGGTGAGGTGACCACCGGAGCTCAAATAACGTTGAGCGATGGTGAGTGAAAACAGAGAGAAGTAAAGGGCTTGTGCGGTGGCGGTGGTTTGCTCTTCACCGCGGCTCATGGCGTCATGTTGTAGTTCGGTGGTCACCTCACCACCGAAGATCCAGACTATGTATGAGCCTTAAGTGTATAGGGTTTAGAATCCCCTGTCGGCTAAGTGTATAGGGTTTAAGTGTTCAGGGTCAGTTATGGTCCCCCCCCCCCCCAGGGCACTAGTCTAGCCTGAGGTCAGGTCCAGGGTCACGTCACGTCACAGGCACGTTTTCAAAAGTATATTTCTGTCTGGAGGACAGAAGGCATGTAGAAACACTGGCGTTATTTATTTTATATGCGATATCGCAATAACAAGAATGTCTCAATATTAGCTTGTGAGCCTCTCAGTATAATCATATCACAGGACCAGGTATTCAGGTCAAGATTGTTTTGTTTGAACAGCAGTTTGGAGTAATGAGAGTGAAAGAGCGGCCTGCCTCTACTTCGCATTTACGACGTAGCTGCAACTTATAGTAATATGAATATCCTACCTCGACAACAACCAGACAAGATGCATGTTGTCTAACTCTAACCCATTTAGACCTGAGGACGATTCTACCAATGCTTTCTAAATCCTGACAGTTTTCTGAAAAAACCTATGTTTCTGTATCAGTGGTTCTCAAACTATTTCATGTCCAAGGACCCCAAAGATTATATGCAATTGGCCGCCGACCCTCATCTGAAAATGTGTTGTTTTTCAGGGACCTCCGGGGAAGCAAAGACTTTAGTTAGAAACTTTCGCTGTGAAAGCATATATTCAAAGATTTGTGCCACATTGTCAAAAAATAGCAGATCTACAAGCTCAAAGCGCGGCACAGAGTGCCGCACTATGAGCTTGTAGATCTGCTATCTTTCAATAGCTAAAGTTTAAATCGCCAAGACATGGGTTCCCGCGGCTAAACTGTGTGTATACTCTGTATATTGTGTTACTTTTCAGGATTCCAATTCAAAAATGGCAAAAAGTACCACATCTACAAGCTTTCGACCTTGTGTATATCTGCTATGCCTTGATTGCTTTTGTGTGGCGCTGTAGTGGGAACAAGTAAAACAAAACAAAAAAGTTTAAATGTGGAAGATAAGCGATTTCTGCCTGACAAACAAACAACGATATCCTCTGTCCCAGGAGAACCTACGGAAGGCACAATCCTAAATGGTATATACACTAAGGCTACAACGGTTTTTAAACTTTATTACATACTACTGTATGACTCACCGTTACTACTACTAGTGCCTAGGTGTGGATTACACAACGTATTTCGTATCGTTCATCCCCTTTAACTTTAATTAGGCCATATTTTGTGCTGTATAATGTGTGTGTGTCAGTACTTTAGTTGTTGTACAACAGTTCGTCACGATCACCAACACGTCGCTGCACGTGCGAGCATGTGACAAATAAAAGGATTTGAATCGTGCCAACTGCCGAGAAATAATGAGGGATATATTATTACAGGAAACAACATCAGGCCGCTCCAGTGTGTGTGTGTGTGTGTGTGTGTGTGTGTGTGTGTGTGTGTGGCGTGCTACTCGAGCACACACACACAGCAGCAAACACACACACACAAACACACACGGTCAGCCTGGATTTGTAAACCAATGTTTTGTATGAGGTGATCGTTCCCAGCCAATCAGAGCGCACCTCACAGACTTGCTATGCGGACCAGCCCCCAAGACTCAGAGCAGAGAGAGAGAGAGAGAGAGAGAGAGAGAGAGAGAGAGCTGCTTGTCTGCGAGGCTCGTTCGCTCGTGCATGCAGGGTTACTATCGGCCACTGCCCGCTCAGAGGTTACTGCCGGTCACAGTTTGGGGAAGCAGCCGTCAAGTGCTTTGCATGGAGGATGCACAACAGCAAAACCTCACCTAGAGTCGTCACTCGCGGGAACAATTAGAACAATTAGATCTACAAGCGCTCGTACATCTGATACTTTCACGGCGAGCGACACTGCCTTACGAGGGTGCATAAAACTACGCATGTTACACCGACATCGGTGACCTATGGAAATCTGCCACCCCCCAGAGACTGCTTGTGAGGAAATGTTTTTTGGGTGATTTCTGTGGGTGTTTTAAGGTCGATATAAATAAAAGGATGTTTCATGCATGCTGCATGTTTGCATGTTTCATTTGTTTTCCGATCGGTCAATCACTGAATCCAGCGGCACGTTATTACATATTTCTGGATAAATGACCGATGGGACCACAATAACAGACCGCTTTCCTTTCAATCAAAGCTTCAGAGCACCTGCTGCTGCGCTGTGTTGGTTTTGTGCCGTGCACAACATGACAGCCATGTAAACAAACAAACACGCCATTGCATTTCACCACGCTGTGCGTCGGTGCCGTCGCGCCGTCAGGTTTTATTTTATTTGTCAACAATGACCTGAGCGGCTGTCAATGATCTCTCGTTTATAATCATGTCATAACTACTTAGAACAAACACACCTTTGTTTTAACTAACTTTTTTTTCTCCACATTTTTCACCCCTGTGTCAATTATCTAATGTGATCCTGGGCTCTACACACCCCCCGCCAACCTGGGGAGAACAATGGACTTGAACTCATGCTTCCTTCATGCCTGACTTTGCCTGAGTTGCACCTTTGCACCTGATAGGGGGGACTTTCCCTGGTTGGACGTAACGCGTGGAAGGAACACGTTATTCCAACCAGTTCCTTTCCCCTCCATCAGGCGCCCCGGCTGGCCAGGGGGAGGTAGTTTTAGAGACCAGGATTACTTATTTTGTGAGGGTATCTACCCTATAGGGGACACGGGGAGAACATGCAAACTCCACACAGAAGGGCCCTTTCGCCAACCCCGCCTCGGGTATATGGGCACTGATGACGCGGAGGAGAGGACACGCCGCCAGCGCCCACAGCGTCCCGAGCGGGAATCGAACCCAGGACCTGCTGTGTGTGTGTGTGTGAGGCAACAGCACTACCAACTGTGCCACCGTGCCCCCACTAACTCACTTGCGGTAGTTCTACTGTGCTGTTCCTCTGACCAGCCCAAGCTCGCCACGGGTCAAACCCGGTGACCTCGAGGGTCGGAAGAGTCGCACGACTCGCACCCATGTTGTATTTCTGGCCAAACAAAGTCCACCGACTCGCCACCAGACCACCGATACGGTGACCTCGGAACGGTCGGACCCACAAATCAGATTTTTAAAGATTATTGTCCCCTGCTTCACAGAGACAACACTCCCTGAATGCTTCCTAACTGAATATGTTCTCATGCCAGTGGGCGAGTGTTTCTTCCCCCAGCTAGCGGGCGAGTGTTCCCGCGCCAGTGGGCGAGCTTGCTTTGGGGGGGGGGGGGGGGTTTGCACCAATCAAGACAAGTGGTCTGCCTTGCGCCCGCTGGCCTAGTGGTCTATGTGCCACATATATAGGCTTTGGCCTGACAGCACGTCGCATGTTCGAGTCCCGTTCATGACGACCTTTGCTGTGTGTCTCTCCCCTTCTCTCTCTCCCTCTTTCCTGTCTGTCTTCACTGTAACTATCAATAAAAGGCACAAAAGCCAAAAACAAATCTTTAGAGAAAGCAGTCTGCCACCGGGGGAGAGCAGTCTTCGGCAGAAAGAAATGGGGGCAAACGTGTTTTGGCCTTTTTGGGGGCCCAAGTTGCCATGACCAGCACTTTATAAGCCAATACTTCATAAACCTTTGTTATAAAGTCGTCATGCACAATTATATAAACATTCATTCAACACGTGCTATAAATAATGCTTTATGTTATATATAGGCAAACAACTGCATAATAATAAACGCAGTTATAATGCACTCAATACCTGCCCTATTAAATACACAGTCTTACTTAGTTGTCCACAGAAAATGCATTATGAATGTCAGGACCCTGCATCATCATCATCATCATCATCATATCAAGTCACAACATTCTACGGGTAACCCATGTGTGTGTGACACCAGCAGCACATGAACCCAGCCTGGGAGGAATGCACTGGAGTAACCTCTAGTGTGGTGGGACCAGAGGGGGCGGGGCCAGCATGCTAGGCTATCTATCTGCCTGCATGGCTAATCATCCCTGATGAGCTACTGACCCACTCTCTGTCTAAAGAAATGTGGGGCAAATGAGTATTCTACACTTTTACATTATTAGTATTATTAGTATTACTACTACTACTACTACTACTGCAACAGCGATACAGTATACAAAATAATATGATATTTTTATAATAATAATAATAATATTGGTGGGCCCTATTGTAAACAAAACAAGTGTAATGCTTTATGGTGTGTCCACTCACTCACAGTTAACATTTTTGTATTGAGTTGTATTGAAATGTAATGTAATTCTGCAAACTGTTAATAAATCAATCAATCATACTTGACGTTACAAAGTATTATAATATAATTTTTATAGTAATATAATATAATATATTATAGTATTAGTAGCCAAAGTGTAAACGAACTGTGAGCTTTGATCTTGAAAGTGTGTGTGTGTGTGTGTGTGTGTGTGTGTGTGTGTGGGGGGGGGGGGGGGGGGGGTCACTTTTAATTATACACACAGTAGCATCAATTAAGCAATCAAATCAATCCCTGGCTGTAAATAATTAATTCGATTATCGATCAAACTTGCAACTCCCGCGAGTGTAAACCGAACGGACCCCTTGCTTTGCTCTCTCTCTCTCTCTCTCTCTCTCGGGACTAAAAAAAAATCAATTAACAGTTTAATTAAACATAAAGTATGTATTATTTTTATTTACCATCTATGTCGTTGAGCAGGGCCGTGTCTATGTCACTGGGGTCGTGCAGAGACAGAGTGGGGTCCAGGTTATCCAGCGAAGGATCGTCAAAAGACAAGTTATTCATCTTCAAATCGTCTTCTCGTACACAGTTTTTACTGTTAAACTAAAACAAAACCACACATCAAAGCAGAAACATCGGTACAAACATCTGATCCAAAGCGTTCCTTATCCAGTTCCAGCCAAACAAAACGGTTCCTTATTTTCCCTTCCCCGATCTAATGATCGATATGTATTTATTATTATCGATCTATCGGCCGATAATCATCCATAATGATTGATCCAGAGGGTTGTTGCTTGCTTGGCTGTGTCTTGTGTGTTTTAAACTTGTGTCACGAAACAGAACAGCGAGAGAAACAGCACGGGGAAAACCCGACCCCCTCCACACACACACACACACAGTCGCAAACGCACACGCGTGCGCGCGCGTGCATGAGTGACTGACTGACTGACTGACTGACTGACTGACAGCCGGCCGCAGCCAATCGGCGTCCGGACTCCACCCACCAGGGGCGTGAGTGACAACAGCGCCGGCCAATCGGCTGAGCTTTCATCAGAAGCCGAAGCGGCACGTTTCTCTGTTTGCATCAAGTTGTTTACATTTACTAAAGTTTTTTTAAGGAATATTTAGGAGTTTATTTTTTACATTACTTGAGATGTTTTATTTTTGTATGATCATTTATTCTCTCTTTTTTTGTTTTTGCATTTACGTTTTCATTAGCCTAATTCTTTCTCATTTAAGCAATTTTAAACTTAATTTGTTTTGATAAAATGCTCTCTATGATTAAAGTTTAGTATTATTAAATGAAATCCCTGTATGTAACACAGTCAGATCTAAATTTGCTACATGATTATCTCCATATCTTATAACAAGAAAACTAGTAGAAAACCTAAAATATAGTACAAATATGAATTGATCATCATTACGCTATGATTGTTTTTATATGATCAAAAACTCAATATTGTGTCACCCAAATACTATATTTTCTTTTTTTGGGAAAAGCGTCTATCTGTTTATGTACTCAACAGCCAATCACAGTCGGCTGGAGGCGGGCTCAACGAAAGGCCAAGTTTGTTCGACCGGCAAGCCGCGTTGCTCCTCCCTCCTCCTGTAGAACCAGTGGAATGGACCAATGGGGAGCGGGGAAACCGAGTGGGGTGATGTGACGTCACACATGATGTGCCTTCAGAAGATTACATCATGTATTTTCTACCAGAGTAGTGACGGTGGAGAGAGAGAGAGAGAGAGAGAGAGAGAGAGAGAGAGAGAGAGAGAGAGAGAGAGAGAGAGACGTTATAGGAACACATTAGAGGGATTACAATAATATAATTATACATTTAAAGGTATTTAATATAGGCCATGCGGTGCTGAAGATTTTTTATTATATAAAAATGTCTTATATCCAATGTGTCAGCTAAATAACAAAGGTTCACATTATCATACCATTATCATACCTATGGGCCAACAAAAATAACTGCAATATAATACATTATTTTATTAATTGAGACAAATGACAACAAAAGGTATGGTTGGCAATGGTGAAATAGGTCAATGATCGACCCTCAGTAGTAGGCTGGGACAGAGATGGTTTAACATACCAGTGGGCTATTATGTCATAATTATATTAGTCAGGTATGACCTAAGTGTGTCGTTTATGACATATATGAGCCTGTATATGTGAGTTATGGTTGCTGATGGATGTGAATACATAATTGTGCCTGTAAAGTGTCAGTGTTGCCAGATGTTTGTTGGGAAACAAGTGAAAACAAGATAAAAAGGAGTGACTATAGGGCAGGTCACATGAGCACTTGTAAAAACGGTAACCTATATAGGATTGGCTCGTTGAAAATAGCAGATCTACAATGCGCCGGCGTGCAACACGTGAGCATTATTGTAGAGCTGCTATTTTCCCCAAAAATCTGATCGGGGGTCCATGGACAAATACAATAATCAGCGGACTGACCTCATGCTGCCTTCAATGCATGAGGAGTCCACGCTGCTTCTTTTCACCTGACACGGGGGAGTTTCCCCCGGCTGGTGGAGGGAACACGTTATTTCCGACCAGTTCCTTTCCCCTCCATCAGGCTGGCCAGCTAGGGGGAGGTAGTTTAGAGACCAGGATCACTGCATGTTTTTTTGTGAGGGTACACCTACCCTATAGGGGACACGGGGACAACATGCAAACTCCACACAGAAAGGCCCTTTCGCCAACCTGACCTGCAGGTATGGGCACTGATGACACGGAGGACAGAGCACGCCTCCAGCGTGGTCCCACAGCGTCCCCAGCGGGAATCGAACCCTGGACCTTCTAGCTGTGAGGCGACAGCACTACTGACTGTGCCACCGTGCCCCTGCCCGCTGTCTATAGGTTTGAGATACAGCAGTGGTCAGTGGTCCCTCGCCCGGTGGAGTACATTGACATACACACATACCCAGCCGATACATATACCCCCTATTGACCTTATATAGGCCTACCAATTTTGAAACGTACTTTAGTTATACGTCATCATACCGACTGTACATACCCAGCCGATCGCTGTAATTGACATGGGTGTAAAAACGTGTACGTCACTAAGAAAGGAGCGGCGTCTGAAAAGCTAGCGGCGCCATTCTTGTTGGCTTTAAATTCTAGCCCACATCACTCAGAATAGAGTGTGTTTTTGTAAATATTGAGTCTTGGCGACAACATAGTGAACCAACACCAGGATGGATAGAAAGAACGTTGAGCCCAAATACCTTACAAGGACAAGGGAAATGTCGTGAACAAACACGGCTGTGCTTAGATACTTTGAACGTTATGTCTCTGCGCCCGTGCGCCGTACAGCCGAGATCCAAGCCATTCTACGTCTTTTTGTAAACTCGTCAATCTGGGTTCCTTGATGCTGTCTCCATGCTGGAAAGCTGAGAATCTAATTCCGTTTTCTGGCTCATTCCCTCGACGTGACCTGCTGTGGCACTTATTTACTGAGCAAGTCTGCACCGTTGTGAGGTCGGTTTAAAAAAAGAACGTATACAAGCACACCGGATAGTCGCTCAATGTAAACAAACCAGACAATTGAAGCCAACAAGCATGGCGGCCGCTATACCACGTGACACTGACACAAATGTTGACGCCCCCTCAAGGAGATTGTGGTACGCTCTATATGTAGCCGATTACAGTACTTGCGTGCTCTGCTCGCGCGAGTAACAATATTTGTTTCATCCATCATTTCCCTCGATCGCAGCATGCCATGTGGAGGAGTAGTGTGGTGGTGTTTACCTGAAGAAACACATGCACTGTCCTCTCCAGTGTTGGGAGAGTAATATGTTACTTATTACTTATTAACTCTTAGAAAAAGTAATAATATACGTTATTTATTATACTTAGAATCAAGACTAATATATTACATATTATGTTTGCGCCCCCAACCGCAAAAAAAGGGGTGTACAACAACACAATATGTTTAGTCAGCTTCTTTTAGAACTGAATCCAATTGTTTTGAATAATAATATCAAGAAGAAGAGTAACCAATCAGCCAAAAAGGCTATAAAGTAAAGCAGCATTTCATTTAAAAGGACCTTTTAAATTAAATGTTTTCAAGACAACAGCGAACAAAACTAAAACTAAAAAGTAAAGTATAAATACAATACCGGTAGGTATAATATTACTGTTACCTTATACTTACTGGGAAAAGTAATTACTATTACAGTAATATATTAGTACTGTAACTATAGTTACTGCCCAACACTGGTCCTCTCACTGTACGTTGGTGTTTGTTTTGGTTGCCCCTAAACACCCCTGTCTACTCTACCAAAACAAACACCGTAAGGCCTGCATGTAGGTAGCCTGCATGTAGCCTGTGGTGTTTCCACTGTCATCTCTTCTGTTGTGGAAAGTTACCGGTACAGTTACAGGTAATTTTACTTTACTTGAGTGTGTCCATAATTCCATGAATTTTAATACTTTTACTTCCACTCCACCAGTATACATCTCAAATGCAAATATTGTAGCCTACTTTTTACTCTAAAACCTTTTATAGTTATTGTATTGTGCCCGGATATAGGACGACTCTGATTATTAGACAACCTCCATTTTTCCAAGACTCATTTATGTGGATAAATAACGTTGTCAAATAGCCTAGCCTATAGTCCCCGATTATAATTTTTAGTATATTTCCATTGGAAAATATATATATTCAGCACAATAGGGTACTAGTCACTTTGTAGATTTTAATTATTATGACAAAAAAATACATGAACCTTGATGTCAGTCAGTCAGTCTGTATAGCCTATACACTTCCTTATATTACCCTTACTCCGCCAGATGGGGCAGTAGAGAGTATACTCTCTACTGCCCCACCTGGCGAACATCATTTCCTGTTCATATATTCAGAACGGGCAAGGACTAGTACAGTATATACAGTATATAAACAGACTGAACGGAACTGACTGCAGGAGAGTGGGAGAACATTCTGTGTGCCCAGATAGCGGGCACTGTTGAATTGCATTTACAACAGTCCATTTCTACAGCAGGTCATGCCCTCATGTGGGGGAGAGAGAGAGAGAGAGAGAGAGAGAGAGAGAGAGAGGCACATGATGCCAGACAATGAACAGCCACTATACAGTGCAATGTGATGCCAGTGTTGCATCAGCAAGTGTGCATATACACACTACAGTGTGTCGGTTTTGATTGATTGATTGAACTGAATAGTTTATGTATAAACACCAACAGTCAAAACTCATGTAATGTACAAGGAGACGTGTATACTGTGCTGTAGCCAGTGCACATGGTAAATGTGAGGAGAGCTGTCACTGTCCCGACATTCACGACCATGCACTTCTAACCTGTCGTTCCTAGGAAATTGGGCTTTGACCCATTTAGGCCTGATGTCGAAATAAAAGAAACGTTCGCTCTGAAAGAATATATAATATTCAAAGATTTTCACGATTTTTCTAAAATAGCAGACCTACAAGCTCATAGAGCTATGAGCTTGTAGATCTGCAATTTTCCAATAGCTAAAGTATAACATAATGCTTAGTTAAAAAACACCAAAAGGGGTTCCCGCCCAGAATGGGTTAATTGACCCATTATTAGCCTATTATACATGAGGCCGATTCTACTAAACTAAACCAGTCAGTTCTTAAACGTCTCTGTGCCCCCAAAGGACCCCCACATTAACAAGCATGCATGCATTTGGCATCTGAAAAGGTATTTTGTGCCAGGGAAGCCCCCTCCCCCAGAAGAGAAGATTTGTTTTTAATTTTGTTTCATTTTGATATTTTTCAAAATAATAAAAAAAAATTGCAGATATATACATACAAACTCACAGCGCAGCACGAAGCCGCATACGTATAGGCCATTTTCACAGTTTCCCTCTTTCTTGTTATTTCACAATCCAGACAATGTTTAACGAGTGGTTACAGTACAATATAGTTTATTATTAATATTATTATTATTGTTGTTATTATTATTATTATTATTATTATAATTGTCTGAATGTGCTTCACAATGTAATGAGACACTCTTTAAATGATGGCACGCAGTAAACACAATGGATTTTATTTCATGCTCTTTTATTGTGGAGACTCGATCAGTTGCAGTACACAAGTCAGTGAGAGTTGAATCACACGTTCCACCTTAAAGGGGAATACCACTCATTTTCAGCATTTTACTGTCATAAATATACCTTAATGACAGTAAAATGCCCCCCCCCCCCCCCATTCTGTGTTTCCTAGAACTGGAGGTCTGGGGGGGAAAAAATCATTAACATGGTGATTCGTGAAACACATCTTGATGACATCATGCATGATGCGTTTCACCACGTCAATGATTCTTTTGAGTGGAATGCCCCTTTAACAAGACGTCTGCTTACGGAGTACACACACAGAACGACGGGTGATGTGACAGTAGTCGTCGTGCCAATCACCTCCCCTGCTCGTGTACACGCAGTTGTGACTGGTGCTGCCGCCCGGCCGGTCAGGCCCCCACGGCGCGTAGTCGGCCCTGGAGCCGTCGGGCCACATCCATCTGCCCTCCACGTAGTAGTCGTTCAGGCCGATCCAGGTCTCTCCCATTTTTGTCGGCTGCTCGTACTCCGGGATCAGGCTCAGGAGAAATTCGTGCGTCTCCCGGCTGCAGTGGACGGAGTCAGTGTATATAGGTTATAATAGTTTGGGTTTTTTCCATTATAGTTTAGTTATAGTTTTGAGTGACTTATTTTTTTCTAATTCAGTTAGTTTTAGTTAGTTTTTAGAGCGGGGTTGTTAGTTTTTATTTTGGTGAAATGCTTAGTTTTAGTTTATACTTTTTAGTTTTAGTTTTTTTCGTACTTTGGTTTATTTGTGGGTTAGGGTTAGCGTGGCTACATGCTGCCGTACGGTGCTGAAAACTGCCGCAAAACTTGTTTTGAGGAAATTAATCTATAATTATATATAATTATATTATAAATATAGGCATATAAATATTGACACAAACTAAAACCAAGGGTATTTTGTCTATAATTTCAGTTAGTTTCGAGGACACACAATACAGTTTCAGTTTAGTTATCGTTTTTTAATTTATTCTTATTTTTTATTAGTTTCAGTTAACTAAAATGTTTTTTCAAAATTCTAGTTTTCGGGTTTTTTTGTTATAGTTTTAGTTAACTATTATAACCTTGGGATGGACGCCAGCTCGCAGATCAGCTCCGGGTGGCTGTAGGTCTCCTGGCAGTTCCTCTGGGCTTCGTTCCAGGACAGGTTCACGGGTATGTACTTGTAGCAGCGGCCGTTGAAGCCGGCCCAGAACATCGGACAGCTCCCTTGATCCAGCCTCTCCTCGGCCCAGGGGGTGGCGTGCACGGTGCCTGTGCGAGCACACACGCACACACAGAAAGAGAGAGAGAGAGAGAGAGAGAGAGAGAGAGAGAAATAAAGGTGTTTAAAGTCATTCAAGTGTAACTTTAGAATGTGCAGATAGATACCCAACATGCAGTATATATACACTTTTACTGTATGTTGTTTACTGTCGAGTGAGGAAGCAATGTTGCACATTAGGCTAATCATTTTAGTGCGAGCTCCATCAATTTGAAGTGTCAAGGAGAGAAAAGGGGGTCAGGGAGCAGAGAGAAGGAGAGCAGGTCTATGCACCATACAAGGGGTTGGACATAAAGTATAGCCATTATTATATATGAGGGGTTACAGGGGGTCCCCAGCTAAATGATTTACAGTATTTAGGAAGCAAATGGACCCAAGTGTATCAGAGTCAAATCAATTCTTTACAGTGATTGGATTTAGAGATACGTAAGAGGCTTGTTTGAAGTGAGGGTCTGCGGGCTAACGTATGCCAAACTGGGGTCCTCTTAAAGGAGAATTCCATGCTAGAATGCTTTCTTATCTTTCTTACCTTTCTTTGTAGTTCTTACGTCCCCTGCACCAAAGAGGTCCAGGTGTTCTTTTGTGCAAAAACTCCTTATTGGCTATTTTCCCTACCATAAGCCCTCAATGCATTGCATTGAATGGGAATGTAATGGGGCTATGGGGTGTTATGCTAGTTCGCTTACTGTATTTCCATCAAAATAAGTAGTAAAGTGTGCCGCTTGGGATATTATTTACATTATGAAGAGAGGATAGAAAGAAATTATAATTTTGAGCGATGGAAATAAGCGAATTAGCACAACACCCCATAGCCCCATTCAATTCAATGCAATTCATTTAGGGCTTATGATAGGGGAAACAGCCAATAAGGAGCTTTTGCACAAAATAACACCTGGACCTCTTTGGTGGGGACGTAACAACTACAAAGAAAGGTAAGAAAGCCTTTTAGTATGGAATTGTCCTTTAAAACCACATGGAAGCATATTGAAGCAATAAAAGAACAATTGTACTACCTAGTGCCGTGAGGCCCAGCAAGCACAGGAGTTGAGGAATCAGCAGCATGTCAGCCTGCAGGTGTGTCCGTGGGGGGGTTGGGGGGTCTTCTAGAAGGGTCTCTGTGTCCGTGGAGATCGGGTCGGGGTCTCCTTGGTTGTGTTGCCGTTTGTCTCTGTCTTTTTTATGTGCTCCACACGAGGGTGTCTTCACGGCGGGCATCATTTGATTGGTCATGAAACATTAGCAGATGTGGAGTTCGCATACAGTATACTGTGTGTGTGTGTGTGTAGTGTGTGTGTGTGTGTGTGTGTGTGTGTGTGTGTGTGTGTGTGTGGTTGTGTGTGTGTGTGTGTGTGTGTGTGTGTGTGTGTGTGTGGTTGTGTGTGTGTGTGCGCCAGCTGTGCGAGTTCACACACAGTATATGATGTCTGGTCGAAACCTGATGTCACTATCTCTCTCTCGTACATGCACGCACACACAAACACACACACACACACACACACACACACACACACCCCTCGCCATAGGGCGTCTTACTGGTAGCCTACTTTAGCTCGTCCGGCGGCGGGGGTGGGACAGCAACGCTTGCATATACTGTAGGGCCCACTTGAAATTCTTGAAATTGTTCTCAACCCACTTACTATATACAGTAAGTACAGAAACGTATACTGTAACACACCAACCCGCCGGGATTCAGCATCCGTGTCATTTTAGATTTTAACCTTTTGGCTATTCAAAAACAGCATGATTCTTTTGGGCGGGGGGGGGGGGGGGGGGGGGGGGTCATATATGGCCTGAAAAGAATGCAAACCACTGCTAGTGGTTCTACAATGAAGTTTAGCTCATTTTAAACCTGCTAAACAGCTGAGCTAATACTGAAGTTCCCTCTATATCTGCAGCCGTTTGTGTTATAGGGCTGGAGAGTGAAGCATGTGTTGTTTTTGGCAGCAAATTTAGATTTTAGTTTCAGTCATCATATAGTCTCTTGAATAGTTTTCATTTTAGTTTCAGTCACATTTTAGTCACCTGGAAGGTTTTATAGCAGTGAACTCAACCTCAGGCCCGCGGGCCACATCAGGCCCGCGGGACCATTATGACTGGCCCACCAATAAAAATCTAAAAAAAAGAAGAAAAAAAATCTGGAAAATGAAAAAAAAAAAAAAAAATCTGAATGAAGTTATCTTTAATTACATTATTATAAGTAATACTATTAGAGTTGTACTATTACTCGAACGAAAATAAAAGCTTGGGGGGGGGGGGGGGAGATGCAATGCAAATGAAAGACATATACTGTGTATCCCTATTCCCTGACATAATTTTATAGCTAAACGGACAGAATTCTATTTTATTTGAATGATGAAACCCAGCTGCCATTAATAGTTGGAAATGGAAATGGAAATTGCGGAAATGGAAATTGCGGAAATGGTGGAAATTGCGGAAATTGCGGAAATGCGCAAATGGAAATTGCGGAAATGGTAATTGCGGAAATTGCGGAAATGGAAATTGCGGAAATTGCGGAAATGGAAATTATGGAAATTGCGGAAATGGAAATTGCGGAAATGGTAATTGCGGAAATTGCTCTTCACTTATAGCTATCTATTTTCAGGTAGATTGTTTTATTTTACTCAGTCAGCCATATCACTACTCATTTTTTTTCATGAAAAAGGTCATAGCTGGGTAATCTATTTTCAGGCAAATTGTGTTTATTGTATTTTATTTTACTCAGCCATAACAATTTATTTTCTGTTAACCAACTTGCTGGCTGGCAGGCAGGCAAACAGCTACTCATAGACCCCAAAATGGGTTAAAATAAAGTAAGCTCTACAAACATCCATACATGCACCTGCGGCCTGAATATAATAGGCATTGAGACATGATGTGCACATAATCTTCTCTGTGACCTGCATACTGGTGTGATCCGTATCGGTGACACCATGCAGTGGTTAAGACATTTGTGACTACATTTGACTAAGGGACTGCCATGGGATATATTTTTCCATGTCATATGAAAGCAGGGAATCATATAGCTTCAAATTGACATATTGGGTTGTTCAGTTTGACCCACCAGTTTTGGGAGATATGGCTTATAAAGTAATGTCTTGCAGAGAAACAGCGAGTTGAGAACACAGACTCGAAAGGTTCACTTCTGTGGTCTCTAACGTTACACCTAAATACATGTTTGGGCATGTATTTCATATTTACATGTCGATTTCAGCTCCGACACTTATTTCAGACATGCTCTTCTAGCATGTGAAGAGTCTGCCTGTGCTCTCGTTTTGAAGGTTTTTCTCCTCTGGTGAAAAGCTGTAATTTGCGCGATGGCATGAGTCTCTCAGTCAAATCTGGTCACATTTAGTTGTAAAAGAACCACAGAGTGCTCGGGGGGGATAGAGGTCACACGTTGCTAGTGTTTTATTGGGCAGTTGACAGACAAAACAATAGACATCTGATCGGAACTGTACGTATTATGTAATATGTCAGCATAGATAAGAACACGCGACCAGACACAATGACTCCCACACTAATAACACATACAAACTGATCCATATATAGTTACACAATTATACCGCATACGTTTTTTTAGCAGTGACGGGAAATAACCAAGTACAATTACTCGAGTAATGCACTCGAGTAAAAATGTGTAGGTGCTCGTTTCTTCGTAGATTTAAAATGGCAAGACTGTACTGTACATTAACCAATTAAGCCGTACTTTCGAAATATTTTTATTTTACGTATATAAAGCCAATCAACGCAATGTGAGCTTGCAAATCGTCCATTTTCTAAAGATGCCGTTTTTTTAGAACGTTTTGACAAAATCTTGTGAAAATGGGACATGCTGTCAAAAATGTGTACTTTTTACTTTTGGTACTGCTATACTTTTTGCTTCAGTATACCACATCTCAGTATACTTCTTCCACCACTGGTTAAAACCTTCATCATTCAGTGAGTGTTAGTCCATTTAGGCCTGACGTCGAAATAAAAACTAAAGTCTTCTAAATCCTGACAGTTTTTATTAATAAGCCATGTTTCTATGTCAGTCGTTCTCAAACATATTCATGTCAAGGTCTCCAAATATATATGACACATGGCCGCCGACTCCCATCTGCAAATATTTTGTTCCAGGGACCAGTAGCAAAGATTTGAGTTAAAAACCCGCTCTGAAAGAACATTATATTCAAAGATTTCAGGCACATTTTCACGATTTTTCAAAAATAGCAGACCTATACAAGCTCGTAGCGCGCCACTCGGTGGTGCCCTATGAGCTTGTAGATCTGCAATTATTTCAATAGCTAAATCATAACATAATGTTTTAAAACACCAAAAGGGGTTTCCGGTTCCCGCCCCCAAAATGGGTTAATTGTGAGGTACAGTTGATAGAGAAATACACGTTAGACTTGTACTGTAAGCCAGTGAGTGCTTCTCTAACTTTTTCATGTCATGGGACCCCCAAATTGACATGTATTAGCCTGCGGAGCCCCATTTGTACGGCTCTAGCAGTCACGTTTTCATTACAAGGACCCCCCGTTTGACATGCATGCATTAAGCTATACGGACGCCCATTTTAACGGCATTTCTATCTCTCCGGGACCCCAATTTATGTCAAATCAATGTTAATTGAACTCTTGAGAGTGTACAAATGGAACCAAAATGGATAGTTAGGAACCATTTTGGTCCCTATAACTACCATTTAGCTGGGGAGGGACCCCCTGGAACTCCCTCAAGGACCCCCCCGGACCCCACTTTGGGAACCATGCATGCACTCCTGTATAAGCCTCATGAAAGCAGGTTAACGTCAAGGCCAGTCCAACGTCACACCAAAGACTCGCTGCAGTTCGGAAAATGCGCACCGGGAATGTGGTCAGTTTGTGTCGAGTGTGGTGGGCGGTGACGTTCAGTGCGTCTTATTTACGAACGACCACAGCTGTGACGCATTCACACCGGACGACCCCAGCTTCAGGGTATAGGGTCGCTCAGTACGGGCACTGGGCACACCCCGGTGCGCTGCAGCGCACTGGATTTTCGAACGACAACGCACCGAGTGCACTGAATAAACTAACGACAAGAGAGCACACCAGTGCGTTCAGGGCGCATTTCCGAACACACCCTCTGTTGCAGTATAGTCACTGATGTTGGGCAGAAACCGCTGAACTTTTGGACATATGGGGTTCCATCTTGTGCCAGTGTGCCACCCTTATCCCTAAACTCATTAAATTTGCCATTTTTGACTATTTTGAAAATCATTTTAAAATAGTTCAACCATAGCGTATCTACATCTACACGTTGTGAGCTTGTAGATCAGCTATTTTAACTTTTTTTTAAATAGTAAATAAATGGCAAATTAGTTTAGGGATAAGGGTTAAGGACTTATTGTGTTGCATTGATGTGGACTTCTCACTTATCACTCTCTCACGCATGCATGCACGCACCCACACACGCACACAATTAATCCATTAAAGCATTGCCCATTGCATTGCGTTGGAAGCTTTGACACGACAGTTATACGTTTGATTGCAAAGATCTTGATGTCATATTTATTCATTCATTCGAATTGCCTGCATTACACCATGAGAGCTATACTTTAAACTCCAATAAGAACAGTGCAAAAACTAAAGCAAAAGTTAAAGCTCGGGTTAATCATTTATTTGATTATCCTATAAAATACATTTAATCATTATTACGCTAAAAAGGCAAAATCAATGTTTTGTTTTAATGTCACTCTGTAGCTATTATATATAATTATGACAAATGAAGAATATTCCCTCAGGTGGAAAGCATATACTGTTAATTGATGTAATAATGAGTAACACATGATGGCATTTTTCGAGACATTTCTTGCCACCACACTTTAGGTCCCTATAAACTAAAGGACCATACCAGTGTTCCCGCAAAATACTTTACATAAACCTCCACAACTTGAGATAAATATAAATGTTTGTTTAGGTTTTGTCCATAATCATATTACAGTATGTATCCAAATGTTTTGTTAATGTCAGCTAAAACGTACTGTATCGTTAAAAGCCAATTTAAGCCACATTTAAGCGAACCATTTTGTTGACATTTCAGCACTTTGTCTCCTTTTCAACACATCTCGAAAGATGTGTCGATATCAATGCATTCATTTAGGCCAGACGTAATTTTTTTTTAAATAAAACGTTCGCTCTGAAAGAATATATATTCAAAGATTTGTGGCGCATTTTTATGAACAAACGGCATAAACTGTCAAAAAGGTGAAATACCTAGTTGTATAATTGTTTCTCCACACCGTCATGTCAGTGAGTGAGGGACATTTAAAAATGTAGGCTGACATCTACTAAAGTAAAGTATGCACACTGCAGTGCACACGTACACTACAGTATGTGTACAGTATATAAGACAAGGACAATCTCTGCTAATGGCTAACGAGTCCAAATCAGACTGGTATGGCCCTTTAAAGATGGACGAGTTGAAAGCAAAACAACAACGGGGAATGAAACGGAACACCTTCACGTGCCAACGCAAACCAACGATGGCAAAAGGGGTTGGAATGTCAACAGAGCGGCTTTTAGCCTTCCGAGCGCGACCTTATATAAGCACCTTTAAATTCCACTTACAGCTGCTTATAGAGCTTTGGTGCAAATCGTTCAGTCGGCCGCAGAGGAGAGGGTAAAAACCTCCCCTATAGAGCAAGGACGTGGTCGAACAGAAATACTTATACGACCGTTCTGTTTTCTATCAAACGGTCAGGAATGTCAGAAAATCAAACCTTCGTATACTTCAATCAATAGGCATGCTTCTCAGCTGGGCCTGTTTCGCCCCCGAGAACCAAGAATAAAAGTAACCGCGGGGATTCAAAATAAAACAAACAACTCAATACAGAATATTCACATGTTCTTTGAGGTATATAGTATAAATAGCATCTGTGTATAATAGGAGTACATCTTTTACAACAGGGTGTTTGTTAACACTTGAACCCTATAGCATCCATATCCTGGGGGAATTTACAGTCGGCGAAAATAGGCCGATCTACAAGGTCACAATCCGGACGCAAAACACTGCAAAAAGCTTGCAGATCAGATGTTTTCAGCCAAGATATAGTACAGAGCCATGGGGGGGACTCCGGTCAACGATGTATAGGGTTTTAGTGGTTAATGTATGCTATGGTCATGAAGTGTGGGTCATGACCAAAATAATAAGGTTACAACTGTCCAAAATGAGTTTTCTCAGACGGGTGGCTGGCATCTCCCTTAGAGATAAGGTGAGAAGTTCAGTCACGCGAGAGAGACTCGGAGTAGAGTCGCTGCTTCTTCGCTGGGAAAGGAGCCAGCATAGGTTCGGGCATCTATAAAGGACGCCTCCCCTAGGGGGGGGTCCTCGCTGCACGTCCAAGAACCAGATGGGGGGGGATTATATTTCCAAACTGGTCCTCGGAACAACTCAGGATCCCCCCAAGAGGAAGTTACTAATGCTCGAGAAAGGGACGTCTGGAAATCTCTGCTGGAACTGTTACCCCTGCGACCCGAGTCCGGATAAGCGGTTGAAGATGGATGGATGGATGTAGTACAAGTGTTTTGGTTCAGTCAACTATATTCCAATCACTACACCTGGCTGTGTAGATTGCGGTGCCATATTTCTTTCACATCATTTATTATATTACTTTTATTTATTTTTTATATTCTGTGATCTCTATTGGTTTAGCAGGAGGTCTGTGTGCGCGCATGCGTGTGTGTGTGTGTGTGTGTGTGTGTGTCCACTTCTAAAAGTGTGCTTTGTATCGAGAACAAGAAGAAGAAGAGGGCTGGAATCGACGAGTTAGAAAAGCTACTGAATGTGCAAAGTCAAGTCAGTCTTTAAGCGCATTCCCCCGTTTCCCTATAAAAATAGTAGCCATCTTGTAAACACAAAAAGGATCATGAATTAATATACACAGGTCTGTCGCTTCTTCTCTTTTCTCTTCAAGGTGCACAAACAACATCCGCTCAGTGTCGGGATGCCGTGACGATAAGATCTCTCAACAACGCCGAGCTTGATTTGATAATGTTCAAGACACGACATCGCGTTAAGAGACGATTGGTCATTACAGACGCAAGTTTACATTCTTTGAAATGGCTGAGAAGTGTGGAGGGAAAAGGCTTAATTGCGATCGTCTGAACCACTTTAAAAACATAGTCGTCCGTATTCTGGGGCCGCGTGCCGCTATAGGCGGAATTTTACACGAGATAAATTATTATTAGTTATGTTCCCTATATTCAGCATAGTTAAATACATAGGGCTTAAGTTATTGAGTACGTTTGGAATAATTCTATAGATCCCAAAACTCACTTTGCTTAAATAACGACAGTGTGTTCCAACAATGAAGTGGCTATCACCTACTTTGTTTTGTTTTCCTTTAAGCATTGTGTACAATTTCAGTTTCAAAGCTATATAGCAAATGAAATAGCTATTATAATATTTGGGGACGGCAACGTCAATGTTAGCATTAGCAATGCTAATGTTAGCATTAGCAATGTTAGCATTAGTCCTTCTGGCAACACGACAACACGCAAAGTCATTAACGCCCCCCTTCCACTTCCGGACACATCTCAGTATTATCAGGTTAAATAAAATAAAATAAATCTTGAAAATAACTGGAACGTTTTGTAGAAAAAAACATAATGACGTTCCCCGCATGGATGGACTATATATAATACATGACACAGCGCTAGTACTTAGTACAGTACAAACCATTACAAAAAAAAAATAGATGCATAAAGTAGCAATAATTAGCTAAACGTAGTAAAATTAACAGTATAATATACCTCAACGTGTGTCACCTCAGCTAATGCATTTTTAAAAGCCGCAGTCCATAACATTTATGTCCGGATCCCAACCCCGGGACCGCCAGGCTGCCAAACTCGCGCAAGCGCCAAAATTACGACAGGAAAGCCGCTTTGGGTAGAGAGGGTAAATTACTCCTTCATGCAATACCTCTTGTCAACCAATAGGGTATAGACAGAGGGTATGCTCATGCATATAAAGTCGGTTGGCAAATCGAGTGGAAAGAAATGAGTTTAACGTCGTTTAACGTTGTTTAATTAATGCAATCAGACTTTTCTCTTAGCACACATAATAGCGTACAGATCTTTTAAGGCGTTCGCAGCCCACCGCTGGCCCCGCTGGCATATTCCGGAGCTATGACTATTTCCGATGATCAATCGATCAAATTTGTCGAGGTTTGGATCTTACTGTATGTATATCACAGTGAAAAGTAATTCAGAATTTTCAGAATTCAGAATTAGTTTTTGTTGTTACATGTTGATGTTATATTACCAAGTGTTTTTCCAATCAATTAAGGGGCAGTGTATCCTCACGACACACACCACCAGTTTGGACCCGCCGGCTCACAGGTCGAAAAAAAAAAGTATCGTTTTTCTTTCTTCGCCTAAAACAAAAAAAAAAGGTTATGGACCGCGGCTTTAGCCGACATTCATCCGTTTTTTTTTTTAGGTCCTCTGGCTCCCCCTCCAGGTGGAGCGTCTAGTCTACTACGCTGATATTCAGTAAGCTCTCTCTCTCTCTCCACAGCGAGCAGATATCGTGGACAGAAAGCGCGACGCTGCGCCGATCGACAAGCAATGCAACGATGTGGCGTGGTGGGAGGAGCTCGTCTGGCGTCGGGGGCTGGGCTTTTGGGGCGACACAGGATGGCGAGGAGGTGAAAGCAGTCGCTCGCTAGTACCCCCCACCCCCCCCTGCTGGGCAGCGATGGAATAACGAGGCTGTGATAAGTCCCAGGGACCCGAGCGCGAGAGAGAGAGAGACGGGTCCCCGCCAGGGGGTGGGGGGTGGGGGGTGGGAGTGTCTACAAGGCAAAGAGTGTGTCCTCCGTCGTCCGCTCAGGCTTCTTGTGGGAGGAGCTACGGCGAGGGGTGGTGCCGCCGGGGTTCCCGCTGGGTGGAGACGGTAGCGAACCTTCCACCACCTTCACGCGATCCTCCAGGAACTTATCGAAGTCTGGGAGAGAGAGAGAGAGAGAGAGAGAGAGAGAGAGATACGACGCACGTGGTCTCGTCAACGTTTGAAGCGGTGTGGTTTTCGTCGACTAAAACTATGAGGAAAAATGTTCGTCGACTACCTATTTTCACCGACGAAAAGTAAATGGAAACTAAATGAAAACTAAACTATGAAGACTAAAACTAAGACTAAATGTAACGACGATTTCGTAGTGGACAAGAGATCCAGTACGAGTCATTTTACACTTGGTTGCATGCTGACAATAGCCGATCTACAAGCTCACAACGCGTCCCGCTGCGACGCGTTGTGAGCTTGTAGATCGGCTATTTTCAGCAAGTGTAAAATCAGCCATTAAGACGGCATACATTTTAGTGGACTAAATCAACCGTAGATTTAGTCGACTAAATCAACCATGGATTTAGTCGACTAAAATCGCATGACATTTAGTCGACTGAAACTAGACTAACACTACAACATTTCAGGTGACTAAAATGTGACTAAAACTAAATGAAACTTATTCAAAAGACTATGACTAAAACTAAAATCAAAAGTTGCTGCCAAAAACAACACTGGTTTGAAGGCAGTCCAGCAAAAAAACAAACAAAAAAACTGACCCACGGCACGGGATTACGTTAGCTATACATTACCTTCACTGGTCACCCCTTCCTCGACGCCGTCACCTTTCTATCGAGATACAAAAGAGAACAAGACGAGTCGGTCAGTCAAATTATCAAAACGGTTCGGTCATAGTTAGCATCAAGTCAGCTGACCTTACCACACCACAATCGACAATTGCAACAACAAAAAAGCAGTCGCGATTCCTTCAATTGACAGAAGCGAGAGACTTAACCTATCACAGGTAATAGTGTGCAGTTTGAATCGAGTTGATTTCAATTCCGAATTCGTTTTCTATCTCATGAACAGGGACTGCCAACGGAAGGAATTTGCACGTTGAGAGAGATTATACATACCGTGGTTACAGGAGTCACCACTGTGCTTCACCAGAGCGAATAACATGCAATGAATGTCGGGTGGAAACCTCATATGTCCAAACATTTTACTTTTCAGGAGTCAACAATAGTAAAAAGTAGGGGTGCAGTACTTAGTTTAGACAGTTTTATGGTTTTCCTACAACTAAAACCTATCTCAAACCCTCACCCACCTAACCTTAACGCATGTCTCACCAACGACTAATCTAAACTAAGTTTGCGCCCCAAAAAGTAGCAGCTCTGCAAGCTCAAAACATGCCAATTTGCGCTGGGTTTCGCGCTTGTGGATCTGTTTTTTTTACTGTCGATGCTTTCGCGCGATGCTGTAGCATGTAGGCCGTTCATTCAACGCAACGAGTTGGAGATAACTATAATGGAGATAAGAGGTTTCTGCCCGACAGCGACGGCATTGTCTTTCACACACCTTTAACGACTCAAACACCTGTTGTTAATTGCCCACACAAACGGGAACACGTCGGTACGGCAGACATTCTGAAGTTCCTCAGTGACGGACCATGCATCTTGTCCAACACGTCACACTATACACATTCCCTTAACAGGTTCAACAGGACAGGAGGGCCTACCTCCCTTCCTTCCCAACAAGCAGTGTGTTTTGTGGGTCCACGGACATTTTTTTTAAATGTCCTATATTTAGTTTTTTTAATTCAAAACATAAATAATAATGAGCTTAAACTCTTGATGGATTATAATCAAATGCATTGATTCTTTTCAGTATTTTCATGAAGAAATATAATTAAAAAATATATATATATCCATGAATTAGGAAAAAAAATGTTTGAGAAGTATAGTGACAATAGCCAATCTGTATAAGCTCACAAGGCGCTGCAAAGCGACTCGTGTTCTCGTAGATCTGTTATTAACTATTCATTCACTTCCAGTAATTCGACTAATGTTTAACTATACAACTATTATGTAAAGAATACATTTTGGAAATAAATATTTGTACATTTAAAAACTGTGTACATTGGTGACTATGACAATAATCTACCTGATCTTGAGGCCTACAAAATAAAAATAAAATCGTATCAACTAGTCAACCAGTACCAACAAGGTCGACTAGTGGATTTACTATAGTTGAATAGTCGACTAGTTGCTTAAAGGTATATTCAGTGATTTCACTTAATTCAAATATCACTTATTTTTTGGATAATCCTCCCTGCTATAAAGTGTGCTGACCATATAAGGAAGTTCCTCCCTAGCTGTCCCCAGTGAGCCCCTGGGCTAAAAAAAACGCCTAGTTTCGGTTTGGGCTTTGGGTGGCAAAGCCTTCATCCAATCAGGATTAGAGAGGCCTTCCTCCAATCATGATCGAGTGGGGCGGGCCTTGGTGCACGTGCTGTTCGTCTATTGTACTTCCCCCCCCACTGTAGTGCGTGTGCATGTGCACATCTTGTTACCGGGGCGGACCGGAGTTTTTTCCAAATCACTGAAGGCTCCTTTAAAGCCCTACTATTTACACTAGTTTGAGTCTCGGGGGGCAAAAAACGTCCCGAGCAAATGTCTTCTTTGGGTCTTGACCTAAAAAATTTTAGGGGGAACCACTGCTATACTGTAAACGGTAGGCGTTACAGTACCACCCGCCACATGCATGCAGGATAGAGGAATGGCCATGTCATTCGTATTAGCGCCGCCGCTAAGACTGTTGTAAGAACACGTGATCTAGACATCACACACACACACACACACACGCCACACACTTGAACTGTTATCATGGGTAAGTTGATTGATGGAAGGAGATTAGATTAATGAGACAGAGATGGTTTATGTTCATGGGAAACTATACGGGAGAATATCTATTATATATCATATTATAATGAGATGGACAGGGATGAAAAGATGTGGGATTAAAGGAACACAAACCAAAGAGAGAGAGAGAGAGAGAGAGAGAGAGAGAGAGAGAGAGAGAGAGGTTAGGTTTAAGTTATAAATCAAGGGTAAATCAAGGTAAAGAGTTCTCACCACGTCGGTACAGAGCCACTCCTCAATGTCATCCATGACAGAGGACTGCAATACTGGGATCTATGGACCACCCAGGGACCGCCGCAAAGCCACACACACACACACACACACACACACACACACACGCACACGCACACACACACACGCACACACACACACACACACACACACACACACACACACACGCACGCACAGAAACACCCAAGCCCGCCATCCATCCATACAAAACAAAAACAAAAGAACAACATAAAAACAATAATCACCAGAAGCTCAGAAAAGAGGGAGATTATACAAAACGAGAAAGAAAACCAAAAGAAGAAAATCAGAGAAAGCAGTCGCAACAAGCCAAAGGCAAAAAGGGAAGAAAAAAAAGGAAAAACGTTGCTATACACCCGCACAGACACGTGCATGCACGCACGCAAACAGGCACACACGCACGCACATTCTAGGGCTGGGAATGATATGGGACTGGATGTCGTCTGGAATTAAGGAATATGGAGAGATATATGGCGTCGTCTTTTACTGGTTTTAATCACTTTGTCAAGTTTGTTCAATCTGCCACTTTTTGGAAACTTTGTGACAATTTTAAAAACAAAAAAATGATATCGTCTATGTCACAATATCAATATTGAGGTACGTAAAAACTATATGCTCAGCGAGAAAAATACTGCCATATTAGATTTTGTCCATATCGCCCCGAGCCTAGTACACACACATGCACGCACGCACGCACACGCACAACAAACAAATACACGCGCTTACAAACACACGCGCACGCACGCACACACAAGCAGACAGACAGGCGTCCCTCCCTTCCCACCAGGAATCCCTGCGCTGCGCCGCTGAAACACAAGCTGTCCATCACGTCCGGTTAACGATCCGCCGGGCTCAGCTGAGCGTCCGGAGCGCCGCGTCGGGTCCCAGGCCGTGTGTTGCGCTCATTAAGAGCCTGTGGCATCGACACGGCTTCAGCAGCTGCTGGCCAATGTGTCACTCGCCGCCAATGCTAATTATTCCACGTCGTTAGCTAATTAGCAAATCGCTTGAACATGATTAGGAGATTGATTGGTCGAGGGAGAAGTTGAAAAACACAGGGACCCTTGAGGACCGGGGCGCACGCACACACTCGCGCACACACACACACACACATCGCTGCTGCATGACATGCAGTGACTGTGATGATGAGGCGGTCATGTCATAATGCATGGGTATGTGTGTGTGTGCTAGGTGTTGAGACACAGATAGGTCGAGGGGGGGGGGGGGGACTCGGGGATTGGGTCGGCTGCTGACCCCCGGGGCTGATGGGAGGAGAGGAGTCGCTGGCTACAGTGCAGACAATTGAGCGTCGCAGTCCCTCCCCCTTTCAGAACAACGAGTGGCCCAGGAAATGAATCCCAATGCATTTGTCCCATAGGCATTTCGGGACAAATGCATTGCGATTCATTTCCTGGGCCACTCGTTCTGAAAGGGGGAGGGACTGCAACGCTCTATAGAGGTCACACCCCAGCGAGCATGAAGATGTTCAGTCACTGTCGTCATTCTATTTCCGTCTAAACCAGGGGGTGGGGCAACTTTGACGATGTTCAAAACGCGTCGCATCGCGATGCGTTTTTAACTTGCAGATCAGCTATTTTTGCGCGGCATGTGGCCCGCTGACCGCCAGCTGCCCATGTATGGTCTAAACTCTAAACTTTAGACTAATGCTACCGTAGGTTCTTCTGGCTTACCTGTGATCCTAGATCACTGACACCGTCGGTCTCTCTGCATTTGATGAATACCGTCGTCAGTCGTGTGTCTATATGGCGTACCAAAGGGTTCATGTAACACTTTACAACTTATAACGACACTCTATCTTTTTTAAATTACTTTAAAACGGCGAATTAAACGCATTTTTGGTGCTTTAGCTATTGAAAAATAGCAGATCTTTGTAGGACGGTCTGCTATTTTTAGAATCTGATCTCAGGTCGAAATGGGTTGAGTAAAGTGTTACCGGGGGTTCACTCGGTTCATTTAGGGGTAAACTTGCTGTCGGCCTGCAGGAGCCAGTTGGACAAAGAGGTCCTGCAGAGTCTGCTTTTGTCTTGCCTCATGCGTGCATGTGGAGCAAAAACAAACCCAAAACGGGGCCACCGGTTCAGATGATGCCGACCACATCGCCACCGTCATCATCATCAAAGTCCTATTGAGAGAACAGAAGCCTCTCTTCATGTCCCTGAAGCTAGGCCACCGTTTGATATAAACAAGCACCGCTGGGAGTTTCCCCCCCCTCCCAGCGGGGCCCGCGAGAGCACAGGCTCTGCCGACACTTTTAGAAGTAAGGCAGGTCAGGAAGTATAAGGCAAAGGAAGGTCGCCCCCGAGTTTCAAAGTCGCGCAGGCAGGAGAACAACGAAAAGAAACGACACAAAAAATAAACATAGGGCTGTGTGAGGGTGGGGGGGGCACTGTGTCGTCGATATGCAGTCACACAAAGTTGCCGTGTACTCAAAAGTTCAAAAGTTAACATCAAAACAAGTATCACTTGTGATGGGGAGACATCCGTTAGTCGATTAATTCACTACAACCTGTTGTGATTCTATATACGGCCGCCGCTGGGCTAGTCGTACAAAAAAACAACAACACATCTTAGTACATTATTTATCTCTAGTTGGTTATCTAAGTTTAGTTATCTCTATCGGCTGTTAGTGTGATCGAGCACAGGAAGATACATGACACGATACTCACGGCCACACGGAAGTCTGAGCCAAACGCGTGTAGCGTCGACAGTAATATGTTTTACTGTTTGGATAGTTTTGAAGTTATGTATATCAACATTGAATTTGAACACACATTTTTAACGTTTCAAACTTGTCGTGCAGCTCGAGTATCCGCAGCACTCCATTAGATATTAGTGTGTGACTGTACTGTTACAAGAGTTATACGTTTGACTGAGTGGAAGCCCGCACGCAACACAGCTGGCTCACGCTTGTTGCTCTGACTTGTCCATGGCGGAATGGAGGAATGGAGAGATTCGGTATAGGAAAGGATGAATGAATGGGAGAACCAACCAGCAGCATAATATATAGAGGGGAGGTGGAGTCATTAACCCATTTTGACCTGGGAACGATTTCTACAAAATGTCTTCTAAATCTTCTCGATAAAAACCTTATGTTTCTATGTCAGTCGTTCTCAAACGTTTTCACGAAAACTATGAATTCAGAGAACCAGGAGTGACCTTGTGGCCTTGGCCTATTCTTTGTTTTCTACACTACATGGGGTGAGTCTTCACCCCATTATAATTATGTTGATTTACTATACATCAGCAATTTGCATGGGCGTTTTCCCTAATAGGCTGCAGAGGGACAATTCTATATCCACAACAAACTAAAAATCGTTTTATTTTTGCATTAGTAAATTTAAAAAAAAATTGCATTTAACATGCGTTATAGAGGCTATTTTTGCACGGATGTGAATATCAGGCCTAACCTTGAGATTCTGACTCGTTTGACAAAACCACTGCACTAGAGTTTCTTTTTTTCTCACTGAATCACCCTCACTTTTTACTTATTTCTAATTCTTTGTTCGGCACCAAGAAAATTGTCACAACTCGATTTGACTTTGTACGAGGCTTAAAAGGTCTTTAACCCATTCTGGGCGGGAACCCCTTTTGGTGTTAGATTATGTTATGCTTTAGCTATTGAAAAATAGCAGACCTACAAGCTCATATCGCGCCACCGAGCGGCGCGCTACGAGCTTGTAGGTCTGCTATTTTTGAAAAATCTCGAAGAACGACATATCGCTTCTTCAGAAAACTGTCGGGATGTAGAAGACATTTTGTAGAATCTGATCTCAGGTCAGTCTTTAAATAAATACTTTTTGAAAAGCCTATATGAGGAGCGGGTTCCAACAGTCATGGAGGATGGATGGACGGACGGACGGAGGGTTGTTACGGATGGCGTGAGAGATGCCGCGGTCACACGGGGGCAGATGCAAAGCTGCACGGTATCTCTCGTTCATTTCCAATGGAAGCCAGCCAGCGACGTCGAAGATACAAAGATTCACACATCCGACGTTTAACAAAAGCTAAAAAAAAAAAAACGTTGAGCCGGTTTCAACTTCAGCTATACAAAGATACAAAGCTATAGTACAAATATACACTTGCGTACTAGCTTTGCATCTTCGTATCTTTTGCATCTGCAAAACAAAAAAGTTGAGCCGGTTTCAACTGCAGCTACAAAGATACAAAGCTATAGTACAAATATACGCTTGTGCGTACCGTATAGCTTTGCATCTTCGTATCTTTTGCATCTGCGCTAGTGTGAGCGCAGCAAAAGAGACGGGGTTCGCGGTGGGCTGACGCAGGGGGGTGGGGGTGGGGTTGTAGGGGGATACTATGAGTATAGGTAGGGGGTCCTCACCATTCCTTGGGTGATAAGCCAGCTGTCTATGGGCAGCTCCTGATCGGGCGGGATGACCTCATCCCCTATAACCCTCATCAGCTGTGATGAAACCAACCACACCACACCCCCACACCACACCCGCCCAGCACACACAGCATATAGGAGAGAGTGGAGAGAGAGAGAGAGAGAGAGAGAGAGAGAGAGAGAGAGAGAGAGAGAGAGAGAAAGTCAAATATGAAAACTGAAGCTAGAAAGGGGAGGAGGGGTGGAAATGGAGGGGGGGCGGAGAGAAAATGGGAGGGGTTCATTCCATATAATAAGGAAAGATAAAAGAACAACAAAAAAGAACATGGAACCCTCCTAAGGTTAAGGAAGGTAAGGAACTGTGTGTACAGTATAGACGAGGACACGAGGCCGCATGAGGACATCTGGCACCTTGCCCGTTCCGCCCGCCCGGCCGGCCGGCCTGGTGCGTTGAATTCCACCTGGTGGGCGTGTGTGTGTTTGTGTGTGTGTGTGCGCGTGCGTGCACACGTGTGTGTGTAGCTGTGGCGTGTGCGTGTTATGTGTCTCGGCGTCTATGTGTACCGTGTGATGAATGTGTACATAAAGTGAAGTGCTGGGTATACATTCAGATCAAAGGAACCTATCTGTGAGATTGATTACAGGTGTGTGAATTCTTTGGGAAGGTGCGCTGAGGACACGGACAGGAACGAAGGGACTTGTAGGAACTCGTCTGGAAGCTCATTTTTAATAGAGTTCCTGTTCCACAAACACCCGCTGGCTGGGCTGAGTTTAAATTTTCAACTTTCTGATCAAAGAGCCATTTTAAAAACTAACACATTTGACATACTAATTAGGAGAGCTTTGACGTGTATACTTTAGCCCCAGACTAAAATATTATTTGAAACCATTTAGAAGTTATAGTGTTAGAAATACACTTAATCATTAATTAAAACAGTGCAGGTTGGTCCACAAAAACTAAAGACCTGGAGGCGTGATCAATGCTCTTTGGCCACTCAGAATAGCCAAATGGCATTGATCACGCCTCCAGGTCTTTAGTTTACTCAAGATAGGGAATAAGACCTGGTACTTAAGACACGCAAAATACAGCGCTTAAACTCTCATGCGGTTCGAATCCCGCAGGTATAAAAGACCTGATGAGTCCAGCTGCTCCATCTATACATGTTGCGCGGAGCCGTGTGCAGTGTCAGTCTGCGTGTGACAGGTCCGACACGCATGTGACATGTGATCTGACGTCACTCCACAGCCTGGAACTGCAAGCGGGCTGACTGTCCGTCACATGCAGACTGCTGCAGCAAAGGCCACACACACACACACTACACACATTGGGTGCGTTTGGAAAAAAAAACCGCACCGGGGAGCGCACTCACATACTAGTTTGTATTGCACAGTGCGCTCAGTGCTCCATATCCGAACGCACCTCTTGTTCGCTGTCAGATGGAAACCTTGTATGTCCATTATTATTATTATTATTACTAAATAATACATGTAAAATACAGTAGTGAAGAAAAGCTGATCTATAAGCTGCCAAGAGCTTCTAGATTCTAGCTATTTTCACTACTTTCTCTGACACGCTATTGTAGCTTATGTCGAAGAGCAGCCTTTATATGTATGATAAAAAAAACTGTAATATGGAGGTACGTACAAGGTTTCTGCCTGACAGCAATTATGTACTGTACACTACAATTCCCAGCATGCCTTGTTGTACTCACCCCTCCAGTGTTGTGTTGCCTGACATCCAAAGCAGAGGCCAAGCTGCCCAGAGCCTGAGGATCCTCGTATTTTACACTACGCACACACGCACACACACACACACACGCACACACACACACACACACACACACACACACGCACAAGCACACGAACAAGCACACACCGTGTTGAGAGACACAGGCAGATTGATAGAACGCAGTCGTGTCTAATCACATCGACAAAGACAAGAGTTTCCAATAGCATGACTTCGGGAGAGATGGCATCTCTTTGACCGCTTGAATCATATAGTATCCCTATAGGGCCAGCATTCCGCGGAAATAACCGATTCGCAAGCTTGTACGTATATATACTGTATCGGCTATTTTTGGCGAATCAATTTGGTCGAGGGAAAAAAGACTACTACTCTACTGTAGAACCCATGGGGCGCTGTCATTGTCAATGAAGTCTATAGGGCTGTATGTGGTTAACAACATATTTCGAGTACATCTGATCTGGAGTCCTATCACGGGCGCCCCTCAAAAATATATATTTTGGAGCATTTGTTAAACGGTATTATGAGAACTGGACCCAGGGCACGGTGGGTACCAGACAGGGGGGGGTACCAGGTTTAGAGCGGTACCAAGCAGGGTGGTACAGTACAGTACAGTACCAGGCGGGAGATGGGACACCCACTTACTTCTTGCGCTGGTCGGCCAGGGAGCTGCCTCTGGTGTGGGCGAACATGTCAAAGTCGTCTCGGTTCTGGCCCGGAGCCGACAGGCCGGCCAGGGTGCCGCTCACGCTGTCCGCGCCCACGTCTGGAGGGGGCGTGGTGGGAGAGAAACGTTCAGTTACAAGATCAGAGTCGCATTAACAGGTTCCGTCCAATCCGACGACGTGTCCACACGCCATCTTTTTTTTTTTTTTTTTTTATAATTTTTACCCCACAATTTTTTGCAAACCAGTTTTTTTCACCCAGTGCCAATTATCTAATGCAGGGGTTTTCAACAGGTGGTCCGTGGACCACTGGTGGTCCGTGGAGGTATTGCAGGTGGTCCCTGACCTGGTTGCATTTAGCAAATGTAGCAAAGTGAAGATTTTGTATTTTTCTTCCACGGAACAGTGCACTAATCCGTCTGTGCACTCACTGTTCCGTGGGAGTGCGTCAATGTTTTCAGAGTTACTGGGAAGTCTGAGGTTAACACATTCCACAGAAAAGGCAATTAGAATCTCAAGAAGAGTGAATTGTACCAGCTTGCCTGATTGAGTCATCGTTATTAGGAAATGTTAATGTGCCCATATAATCATGTCATCATGTGCTATATCTTGCACGTATTTGCCATTTTTACTATTACTATTATTAAAATAGTTCAAATAGCCGATAATAGCCATAATGTATGGATGTAGATCTGCTAGTTGAACAATTTTAAAATATTTTTCAAGATAGTAAAATATGGAAAAATAAGTTTAGGGATAAAGGTTAAGGCACGCCCAAGATATAGGGCCACATGTGACAGTACTGTATATCAGTTAAGACCGTGGACCATCGTTTGAGAAACAGTATAAGACATGGGATGCATTCCATAGCAAGTGTTACGAAAGCACTAATCTTAGCCCACATCCCATTACAACACAACAGCGGTCCCCAGGTTGATTCTTAGTCAAGGTGGTGGTCCCTGGTTCACAAACAGTTGAAAACCCCTGATCTAATGTAATCCTGGGCACTACACTTCCTCTGCCAACCTGGAGGGGCAGCGGACTGACCTCATGCCTCCTTCTATGCATGAGGAGTCCAAGCTGCTTCTTTTCACCTGACAGGGGGGAGTTTCCCTGGTTGAAAAGTTTTTCAGAAAACTGCCAGGATGTAGAAGATTTTTTGAAGTGTGTTGCTCAGGGACACTTCCCTGCATATAGATACTGGCCGACCCGAGGTTTGAACCGGCGACCGCCATCGGTTCCCAGAAGGCCTCTCTCCCTCTCTCTCTCTCTCTCTCTCTCTCTCTCTCCCTCTACCCACTCAGCCACGGCCGCCACGAGAACTATATTATATAAATGAGGCTGTAATGTCTCTCTGAGGCTCGGCCAGGGAGCGAGGCGATAGGGGTGGGGGGGAAGTTTCCTCGAGGTCAACAAGGGAGCTAGCTCTGTGTGTGTGTGTGTGTGTGTGTGTGTGTGTGTGTGTGTGTGTGTGTGTGTGTGTGTGTGTGGGCGTGTGTGTGTGTGTGTGTGTGGTCGTTAACTGTGAGTTATGAAACTGGGCTTTGTTCCAATTAGTAGCCAGATTATGACTCCTCTTTATCCTCTGTTGCCCTTACACGTCTGCAGAGACCAGGCTGAGTTACTGCTCTCTCTCGCTCTCTCTCTCTGTGTGTGTGTGTGTGTGTGTGTGTGTGTGTGTGTGTGTGTGTGTGTGTGTGTGCGTCCTACAGTCCATCAACCACCTTTTATTTGTGTGTATTAGGACATTCACTTCTACTCATTTTTACTTTGTTGCCAAGTATTTTAGCAACTTAGTCTTAGTGTTACTTTTAGTAGCAAATTCTGATTTAAGATTGAACAATCCATTGAACTTCAGGCCTGCCTATAGGCTATTTAAACTATCTAGTCTTAGCCAACAAACAACTAACACCGGCATAAAATAAAATAGAACATAATGGCTCAGACTCTTCAACAAAGATGGCAAAAACATTCTTTGTTCTGTACTTATGCACAATTTTACAGTACAAAACACTGAAGTCCTTAAACCAGAAATGTGACGCTAACCCTAAGGTAAGTGGGGAACATAGAACCTGGGGAACATAGAACCTGGGGAACATAGAACCTGGGGAACATAGAACGACCCCTTTCCAACGAGCACTTCCAAACTCCAACACTCCAACATGCTGCTCAATGTTTTTGCCACGCAGTCTAAGATGAGGGGGGCGTGTCCTGATGGGAAAAGCATGCATGTGCATACTCTCCATAGAGCGTTGCAGTCCCGCCCCCTTTCATGACGACGCCAGGCCCAGGAAATAATTCCCAATGATTTGGTCACGACAAGAGTTGGCTTTGTTCCGCGGCGTAAACGCCTTTAAAAAAAAAAAAACGTTTTGAAATGTCTATGAGGAAAATGAACAGAGAATCATTTCCTGGGCCATGATAGGGGGCGGGACTGCAACGCTCTATATACTGTAAGGATCTAATTCAAGATGATTGCACTGCTCACTTCACAGGGGTGTGATTTTTATTATTATTATTACAGTATTAGTTTTTTTCTTATGAAAGCAGAGAGTCTTCCGTTTCATATAGTATGTACAATTGTACATGTCGCTATATAGGCCTTATTTTGTGAATAACAGTTGTCCAGGTCCATGCCTTCTCTAAAAGTTCTCTCTGGTGGGCGCAATAAGCTGCATTCAATAACCAATTACTGACAATCATTCTTCTTTCTTACCCAGTCCGGCCAGGCTGCTGGACAGCGAGGAGGCGTTTGTTGGGGATCCTATCCTAACGGCTGGGTTGAGCCGGGCCGGGGAGGCCGTGGCGCCGCCCCCCATCACCACCGGGGCGGCGGCGGCGGCGCTGGGAGGGTGGTGGTGGTGCGGCGGGGGGCTGGCGCCGGCGGCCGTGGTCCGTCGGGTCACTACGGCGGGCGACCCCGGGCCCAGGTCTATCAGGTTGTCCTCCGTGGCCTCGCTCAGCATCTGGTGTATATACCCAGGGAAGGAAATGGTATATAACCTGACTCTGCCAGATAGGGGGCGGTATTGAGTAACCATGTTGTGTGTATATAGCAAAGCTTCTTGGATCTGGCAGCGTCAGGTTAGAAATAGCCTGGAACTCACCTATGCTTTTTATGGCATAGGAGGCAGCTCCTGGCAGGATCCAGCCGGAAGAAACTATGCGCAGCTGCGCGACATGAGACTAATTACTTCTTAGAGCGACAGAGAGAGAGAGAGAGGAGCGTGTGTGTGTGTACATGTGTGCGTGTGTATGTCAATTTTACAAAGGTGCAGACGATCAGAAATCAGTGTTGATTCTGTCGACTAAAACTATAAGACGGAAAAAATGTTCGGCGACTATACCTTTCTTCACAGAGGAAAACTGCATGGGAACTAAATGAAAACTAAAGCTATGGTGACTAAAACTGCAGACTACAGGTCATTACACACTGGCGAATTGGCGACGCGATATATTCGTGCGAATAATTCGCATTTAAAAAAAAACAATTGAAGTCCATGAAAGCTTCCACACCAGTGGCGAATGTGCGAAAATGCGACCGTTTTCGCTCTTTATTTGTACGCTCTGGTGTCGTATTTTGCAGAGATTCGCAGGCGAACTGCAAAATGCAATATTTCGCATTTTCAGATCGCTTATTCGCGTCGCTAATTCGCCAGTGTGTAATGACCATTAATGTATTGACAATATCGTTGACGGATACAAACTAGACTAAAATGTTAGGAAGGGACTAGTGGACAAGTAATTTTATGCTTGGTTGCATGCTGAAAATAGCAGATCTACAAGGTCACGTTGCGACGCGTTGTGACCTTGTAGATCTGCAATTTTCAGTGTAAAATCAGCCATTTACATCAAAATACATTTTAGTCGACTAAATCAACTGTAGATTTAGTCGCCCAAAATCACTTGAGGAATGAGTACAGCATCAGGACAGCTAATGCTCTGGGGCCACCGAAGCCCTTTTTTAGAGAGAGTTTTTTAGTTTAGAGTACTTATCACCCTCCCATGAAGTCATCTGCTCTTAACCACTTAAACCCTATAGAGAGCGTCGTAGTCCCGCCCCCTACCAGGGCACAGGAAATGATTCCCCGTTCGTTTTCCTCATAGCCATTTCAAAAAGTATTTATTTAAGGACCTTTTGAGCCCTCGCACAAAGCCAACTCGAGTTGTGACAAATCATGACGACAAACACATTTTTTCGGCCCCGAACAAATAATTAGAAAGAAGAAGAAAACGGCAGGTTTACAACACTTTCTTTTTGTTGTTTTTCTTCTTTGTAATTATTTGTTCGGCCCAAAATGTGGTGTTTGTTGTCATGATTTGTCACAACTCCAGTTGGCTTTGTCCGCGGCGTAAACGTCTTTAAATAAATACTTTTTTGAAAAGCCTACGGAGAAAATGAACGGGGGAATTCACTTCTGGGTCTCACGTCGTCATGAAAGGGGGCGGGACTGGGACGCTCTATGCATACTTAAAGGAGAATTCCATGCTAGAATGCTTTCTTACCTTTCTTTGTAGTTGTTACGTCCCCACCAAAGAGGTCCAGGTGTTTTTTTGTGCAAAAACTCCTTATTGGCTATTTTCCCTAACATAAGCCCTCAATGAATTGCATTGCATTGAATGGGAATTGAATGGGGCTATGGGGTGTTATGCTAGTTCGCTTATTTCCATCGAAAGAAGTAGTAAAGTGTGCCGCTTGGGATATTATTTACATTATGAAGAGAGGATATATACAAAGAAATTATAATTTTGAGCGATGGAAATAAGCAAATTAGCACAACACCCCATAGCCCCATTCAATTCCCATTCAATTCAATGCCATTCATTTAGGGCTTATGGTAGGGGAAATAGCCAATAAGGAGCTTTTGCACAAAATAACACCTGGACCTCTTTGGTGGGGACGTAACAACTAAAGGTAAGAAAGCCTTTTAGTATGGAATTCTCCTTTAATTTACCGGGGGTCATTGCTCGTTCCCCTACTCTTATTCCCTATACAAAAAAGCAGATCTACAAGCTCACAGTGAGCATTTATGCAGATCGTTTCGCAAACCATAATCGGGTTTGCTATGCTGGGAGTTAATGTGGTTAAAACGTGATGACAATGATAGCACAGTTTACCCTTCACACTGGGGGGGGGGGGGGGGGACTGGGATTTCGAAATCTATTGCAATTCTATACACAGTCCGGAGCAGACTAGAGAGAGGAGGAAAGCGATTGGCCAGTTTGTGGGTCAGTGCTATAAGGGGCCGGAGGAAGAGGGCCAATGGACGCATTTGGAGGCAAAGCACATTCATTGGGATCACAATCTCTGAGGTCGAACGGGGACATGAGTTCAACATGAGAGTCAGACGCTTGGTGACTGGAAGGGACAAAGCCAGAGGCCAGTAGTGGCGTGCACAGCTAGACACTAGGAAAAATAACCCCTTTTGGTGTTAAGCATTATGTTATACTTTAGCTATTGAAAAATAGCAGATCTACAAGCTCATAGCGCGCCACCGAGTGGCGTGCTACGAGCTTGTAGGTCTGCTATTTTTGAAAAAATCGTAAAAAAATGTGGTGCAAATCTTTGAATATATTATTCTTTCAAAGTGAATGTTTTGAACTCAGGTCTAAATGGGTTAAGGGCACATACAGTATGTGGACTATGGTGACATCGATCAATTCTTGATAGAAAAAAAGCTTCTAATATATTATTTAGGCCCTAAAAGAAAAATCTATAAATCTCACACTATTAAGGCAAAACCGGGGGCCGGTTCCACACGCTGCACAAGGTGCCCTTTTTGTTCTCCACTTGAGCACCTGCTGCCCCTCTCTAAATGTCTGTGTGCACGCCACTGGCCTGCAGGAGGAGAGGAGAGGAGCCGGTTGCAGCACTTCTAGTGTCACCGGATAGGCGGTCTGCAATGTTGACACGAGCCAAATGTTGCGACACGACGTGTCGACATCTATCCGGTGTCACTCGCGGTTTGTTTGTTCCCTGACCCCTCCTCCCCCCGGGGGCAGGGTCTTTGCACAGAACGAACGGGGTGCCACTGTCTGTCTGTCTGTCTGTCTGTCTGTCTGTCATACTTGCCTCCAACAGCTGGCCGCCACACAAAACAAACAAAGAGCATGCGGGTATAGATATTGAGCCAAAAAAGAAAAACAAAGAAAGAAGGAAGGAAATGAAGCTGCATGCAGTGTAAAAACAAGGGATGCTTTTTTTTTTTTCGATCGATTGGACACACAGTGACATTGGGTTTACTGGCGGACACGATCGTGTTGAACGGCAAGCTATATCTGGATGATGGCATGGGTTATTAACCGGTTGAACGGGAACCCATATTGGTGTTTTAAGCCTTTTATGTTACACTTTAGCTATTGGAAAATAGCAGATCTACAAGCTCGTAAGCCTAGGTCTGCTATTTTTTGAAAAACCCTTGAAAATGTGACGCAAATCTTTGAATGTTTATTCCTTCAGAGAGAACGTTTTAACTAAAATCTTTGCCTCTGAGGGGTTCCTTCAAATAACATATTTTCAGATGTGGGACGGCGGCCAAATACAGATCATTCTGGGGCTCTTTGACGTGAAATGGTTTGAGAACCACTGACATTAGAAACATAGTGTTTTTCCAGAAAACTGATTTAGAAGACAATTATAGTGAACAAATCTGTGATTTGTGTTACCCCACAGTGCTTCCCAAACAATTAGCGTGGAATGTGAAATTATTTGGTATCATCTTTCTAAACCTTTAAAATATAGGATATACTATAATAATCATGCTGTTCCACATACAGCCAATTAACCAGTTGAAGAAATCAGATTGAGAATGAAGGACTGTCGCGTGCTGCGTTGTGCGCCAACAAAAGCCGCTGTACAAGCTCACAGCGCGTCGCAGCGTGACGCGTTGTGAGCTTGTAGATCGGCTATTTTGTATTTTCCGATGGCACGCAACCTGCACCGAAAAGGCCAAGAGTTTGCCAACAGAAAAGACATTCTTCTGACCTCAGTGACCTGTACGGAATCTTTAATCCATGCGATTAATACTGTTAATATTAGATTTTTTAAATTGTTATGGTGATAAAGTGAGCCATTTATATGCAGCATGATCACTTAAAGGGATAGTACAGATTTCTGAACTTAAGCTGTATATAATAGTGGTTGCAACTGTATTAATTGATTGCCAGAGTCCCGTGGTGGGAGTTCTGCTCTGGTTTTGGTCAATATTAAGTCGTTCCGGTCATTTTGTGTGGGGCACAGGGGGCCACAAATTAAAAGTAAATTAATTCACAAAACAAATGTAATTTGTATTGTTGACCTATTTATAAAATAATACTTTGACCCCTCTATCACATGGAACTATTTTTTAGGTGTAGTGATAATATGGACACAAAAAACTAAAATTAACGAAACAAAGTTGCACTAATATTTTAGAAATAGGTCAACAATACAAGTGAGTTTTGTGGATTAATTTACTTTTACTGCGTGGCCCCAGTGCATGCCCCCCACAAATTGACCGGAACTACTTAATTTTGACCAAAACCAGAGCAGAACTCCCACCACGGGACTCGGGCAATCAATGAATACACGTCCCAAACGCTTCTCCCTTCTGGCTCCAAAACTATGGAATGCACTTCCCATCACAGTCAGAACTGCAGCCTCACTCCCAATCTTCCGCCGTAGTCTGATAACCCACCTCTTCAGACTCCACCATTAGCCCGTAGCACTTGCCCTAGCCTAGCCCCTTAGATAGCACTTTATGTAGACTTAGATAGTATTTTAAACCGACTTATATAGCTTACACGTAGACAGCACTAGAATTGCATTGTATGTAGTCATAGCACTTTATAGTACACATGTATAATATATAATATAGTAGTATGTATAGTTTACATAGATAATCCACTGTTACGTTCTTAGTTTATACATGATTCAAGATAACTACTTTTTATATATGTGATGTATGCCATGCTTTTGTTATTGCTTAATGTAAATCGCTCTGGATTAAGAGCGTCTGCTAAATGCCTAAATTGTAATACAGTTGCAACCACTAGATTAATGGCAATTAAGTATTTCATATAGCTTAAAGGTTTTATGACATTCATTTTCATTTATTTTTCTTTTTTCTTTTAGGTTTTATGACCTCAATTACACCCAAAAAATCTGAACTTTGAACATTCAGTGGATTTTCTGTGGTCTGAAGTTTTCTTTGGGGTTTGGAAGCCTTTTGAGCTACAATGAAAACAGCCAACACAGTGAAAACAGTGACATCTGCTGGCAAATCCCATTGACATATATGGGATTTGCAGGCTCTTACATCACAAACTGCCGGCAAATCAGAGCACCTGTTTGAGCCAGAAAACCCCAGATCACAGAAAATCTACTGAATGTTAAAAGTTCATGTTTTTTGGGTGCAATTGAGATTAGAAAACCTAAAAAAAATAAGAACAATTCCAAAACCTTTTTTTTTTATGTCACAATCCCTTTAAGTTTAAAAAAAATCCCAAACTAAACCAGGACCACAAGCCGCCCGGAGTGTGTTCCTCGTTATGTCGGACTCCACATTCTCCGAGCTATTTTTGTTGCCCGGGTGTCATTATTTATTCATCCGATAATTTAAGTTAAGCAGTTGGAATTAACATATCACCAGTGTCAGCGGGTATTCTCCGTTAAACGGTTCAAAGAGTAACGCAAATGGGAGCAATGAGGCTAGTAGTGAAAAGTGCCCCTAAAGGCAAAGAAAAAACAGAGCAAATACAGAGCGCATGTGAATACGCTGATAAGAAGAAGAAATTAAACAAGGCAGCAGCTTAAAGGACCACTTCACCACTTTTCAACCTATCTTCATATAATAGGTCCTCACTAATAATCATGATAAAATGGCACGATTTTTTTTTCATGTCACGTGTCTCATAGGAGGGCTGTGGACAGTTTAGAAACCGTCTTCCAGTGACATCATCATTAGGCAGATTATTTTTACAAAAATGTTTAGATTCTCATCATTGTTTTCGCATTGCAACTTTTCAGGACTAGAAAGCCTGCAGTTTTTATTAGCTTGTACATCGATGATGTCACTGGAAGATGGTTTCTAAACTTCCCACAGCCCTCCTATGCCTATGAGACACAGACCGAGTAGAAAACAATTGCGCCATTTTTTTCAAGATTATTAGTGAGGATCTATTATATGAAGATAGGTTGAAAAGTGGTGAAGTGGTCCTTTAACGGTGTCTTGAGATGTTTGTAAGAATGCTTCGTTTGAACCGTGTGTACTCACCCCGTTGTTTGTCACGGCTCTTCCAGACCTGTAGCGCTCGTATCTGTGGGTGAGAGAGAGAGAGAGAGACAATAGGAAGCAGTGGCCTTGCAGTGTTTTAACACATTTTGTGCCCAAGACGTGTGCCTGTGGACGTCTTTGGCATTACCCCGCGTACTGTGCCCATCTTTTTCTTTGGTTTTTATTTTTAAAACATATGTTATGTTATATGTTTTTTCCTTTTTTTTAATACTTGGTGCCAAAGTTTGTGTTATTGCCATTGAGAATGCATTGGGCGTTTAAGTTAAATAACTCAGAAACTATAAAACATTTCAAAGTAAAAAGTTCCAGCATGTGTCTCCACAGTCAGCTGAATTATAAAAATCACACCTGTGTGAACCGAGTGGTGCAACTCCCCTCTCTCCCCCCCTCCTCTCTCTCTCTCTCTCTCTCTCTCTCTCTCTCTCTCTCTTTCTCTCTGCTCGGTCAGATTAGCTTTATTATGGATATCAATCCGCGTCGCTGAGAAATGAGAACTATGTTTTCATTATTATTTTGGCTCGGCCTTTCCTTCTTTAGCGATCCTAGACTGGGTTGCGCAACAGTGGATTTTGGCTCGGCCTTTCCTTCTTTAGCGATCTTAGACCGGATCGCGCATGCGCGCTGCCGTCCACCTACCATTATACAGGCAGACTAAAAGCTGAACAACTCCTAATCTACGGAGATCTCCATGGTTTGGTCAATTAGCGCAATGTTCGGAGGTCATTGCTGATTATCCGGTGGTCTAGATGGAAAAATTGGTGCTTTCTAGAGCAAGGATGGCTATATTTTAGCTCGCTAGCATTGACGCTATTTATTTAGCACAAGACCCCCACAGACCGTGGCAGTCAGAAGTTACACAGGTGCGTGCGCACACCACTGGTGCACGCACACACACGGGTGCGCGTGCACCAGTGCACCAGTGCACGCGCACGCATGCGCACACCACTGGTGCTCATAGACACAGGTGCACAGGTACATGGACATTTGTGGTTGTAGGAGTGGTTGCACCATTCAAAAAGTAATGGAGTTTCTAGGTGAAAGTGGGTTTTTTTTAAGTTTTGCGTGGGCTCACAAATCAAACATGCCTGAGTTAAGACCTGACACCTACACTGCTTTCATCTAAATCAGTGGTTCCCAAAGTGGGGTCCGGGGACCCCCAGGGGTCCTTGAGGGAGTTCCAGGGGGTTTGGAAACAAAAGGACCCTTGTGGGTCTGTAACTCTGAGTGTACTAAATGGAACGAAATGGTCTATTTAAATGGCCTCTAAAATAATTGGCTCACAAATGAACAGCCTAGACCAGATCTTTAAGAAACAGGTGCTTAACAAAGCCCCTGTGCATCCGATCTGATGCTGCTCACCCTCTACACGGAGAGTACATCCTTCTCCCATCCGGCCTTCGCTTGCGAGCCCCTTATTGTGCCACAAAAAAAAGGCACAAACTTGCATTTATCCCCGGTCTCTATTTGCACACTAAATGCTGCTGTGGGTAGATCAAGGAGAACCTTATGATAAGCACTTTTTACTGTATTGGTCTCGTGCCTATAATGTCTATGCACACGCACTTTCTAAGACCTATCGCATAGCACTTTAACGCCTGCACTTTAATGGTTATGTGCACCTTTGTACTTTGGTATCTGCTATTATGTACTGTATGTGAACTGTTTGTTTATTTGTAATGTTTCATTGTTTAATGAGTTACGTGCTTTACAACCGTACACACACACACACACACACACACACACACACACACACACACACACACACACACACACACACACACACACACACACACACACACAGAGACGTGGCGCATTATGTAGTAGATGGTCGCAAGCAGTTGCATGGCGACCCTCTGGTGTGGTTAGGGCTTAACAGTTCCAGGCTAGCCTTATTGTCTCTGTCAGGCACAAACCTCCTATTCTCCATGTTTTCACTTTTTGTATTTTTTTAAACGGCCTACACTACAGCAGGGCCAGCAGGGTTTTGATGAATTGAACAAGGCGGACCCTCTTGTAAACACGTGTAATGCTTAATTGGGTCGTCCACTCACAGTTAACAGTTCTTTGTATTGAGTTTGTGCTTGAAAAGTACTGTAACTCTGCAAACTGTTAATACATATTTCAATCAATCAATCAAACACACAAAAGCATCAAAAGTGGCAGATGTGCAAGCTCGAAATGTGGCGCGAAGCGACAACGCTTTGAGCTTGTAGATCTGCTACTTTTGATGCTTTTGAATTAGACATGTTGAAAAGCAAGGGTATAGCTACGCAGCGCTCCCAAACAAATCGGGAGATTTATAACTCTGAAAGAGTAAAAGGTTGAACAGCAATGTGCAGAAAGAAAGCGCTCGGGGCGATGCAGGGGTAAAGTATACCTGTGTGTCCACCGACACGATGCGTTCTGTCTTGGCCGAGTGTCTCTGTATGAAGTCTAGAGACACTATTTGCTGTGTTCGCTAAGCTACGGTTTCCTACAGGGTGGAGCCTTTAAGGGGGGGTGGGTAGGGGGGTTCTATGGGAGGAGTAGGACGGAGGGTGCAATACGTCCATCCTCCCGTTGGGGGTTCCTCACTGGCAGGTGAGCCAGTAAAGCACGAGAGTGACAGGATAACTTTATTGTCATATCTTTAAATTAGTCATATCTTTATTTTAAATTAGTCGTGGAGCCCACCAGAAACGTAGCCTACGTTTTCCAGGGTATAATCCATGTTTTGATGGGATCGAATCGTTAGCAAGATAACAGTCAAAGCGGGACAGTGGCCATTTTGAAGATGTGCGCACGCATCCACTGTGCTGCTTCCAATGGCCTGCATCTCCAAATCGGCGCAATGAATGTCGTTTATGGTGAAAACAAGGTTTTTCCAACGGCCGACAGCAGGCGCCGTGATACTCGCGGTCGGGTTTTTTCCACCGACCGAGAGAAGAACAACCGGTCAAGACACCATGCACAGCATTGTCATTGTAACATCCGGTTACGGATATGTGGCTCTTCAAAATAAGGGTCGCTCGCGACAAAACATTGGCAATGCGCCAGAGATAGATCAATTAAACCTGGCGGTGAAGCTCCGTCATTTCTGTTGTTTTTCCGGAAAAAGGGACAAAGGAAGGAAAATGAGGGGAAGGCAGGGAGATCGAGCAGGGATATAAAAATAATAATCTAACATTAAATTAGCAAAAAAGCATCTGCATTAGACTGAAAGTGCAAAAGAATCTCCACTGCAACTATCATGGATGCAGATATAGACAAACTCAGAGGGTTTACCATTACTGAGGTGTACCATTAAGCGCAGCAGCACTGATTAGCTACACCTGGCCTGTACGGAGCACCTGCTCCATGGATTACCCCTCAGTAATGGCCGCGCCCAGGGCACCCCTCTGTGGATTTGTCTATAATAGGGCGCGTGCTCTGCTCTCTCGTGGTTTCCACAGAGCCAGTGAACGGACATCATCTCTGTATAGTCTCATCGCTGTCGACAACCTGGCCTTATTATCACTGTGGTGTCTTCAGCATACTCGATGGTGATGATGATGCCGACATTTTGGAGCTGTGTGCAGTACACAGGGGAGTAAAGGAGTCCTTCAAGCTTCTCGGCATCCACGTGCGAGAGGGCGGTGTGAAGAGGAGTCGTGGCGATCGCATCCTCTGTGGGTCTCTGTCTCCGTCGCAGCGCGACACGTCGTGAGCTTGTAGATCGGCTATTTTCAGCATGCAATTAATTGTAAATGGACTTATACTGAATCTCTCGTCTACTTGTCCCTTCCCAACATTTTAGTCTAGTTTTTATTTGTTGACGAAATTGTCAGTATATTTAGTCTTAGTTTTAGTCATCGTAGCTTAGTTTCTATTTAGTTTCCATTTAGTTTTCGTCAGTGGAAAAAGGTAGTCGACGGACATTTTTCGTCATAGTTTTAGTCGATGAAAACAACAGTCAGGTTGCGTGGAGCAGAGCTACAAGCTCATAGCGTGCCACCGAGTGGCGCGCTATGAGCTTGTAGATCTGCTGTTTTTCAACAGCTATAAGGCATAACATAATGCTTTAAAACAAAGAGGTTCTCGTCCAAAATGGGTTAAAGGTCTGGCCTCCCAGGTAAAAATCAATTCGGCCCACTGGCAGAGCCTGATTGGTTGAGCCTCAATTGGCTGAGGCAGAGGCTGGAAATGGCACAGGTGAAAGGAGTTGGCCTCATTAGGCCCACTGGCAGAGCCTGGCCCAGGTGAAAGGAGTGCTTAATCCACTAGCCTGCCTGATGCACAGCGGGGGTGTTAGTGCTCTTTTCGGGTTGGTGCAACCGACCCCATGCAACGGGCGGCGGTTGTACGCCGGTCTCACAACTGTCCGTAATAGTTGTTCCGGTGGTCGGGACTCGGGAGGTCGGCAGGCATTGGCGTGTTCTCTGTACTTCTGGTTTTTCCGTGCTTTGCAGTCCATCAGTATAGGAACCGCCTGCCATGCGTGGGGGGGGAGGGTTATATAATTCACATAACGAATACATTATGAGGGAGGGGGGGTAGTAAAATATGCGGCTACTCTATTTTTTTTTTTTTTTTTTAAGGTGGTACAAAAGGGGAGATGTGAAAATAAACGTGTGTCTTCTCTCTCATCAATGTCTTTTAATGTCTCTGAGCTTGAAGATCGGATATTTTCAGGATTCAACCAAGTGTACTGTAAAATGACTTATACTGGATCTCTCGTCCACTAGTCCCTTCCTAACATTTTAGTCTAGTTTTTATCCGTTGACGAAATTGTCAACAGATTTTAGTCTCATAGTTTTAGTCATCATAGCATAGTTTTCATTTAGTTTCCATTTAGTTTCCGTCAGTGGGGAAAAAGGTAGTCGACGGACATTTTTTCCGTCTTAGTTTCACGTCGACAAAAACAACGCCGTAAAAGGTGGTTGCAACACTGGACACGTTTTTCGGAAAAAACCCGATGGAGAAACGCTGCGAAATAAATCCGAAAAACGTGCTGTGTGCGCACTAGGGACCTCAAACCGATTTTTCAGCTACAGGCTATGAGAGCTTTTATTGAGGGAAAAGGAAGGAACCTTCCTTTCCCCTCAATAAAGTTGACGCCTGTTGTCCCTGCCTGTCGACTACAAAACAACACGACAACATGACGTATAAACGATATCATCCGCTCCCGAACCGGATCATATACCGAAATGAAACGGTGCCCACTAGGCTAGGGACCTTTAGTATCATCAGACAGAGCTGCAGTGTGTGGAGAGGTATTTACATACATACAGGTTCCTCCTCCTACTCACCTCTCGTATCTCAGGAAGATGTTGTTGAGGTCGTCGTTGACGTGCAGCAGCTCCTCCGTCACCTCCTCGTTGGACACGCGGGAGATGAGCTCCACCACCCTCTGCTGCATGGCCCTGCACGTCCTGTTCAGCTCCTACACGCACACACACACAGTCACGCACACACACACACACACACACACACTAATGAGGCAAACTCCTTTCACCTGGGCCAGGCTCTGCCAGTGGGCCTAATGAGGCCAACTCCTTTCACCTGTGCAATTTCACAGTCACGCACACCGTGAGTTCAACTACTCGCTCCTGCACGTCGTTGTTCAGCTCCTACAAAAGATGGTCTTCATATTTACTCTTTGCTTTTATACTTTTTACCTCACTGATTTACTTCTTTATATTGGTTTTTTTGCCAGTTATACTTCCTCCCCACATACATGTTGTGTGTTGTTGTCACTGCTGGTGTGTATCCAACCGGGAGAATGTGCCCAGGTGCCGCACGCACATGCACACACCACGTGCACACATACTCACAAAATCAATTCTTCATTCAAATGTCTTGTTTATTTTCAGCACGTTCAACCTGGCACTTTCAATAACTATACATCCTTGTTTTGTTTTTTTCCTGAAAACGTTTTTTAGACATAAGGTTTCAACATGACAGTGACGACACAACAGCCTGTCGGAATTTGTCCGAATTTTATTGAGAGGATGGCCTCTTGAGATGCAGCATCTAGTTTTAGAGGGGGTCCTATAGACCGATAGACCGAACGTATTTCCTGTAGGCGGAGACTCATACTTTAATGCTTAGTATGAGGTATAAAGTACAGCAGCATTAGATTGCGTATTGGGTAAGACTGACGTTATGTATCTTTCAGGACCTTTCACTGCTTCGTCTCAACCATTACTATATTCCGTTTTTTGTTTTTTTTTGTTATGTTGCCACTACTGTTGGAGCAGCCACAAACTACACAGGTTCATCCCGATGTTCTGGGCATCTTTGTAATGTTAGTGTTAGTAAAAAAGCAGGTAAAAGAGTAACGTTTGAGGCAAACTAACATCAGTCACTTTCCCATTCAATGTAGTAGAAGGAGGTTTCGGGCAAACCGCAGATATGTCATCTCCGCCCGCAGGAAATACGTCGCCTACATGCGACCATGAGACCCGTTTCGGTCTATAGTCCTATACATACAAACTACAACGGCAGTGCATGTCCTATATTCAGAGACTAGTGACGGCACACAGCTGAAGAGCTTAAGGGCGGAGGGCGAGAGAGGCGAGGAAGAGGAGGAACACCTCCTTCCTGGGCCATGCAGAGCCTCTCCGAGAAGGGCTGCATGAACTGAAGGCAACCCTCTGGGCGAAACCGGCCCCTTCCTCGTCCAAAAACGGGGGGGGGGGGGTAAAACGCGGCCCTGTCTTGGTTTTAGTCGACGAAAACAACACCGCCTGGAACACAGGGTCGCTGTATTCAGACCTGTCCCCCCGTAGCATAGACGATGGCCGAAACCACATTGGAAACGGCGCATTTGCACCGCCTGGGCAGAATCAATAGTTGCACCCTTATTCAAACACTAGCAAAAAAAAAGACGAAACTATATTTATTATGCATAGTCCACAAGTTAACCCATTTTGGGCTGGAACCCCTTTTGGTGTTAGCATTATGTTATGCTTTAGCTATTGAAAAATTGCAGATCTACAAGCTCATAGCGCGCCACTCGTCTGCTATTTTTGAAAAATCGAAGAACGACTGACAGAAACATAGCTTTTTCAGAAAACTGTCAGGATGTAGAAGACATTATTAGAATCTGATCTCAGGTCAAAATGGGATAAAAGTCTCGGTTATTCGGTAAAGTTATCGATAGAATAATCTAAAAATGAAAAAATTATAATAATAGTTGCACCCTTGTTCAAACACTAGCAAAAAAGTCCACAAGTTAAGTGAGTAATTAAACCCATCTGTTCACACACGTGACACAAGGGGCGTGTTCGGAAATAGCGCACTGAGCGCACTGTGCGATGCAAACCAATAGGCGAGTGCGCTCCCGGTGTGCATTTCCAAAAAAACGCACCCAAGGTGTCAGTCGGTTCTATACCCACCGATACGACCCACACAGCTGTATTGTGGGTAGTGTAGTGTTAGACCATTCAGACCCATAGACTCAGACCCATTGCCAGCTCAGTGGCCTTGTGGTTAGAGTGTCCGCCCTGAAACTGGGAGGTCGGGGTTCGATCCCCGGCCGGGTCATACCAAAGACTCTAAAAATGGGACCCAGTGCCTCCCTGCTTGACACTCAGCATCAAGGGTTGGATTGGGGGTGGGAAGTGAGGACCCTGGCGTCGACTGTTCGCCGCTCCACCTCCCAATGTATGAATGAATGAACCATTGTAAGCGCTTTGAGTAGGCACGTAGTGCATAGAAAAGCGCCATGAAAATGCAATTAATTATAAAAAAATGCAATTCATCACAGTTACAAATGGCACCATGCGGCGGCACTAAGGCAAAGTAAAGGGCATTTGAAAAGCCTACACACACAGTCAGTCGACACGAATACCACAGTGGATTTCCCAACAGGGATTTCATTACGCCCTGGAGTCCGAGGGGGCGTAAGAAATCTACCACAAGAGATGCTGTCACTGGCCACGCTGCAGTGAAATCTACCACAAGATCAGTGGCGTAATTAGGCTTCACCAGCCATGGTTTTTTTCAATGAAAGGGGCCCTGTACGCTGCGCGGAAATCGGTTATCTGTCGGGTAATTTTTTTTTATTTTTTTTATGTCATATGAAAGCAATCACAGCTTCAAATTGACATATTGGTTGTTCAGTTTGACCCACCAGTTTTGGAGATATGGCTTATAGAGTAATGTCTTGATGCAGAGAAACAGCGAGTTGAGAAAACAGGCTTGAAAGGCTCACTTCTGTGGTCTCTAACATTACACCTAGCTACATGTTTAAGCATTTATTTCATATTTACGCGTCACGTTAACACTAAAACATCCCAGGTGACTAAAATGTGACTAAAACTAAATGAAAACTATTCAAGAGACTATGACTAAAACTAAAATAGAAATGTGCTGCCAAAAACAACACTGCAAGATGCTCACTGGCTGAGCTGCAGTGGTGGAAGAAGCTTACTGTACTCTTTACTCAAGTAAAAGTAGAAAAACCACAAAATATTATAAATATTATGAATAAAAAGTACCAGTAAAAAGGCCTGGCATTGAAACTTGTACTTGAGTACAAAAGTATAACGGAGCGAATTGTGCAGGGCAAGTTACTGTGTGGGTGATCTCTGTGACTACTGGAGACCTTGCTCCCCCTAGTGGACATATGGAAGACCAACACCTTCTAGCTGAATGCCTCAAAGTATTTACTTGTAGAACAAACTTTTTCATGTCAAGGACCCCCAAATTGACAATAATTAGCCAACAGACCCCACATTTGAAGAGAAAATCCCCCCCCCTATAAGAGAAGATTCTTAGCGGCTCTAGCAGTGATTCTCAACCATTTTAATTTCAAGGAACCCCCTGTTTGACATGCATTAGTCTACGGACGGACCCCCCATTTAATGGCATTTAACTCTCAGAGTTACAGACCCATAAGGGTCCATTTGGTTCCATTTGGGACCCCCTGGAACTCCCTCAAGGACCCCACTTTGGGAACCACTGACTTAGAACAGGCATTTAGATCTACAAGCTCAGCTTGCATCGTCAATTTTCCTCAGACTGTCACGATTACACATTTAACTCGACAAATTAATTGTCCCACAAATACTAGCGATTAACAATTTAAAATTTGTGTTTTTTGCCGTTTGAACATTATGAAAATAAATTACAAAAAGCGCACAGGGCAGTATGACAATGTTATTTTAAAGTTTATACTTAAAAGAATAGCAGAATTAGCTGATCTACAAGCTTACAACGTGTCACAAAGTGACGCATTGCAAACTATTTCAGATTTTTATAGCAAAAAATAGCAGATCTACAAGCTCACAACGAGCTTGTAGACTTGCTATTTCCAGCATGCAACCAAGTGTAAATGTACTTATACTGGATCTCTTGTCCACTATAGTCCCTTCCTAACGTTTTAGTCTAGCTTTGTATTTCTTGACGAAATTGCCAATATATTTAGCCTTAGCTTTAGTCCATCGTAGCTTAGTTTCCATTTAGTTTTCCTCAGTGAAAAAAAGGTAATCGACGAAGAAAAAAAAATCGTCTTATAGTTTAAGTGGACGAGATCAACACTGTGGTGATGATGTGCTATAGAATATAGATCTGTAGATCTACACGTATCTGACCTGTAGCAGCTCCAGGTCCGACGCGTCCTCCTGGCCGGGGACCATCTCCGTCAACATCTCCGACATCACCTTGGTGTTCCCTCGTACGATGTCCAGCTCACTGCGCAGCCGGCCGATCTGCAGCACGCACGCAACAGACGCACGCAACAGACGCACGCAACAGACGCACGCAACAGACGCACACAACAGACACACACAGGGTCAGAAGTCAAATGGATATATCAAGCTTATGCGATGACAGCAGTGGTTCTCTGAACATGTTCGTTCATCGTACTAGGCAGCGGTGGCCGAACGGTTTGCGGAGCGGTCTTGATATCGTGAAGGTCGCTATAGTTCGTATCCCCGGACCGGCACGTTAAAATTACCACCACCGCTGAAGTGCCCTTGGACAAGGCATTGAACCACCTACCATGAAATGTTCTATGAGCAGGGCCTGGCTGTAAACAAGTTCTTGAGCTTAGTCCAGTTACCCGGGTAAACATAGTACCTTTCCTTTCCTTTACCAAAACATAACGTTCTCACGGAAGACCTTAAATAGGCTACCCGCTGCTCTAGGTCTAGTGTTGTTATATATATCATTGACCTAAATAAATGGCGTTATATCATTGTCAACAATGATAGTATGATATTTTACACATTTCCTACTTTTCGCAACAAAAAAAACGTGTGGTCGCTATAATATTAACCCATTTAGACCTGAGGACGGTTCTTAAAACAAAGGCTTCTAAATCCTAAAAGTATTTTTTCTGGAAAAACCTACGTTTCTATGTCAGTGGTGCTCAACCTTTTTCACGTCAAGAACCCCCTAGAATTATCTGTATTTGACAGCGGGAACCTCATCTGAAAATATGTTGCCCAGAACAGAAGCAAAGATTTGGAGTGATAAACGTTCGCTCGGAAAGAATATATATTCAAAGATTTGCACCACATTTTCACGATTTTTCAGTAGACCTACAAGCTCACAGCACGGCACTCGGAACTGCTATGAGCTTGTAGATCTGCTATTTTCCAATAGCTTAAAAAGCACGACAAAATGCTTAAAGGGCCAAACGTGAAGCGAGTAACGCAGCAGGCGTTGTTGCCTGGATCAACGACAGGTCTCCTCCAGGTCTGTTGAAGAGCGGCGCGACAACGCAAGCGTAAAAACAAAGAAAAGCTAAACAGAAGCCAGGTCTGGTGAGTCGCAGGGGGGGCATGTGCGCGTAACGAGCACGCGCGCAACAAATCCACGGGACCGCGCTCACGTAAATATGCTTGCGTTGTCGCACACCGCGACTTCTCAGAGCAAAAAAAGCAGGTCTCACTGAAAATTAACTATAGGCGCGTTTTATCGCTCCCCGTTTGCAAGGCCCTTATAAAACATCAAAAGGGGGTTCCCGCCGCGCCCTGACAGGGATAATAAGGGATGCTTCGTCATTCAGGTCACCCTGTGTCGTGGGGGTTGTAGTGGTCAGTGTAAGACCCATAGTGGGGGTTAACGAGTCCTATACAATGCACCTGTGTGATATTAGGAGGTTAACGTGACCTTTAGAATGCAGCTCTGTGAGTTCTGAGTTAATTGTATTAATGAGCCTTAGCCAATGGGATGCTCCTTGCCATGTTGATTAGCAACTCATATTGTCTGGGGGGGGTTTGCTGTTGGCAGTGTGAAGTGAAGCAGCTTTGGAGCAACACAGTTTTTGACCACATGTAAACACACAGAAAGGAAATAAGTTTTTGTATTGTTTTTTGATCAAAGTAAAGATCAAAGTTTTTGTACGATACTGTGAAGAACTCCTTTTGTGCGTACAAGCTTTTGCCCTATAGCCATAGACTGCTACATTTAAGTGTGCAAACGTAAAGAAGAGGAAGTTTGCCACTACAGTCAGTAGTTAGTTGGTCACCTGTTCGGGGGTGACGGTGATGGGTCCCGGGACGCTGGGCACGTGCGGGATCTGGGACACACACACGGGGGCCGCCGCAGGTTGGGGAGGAGGAGGAGGAGGAGGGGGGGAGGGGACGGCTCTGTACTTCATTATGGCGGGGTCCACTTCTGGTATGCCCTGTTAAAACAAAACAAAACAAACATTTCATATACTGTATTAGTAGTAACGGCACTGCTGCTTCTGTGTGTGTGTGTGTGTGTGTGTGTGTGTGTGTGTGTGTGTGTGTGTGTGTGTGTGTGTGTGTGTGTGTGTGTGTGTGTGTGTGCGTGCGTGCGTGCGTGCGTGCGTGCATGCATGCGTGCGTGCGTGTGAAAACTAAGCTATGATGACTAAGACTAAATATATTGACAATGTCATCAACAAATAAAAACTAGACTAAAATGTTAGGATGGGACTATAGTGGACAAGAGATTCAGTATGCCATTACGATGGCATCAAGGCCCGCCAAAACACATTTTAGTCGACTAAATCAACTGTAGATTTAGTCGACTAAAATCTCATGACATTTAGTCTAGACCAGGGGTCTGCAACCCTAGTGGCTCCCTGTAGCGTTCCAAAAAATAATAATAGATGAAAATGTATAATGTTATTTTTTCACATTTTTATTTTTTATTCATGGTTTCTGTAGGAGGCCAAACGTGACAAACACTCTTAAGTTTTCCAATTTTGTAAAAATGTGTAGAGTAAATATTAAGTTTCAACACATTATGTCAACTAAAATTTGCGTCATAGCATGCCTGACACCCTCGGCGCCGCGCCAGCCAGGTGTCTATTATAAACAAACAAGGCTGCTGCCTGCTACGCTACTACGGCTTCTACGGGGAGAAAAAGAAAGATGGCCGACGAAAACAGAGGGTTTAACAGTTCGTGGACTTCAAACTCCACCACTGCTGCTAATTTCGTTGCAACCTGGGAGATAATAAAGCTTGGCAAGCTGCATTAAAATGTGTAAAAAAGAATGCGGCTCCAGATAGATTTTGAATTTATTTTTGGTGGAAAATGGCTCTTTCAACACCTTGGGTTGCCGACCCCTGGTCTAGACTAAAACTAGACTAACAATAATACATTCCGGGTGGCTCAAATGTGACAAAAAACTAAGTGAAAACTATTCAAGAGACTATGACTAAAAACAAAAAAATATAGTCATAGAATTTGCTGCCAAAAGCAACACTTGTGCGTTGCGTGCGTGCGTGAGTGAGTGCGTGCGTAAATGCGTGCGCATCACCCTCTGAGGAGTGTGTATGGGGGACAGGGCGTCCAGGTCTGCCATGGGGAACTCGATGCCTTTCCTCTTCAGCTCCTCGTAAATGTGGACGACGCCCGTCAGGTCGGGACTGCTCCTGAACGCGTCCGCCCAGGCCTGTCGCGCACACACACACACACACACACACAAGCACACACACACACACACACACACACACACACACACGCACACACACACACACACGCACACGCACACAAACACAACATTAAACCATGAGCCTGGGAACCTTCGCTCCAATGTAGCCTGACAGCACGTCGCGTGTTCGAGTCCCGATCCCGACGGCCTTTGCTGCGTGTCACTCGCCATTTATCTCTCCCCGATCCCCGTCTGACTTCACTTCAATATCAATAAAGGCATGAAAAAGCCCCAAAATATATACAGTATATATACTGTATATATAGTGTGGGAGGTCGGGTGGGAAATACAACTCAGAGTGCAGTTTCAGGGGTTAGACACACGATGGCGCCCCTTGCTTTATTTCTCCAACAGGTTCAAACAAAGTCAGTTTTCACAAACAGAACTCAGACAGTAATATTCTTTGCATGAGGTCCCGGCTCCGAGGCGGGAGTCGTCACTGCAGAGGATGAGAGGGGATGTTAGCATACGGTCAGAGCACAAGGTAAGTACAAAGTTGGGGCCTGAGACACCCGGTCTAGGCAGTCTACCAACTGGACCTTTGTATAACTCTTTCTCTTCTTCTTTTCCAGGTTCCAGAGGAGGCCAGGAGGCTCCCCCGGAGGTAGGTAAGGGGGTGCGTATCTTTCTCTATCCACAAGGCACAGAAGAGTACTTTAGAGTAGAAGTACTCGGATACGGGGTGGTGAGTAATTAGAGTAAAAGTACTTGGTATGGTACCGGGCGGGGAGGGTACGGAGGGCCCCTTAGGCTCGGCCAACAGGAAGATACACAAGCATTTATATTCTTATTTCTCTCTATCTACTGGGTGGCCGTGTCGGTACGACAACGGCAGTCAGGGGGTTAACACAAAGTAAGCGCTCTAGTTTCTAACGGTCTTCTTTCACCGGGCCTGGCGGCGCAAGCCAACTTAAAGTCTCTTCAAGGGTGAAATAAACATAACACGGGCCTGTCTTCTTTCACAGGGTGTACGTGACACTTTATCTAGAGCCTGCTAGCTTCCATTAGTCTCTACGGGGTTATCTTCATTCAACAATCTTCAGTGTACAACACCACGGTGACACTCTTCATTCACAGTCTTCATTTAGCATCGACAGGGTGACTTCCTTCATTCACAATCTTCGTTATTGTCCTTAGCTGCTCATTTGCCACTATGAGTGCCTCTTCTTAATAACACGGGTGATAGATAGTGAACGGTTTGTCTTACTGCGACCTTATGGAGCTGTGGGGCTGCCGTTTCCATACGGGGGTCCCGTCTTCCGCACTCGTCCCCGATACGAGCCAGGTGGGTCTCCAGTATGCATGCGGCTCTCCGTGTATACTTGTCTATGGGGGGCACACGCTCCTGCGTGTGCTTCCAGCCCCACTCCTACAAGCCTGGTGATGTGAGAATATAAGAGAGCAATTGAGTGGTGATACAAACAATCAAACAATAAACATAGTCCATACGTGAGAGTCCATAAGTGAGAGGAGTGTGGACTTACCATCCAACGCCGAGTGGACGGCATATGCTGCGCGAGCGTCTGTGTGTAGCAGGGATCTGATACTGCTAGGTGCGCAGGCTGTTTATAAAGGGCGCGGCTGACAGGCTGCGGCTGTCCTTAATTGCTAACCAGGGCGGCGGCCGGAATGAGGCGCAGCTGATTTAGAATTGCTCTGGGATAATACACTGAGTCTATGACCCGGCCATGGGCGTGCCTGGTTGTCATGGTAACTCGCCCCTCCCCCTGAGGTGAGACCTGACAGACTCCACACACTCCCCCCCTAAGTTTCTTGCTACCGCAAGGAGCTTGACTACTTCCCTCGTCTTCGTACAGTCTTGAGAGCGCGTCCGCGTGTTTCATCTTGGTCCCGGGCCGGTGCTCTATCTCGAACTTGTAGCTCTGGAGCTCGACGAACCAGCGGGTGACACGGTCGTTGCGGTCTTTGTTCGCCGCCATCCACTTGAGTGGCGCGTGGTCGGTCACGAGGGTGAACTGTCTGCCCCATAAGTAGTACCGGAGGTGATGGATGGCCCATTTCACGGCCAGGCACTCCTTCTCGACAGTGGAGTAGTTACGCTCGTGCTTCAGCAGCTTCCTGCTGATGTACAGTACGGGATGCTCATCTCCGTCTAGCGGCTGGGACAGGACAGCGCCGACCCCGGTGTTGGACGCATCCGTGGCGAGGATGAAGGGCCTTGTGAAGTCCGGCGCCACGAGCACCGGCTCGCTGCACAGGGCGGTCTTCAACGTGCGGAAGGCTTCGTCCGCCTCGTCCGTCCACTGGACGTGGTGGGGAAGGTTCTTCTTGGTCAAGTCGTGGAGGGGGGCCGCGATCGTGGCGAAGTTCTGGACGAACTTCTGGTAATAGGCGATCAGGCCGAGGAAGGACTTGACCTGCTTCTTGGTCACCGGGCGTGGCCAGGTCTGGATCTTCTCCACCTTCCTCGTCTGTGGTCGGATGCACCCTCGGCCGATGGTGTAGCCGAGGTAGTCCGTCTCGGTCCAACCAATGCGGCACTTCTTTGCGTTGGCGGTCAGGCCGGCCGCCCGTAGGGTGGCTAGGACTGTGTCGACCCGCTCCAGGTGCTGTCCCCAGGTGGCGCTGTGGATGATTACATCGTCCAGGTAGGCCGCCGCGAAGGCCTGGTGGGGTCGCAGTATCCGGTCCATCAGCCGTTGGAACGTGGCGGGGGCCCCGTGTACTCCGAAGGGCATCACTCGGTACTGGAAGAGTCCATCGGGAGTGATGAAGGCCGTCTTCTGCTTGGCTCTCTCCGTGAGGGGAACCTGCCAGTACCCTTTAGTCAGGTCGAGGGTACTGATGAACCGGGCGGGCCCCAGCCGGTCAATCAGCTCATCGACGCGGGCCATGGGATACGCGTCGAACACGGAGATCTCATTTAACTTCCGGAAATCATTGCAGAAGCGGAGTGTGCCGTCGGGTTTGGGGACAATCACGATCGGGCTCGACCAGGCACTGTGGGACTCCTCGATGACCCCCAGCTCGAGCATCTTCTGGACCTCTTCTCTGATTGCCTTCCTTCGTGCCTCCGGGATCCGGTACGGCCGTAGTCTCACTACCTGGCCGTTAGGGGTGTCGATGTCATGCTTTAGCACGGAGGTGTGGCCCGGTAACTCTGAGAATACGTCGCGGTTCCGATCGAGTAGCTCCCGCAAGTCCTGTGTCTGCTGGGGCGTCAGATCCTCACCAAGGGCCACGGCCGGGGCCTGCGGGGAGACAAAGGTTACTAAAGCGGGTAGGGGCACTTCCTCCGGCGTATGCCACCGTTTCAGTATGTTCACGTGGTAGATCTGGTGTCCGCGTCTTCTACCTGGCTGACTCACCCGGTAGTTCACGTCTCCTTTCCTCTCTACGACTTCATATGGGCCCTTCCATCGGGCCAGGAACTTACATTCGCTGGTGGGGACCAACACCAGCACTTTATCGCCGGGGGCGAACTCTCGGATCTTGGCACCCTTATTGTAGGTGCGCGCCTGGGCCGTCTGGGCTGCGGCCATGTGCTCTCTTACGATGGGCCAGATGCGTTTGGCGCGCTCCTGGAGCGCGTCGACGTGTTCGATGACGCTGCGGAGGGGGGACGGCTGGCTCTCCCAGGCTTCTTTAGCCAGGTCGAGGAGGCCACGCGGTTTCCTCCCGTACAGGAGCTCAAAGGGCGAAAACCCGGTTGACGCTTGGGGTACTTCGCGAATGGCGAAGAGTACAAACGGGATGAGGCGGTCCCAGTCTTTGGCGTCCTCTTCCGTGACGCGTTTTAACATTTTCTTTAGCGTTTGGTTGAACCGTTCGACCAAACCATCCGTCTCAGGGTGGTAGGCGGAGGTCCGTATACGCTTGACCTTCAGCCATTTATACAGGGATGCTAGGACTCTGGACATGAAGCACGTGCCCTGGTCGGTCAGGATTTCGTCCGCTATGCCGACGTGGCTGAATAGCATCAGCAGCTCGTGGGCGATGGCCCGGGCGTTGGCGGTGCGGAGGGGGATGGCCTCCGGATAGCGCGTCGCATAATCCATGATGACTAGGATGTACCGGTGGCCCCGGGCGGACTTAGGGAGGGGTCCGACAATATCCATGGCGATACGGGAGAACGGTACATCGATAATTGGCATTGGAATTAGGGGGCTATGGGGCACGCCGCGGGGGGCGGTTAGCTGACACTCGGCACAGGAGCGGCAAAACTCCTCAATGGCCTTCTTAACGCCTGGCCAATAGAAGCGGGCGGCGACCCGGTCGTAAGTCTTTTGTACGGCCAGGTGGGCCCCTAACTGGTGGGAGTGGGCGAGATACATTACTCGGGACACATACGGTTTGGGGACGAGTAATTGTTCGACGACCTCCCCAGCGGGGTCCTTGCAAGCGCGGTACAGCAAGTCGTGTTGGACGAAGAAGTGTGGGAAAGGTTTCTCACTCACCCCCGGGTTCAGCTTCCCGTCGACGGCCACGACGTTCCGCCTGGCGCCAGCCAGGTTGGGGTCGGCCCACTGAGCGGTGGCGAACGATCCTTGCCGCCGGGGGGGCGGCGCGTCTATTCTGGGGAACTCTAGGAAGGGGTCTTCACCGAGGGCCGGCGTGTCGTCTGCGTCGGAGGCCTCCGCTTCTTCCGGCCCGGGTTCTGGCTGGGGACTTCCTTGGCCGCTGCTGGTGGACGAGGTCCCGTCTTCGCGGAGGGCGGGGCAGGCGACGAGGGGTACGCTACTTCGGCGGCGTCGGCGGCGCCGCGTCCTGGGGGGCCCTCGTCGTCCCGGGTTCCAGTATTTCTCGAACAGCGGACAGTCCGTTCCGATCAAGAGGGGGACGGGGAGTTCGGGGACCACTCCGGCGGCGACCAACGCGGAGCCACGGGGGGTCTGTACGGTCACGTGGGCGACGGGGTACCGCCGGACATCTCCGTGGACACACGTGACCGGGATGGTGGGTCCATTGGTGGCGGAGGCGAGGTCACCCCGGACCAGCGTCACCACGCTGCCTGAGTCCAGCAAGGCATGGGTGTCGGTCCCATCAACCCGGGCGGGGAGGGTGGTCTGTCGTCGGCTCTCACTTCCGGTGTGGAGGCAGGGGCGGGGCCCTCTCATGCTGTCCGCGGAGGGCATGGAGACATCGGGGCCGGGGGGCCGCTCTGGGCAGGCCCAGGACAGGTGGTCCTCCCGATTACAGACGTAGCACCTGCGGATCCGCGGGCTGCGGTCGGGGGGGCCGGAGGCACGGGGCCGGACCGGGGCCGGCGGGGTCGGCGGGGCTGGTCGGCGTCGGTCTCGGCGGTCGTCTGTCTTGGGGACGGCGTCGCTCTTGGTCTGGCGGAGCATATCCGAGCAGACGTGGTGGTTCTCCAGGAGGGCGATCAGGGCGTCCACGGATGTGGGGCTGACTCGGGCAACATATTTCTTGGCGTCGGATGGCAGGGCACGGACACACCGGTCTATGACTAATCTCTCAATCCACGGGGTCTCTCCGCCCGTGGTCAGCCAGCTCTGCGTCAGGCGGTAGAGGTCGGCGACCTGAGCGCGAGGGGGCTGGGCCTGCTGATAGGCCCACATGTGGTACCGCTGGGCCCGGGCGGGCAGGCTGTAGCCGAGGGTGGACAAGATGGCGGCCTTCAGCGTCTCGTAGTCTCGAGCGTCTCTGGCGGGAAGGTCCCGACATGCGCGTTGAGCCTCTCCCGAGAGGTAGGGCGCCAGTATGCCGGCCCAGTCGGCGGCGGGCCACTGCTCGCGGTCGGCGGTGCGTTCGAAGAGTTCGAGGTACGCCTCGATGTCATCCTCGGGGGTCTGCTTGGAGAGGACGGCGTTGGGGGTCCTAGGGACATCACCGTGTCGGTCTAGCCTGCGGACAACTTCACGCACAGCGTTCTGTAGTTCAGTCTGACTTCGGAGAAGGGCGGCCAATTCGGGGCTGGCCATGTTTAGGCGGTGGTTGAGATCAGATGAATACCCACATTCTCCACCATATGTGGGAGGTCGGGTGGGAAATACAACTCAGAGTGCAGTTTCAGGGGTTAGACACACGATGGCGCCCCTTGCTTTATTTCTCCAACAGGTTCAAACAAAGTCAGTTTTCACAAACAGAACTCAGACAGTAATATTCTTTGCATGAGGTCCCGGCTCCGAGGCGGGAGTCGTCACTGCAGAGGATGAGAGGGGATGTTAGCATACGGTCAGAGCACAAGGTAAGTACAAAGTTGGGGCCTGAGACACCCGGTCTAGGCAGTCTACCAACTGGACCTTTGTATAACTCTTTCTCTTCTTCTTTTCCAGGTTCCAGAGGAGGCCAGGAGGCTCCCCCGGAGGTAGGTAAGGGGGTGCGTATCTTTCTCTATCCACAAGGCACAGAAGAGTACTTTAGAGTAGAAGTACTCGGATACGGGGTGGTGAGTAATTAGAGTAAAAGTACTTGGTATGGTACCGGGCGGGGAGGGTACGGAGGGCCCCTTAGGCTCGGCCAACAGGAAGATACACAAGCATTTATATTCTTATTTCTCTCTATCTACTGGGTGGCCGTGTCGGTACGACAACGGCAGTCAGGGGGTTAACACAAAGTAAGCGCTCTAGTTTCTAACGGTCTTCTTTCACCGGGCCTGGCGGCGCAAGCCAACTTAAAGTCTCTTCAAGGGTGAAATAAACATAACACGGGCCTGTCTTCTTTCACAGGGTGTACGTGACACTTTATCTAGAGCCTGCTAGCTTCCATTAGTCTCTACGGGGTTATCTTCATTCAACAATCTTCAGTGTACAACACCACGGTGACACTCTTCATTCACAGTCTTCATTTAGCATCGACAGGGTGACTTCCTTCATTCACAATCTTCGTTATTGTCCTTAGCTGCTCATTTGCCACTATGAGTGCCTCTTCTTAATAACACGGGTGATAGATAGTGAACGGTTTGTCTTACTGCGACCTTATGGAGCTGTGGGGCTGCCGTTTCCATACGGGGGTCCCGTCTTCCGCACTCGTCCCCGATACGAGCCAGGTGGGTCTCCAGTATGCATGCGGCTCTCCGTGTATACTTGTCTATGGGGGGCACACGCTCCTGCGTGTGCTTCCAGCCCCACTCCTACAAGCCTGGTGATGTGAGAATATAAGAGAGCAATTGAGTGGTGATACAAACAATCAAACAATAAACATAGTCCATACGTGAGAGTCCATAAGTGAGAGGAGTGTGGACTTACCATCCAACGCCGAGTGGACGGCATATGCTGCGCGAGCGTCTGTGTGTAGCAGGGATCTGATACTGCTAGGTGCGCAGGCTGTTTATAAAGGGCGCGGCTGACAGGCTGCGGCTGTCCTTAATTGCTAACCAGGGCGGCGGCCGGAATGAGGCGCAGCTGATTTAGAATTGCTCTGGGATAATACACTGAGTCTATGACCCGGCCATGGGCGTGCCTGGTTGTCATGGTAACTCGCCCCTCCCCCTGAGGTGAGACCTGACAGACTCCACAATAGATAGAGGAAAATAAACATCCATTTCCATTTCCTGAAAAGTAACGGTTTGGGACACACCCGACAGCGACAGTAATGTAAAACGCAACACTAAAACCCGCAAGGTTCTCGTGAAAATAGCAGATCTACAAGCTCACAACACGCCCCATTGCAGCATGATGTTGTAAGCTTGTAGACCTGCCATTTTCACTATTTCTGCGTGACACACTCTTGTATGATGAAGTAGTAGGGCTTTCAACGGTACTATGCAAAACATACATCAATGAATACGGGGGGGGGGGGGGTCGTCAATCTCGGAGGAGATTTTGTTCACCTTGTTCATCGAGCGTATCCCATTATGACCAGAAGAACCCTGATCGGAAACAGTGTTGTCTCACACCCTTCTGCTCCTAAACGCGGAATAAACAGACCGTGGTCTACATATATGCAATTATGCACCATGGGAACGAGTCTCTCTCTCTCTCTCTCTCTCTCTCTCTGGTCTAAAAACAGGACAGTCCCAGGGGTGTCTCCCATCCCTATAAATACTGAGAGGACAAGAACTGTGACGAGGCACACTTTTTAAAGGCCACCTGTTTCGCCTGGCTGGTCCTCCTCTAGGTAATGGAGATCCGCGAGGCCGCGTTCTGTGTGGAAATACCGTGGTTTAAAATCGAATCTTTTTTTTTAGCAAAAGGCCGATGCACACCTCAGGAGGCTATATAGTGACAGGTGCGTAGGGCGATGAAGCATACTTAAAAAAGGTTATCTTTGAAAAAAAAACAAAGAAGGGTCTCCCGCACACTGTCAGAAACTTGCCAATTTTATTCAACGTTTCGGTCTATTTGAATAAAGAGCAACATTTTGGGCAAGTTTCTGACAGTGTGCGGGAGACCCTTCTTTTGTTTTTCAAAGATAACCTTTTTAAAATCAAATCTAAAAACGTGGAGAAGCAGCGTTTAGGTTTTATTTATTTATGCACCACATATCTGGAGCAAACTCCTCAGGAAAGCCGCAGGTCTGCTGCCACTCTTAGTTCGTTCGAATCACAAACTGCCATTCATTGAGTTTTTAAGGGGCGCTATATCCTATATCCCCCTCCTATATTCAGCCTATTAGTGTCGATTTTCGTCCCACACAAACAAGAAATTCCCATCGACAATTGAATGGAGAATTCACGTCATGAATAACTTTGTAGTACGCTCAGATCGGTGAACCAATTATGATTGGTTTTGGTACCTGTATGAGGGCCAGAACCTTGTCCTGAACGATGGTGGGAGGGTTGGTTTTGGGGGAGATGATCTTGACCAGCACGCCTTCGATGAAGTCCCGGTGTGTCGCCTGCACGTGGAACCTGTGGCCGCAGTTCTTCACGCACGTCTCCAACACCTGCGACACATGCAGCACAGGCGGACAGGAGGGGAAGAAGGAGTGTTCATTTATAGATTTAGTTTTGTTAAAGGGACACTTCACCCTCTTTGCAAAAAAATATATGTTAATGACTTTTAGAAGCTTTAGATCACTTTCCTGGGGGTCTTTATGTGTGTAATATGTGGTTTTAGATATTTTAGATTGTAGCAGTGAGCCTGTTGTCTCTGATGTCACGGACACTGGGCTCACTTCCTTCCTGGACTACATGTTGTCTCAGTAAGACAGCTCTCCCCCCTATCCACAAGGAGGAGCAGTGCACCAAAGAATTATGGGAATTGTAGTCCAGGAAGGTAGTGAGACCAGTTTCCATGACATCAGAGACAACAGGCTCACTGCTACAATCTAAAATATCTAAAACCACATATTAAATACCCCCAGGAAAGTGATCTAAAGCTTCTAAACGTCATTAACATATTTTTTTTTGCAAAAAGGGTGAAGTGTCCCTTTAAAGCCAACTGATAATATCTTTTCTTTTCCAGAGGTCCCTGGGAAACAAAATAGTTTGAGGTGGCAGTCGGCAGCCAATTACATTATAATGTCGGGGGGTCGTCGACTTGAACCCATTTAGACCTGAGGATGATTCTACAAAATAATGCCTTCTAAATCCTGACAGTTTTCTTGAAAAATCCATCTTTCTATGCCAGTCGTTCTCATACATTTTCATGTCAAGGACCCCCAAAAATATATGTAATTGGCCGCCGACCACCCATCTGAAAACATGTTGTTCCAGGGACCTCCCCCCAGAAGCAAAGATTTGAGTTAAAAATGTTCGCTCTGAAATAATTTATATTCAAAGATTTGCGCCACATTTTCTTTTGAATAGTATTTTTTTTTACAATTTTTCAAAAATAGCAGATCTACGAGCTTGTTAGATCTGCTATTTTTCAATAGCTAAAGTACAACACAACAATGCTTAAAAGTACACCAAAAAGGGGTTTCCTGCCCAGAGCCAATTAAAATAATATTTTTAATTGGGGCGGGGGGGGGGGGGTACTTGACTTTAATACGTTTGAAGAAGCACTGATACAGCGCAGCATACAAGTTCTATTCAAAAACTTGTTAGGATTTAGAAGATTGTGTGCAGAATCGGCGGCAGGTCTCAACGGGATTTAAGAAGGGATATGAGGGAGGAGGAGGAGACGTTTTGTGCGTGGGAGAAACTTTGCTCTCTGGCTGCTTTTGATCCGACAGCAGCGGTGGACCAGAGTGGCCTTTTTAATGAGCAGAGCCATCAGACGCAGGTCGTCCTAAAGTGGAGCATAATAACACTCTTCTTGAGAAAAATGTGCTTCACTGCCGGGACTTTTAACCCATTTAGGCCTGACCTCGAAATGTAAAAGAAATCTTCTAAATCCTCCAGTTTTCTGAAATAAATATTTTCACGATTTCTCAAAAATAGCAGACCTACAAGCTCGTAGCGCGCCACTCGGTGGTGCCCTATGAGCTTGTAGATCAGAGGTGTTGTGTGGTACACCAGCTCAGATACTGGCCGGGTCATACCAAAGACTCTAAAAATGGGACACAGTGCCCTCCCTGCTTGACACTCAGCATCAAAGGGTTGGATTGGGGGTTGGGAAGTGAGGACGCTGGCGTCGACTGTTCGCCGCTTCACCTCCCAATGTATGAATGAATGAACCATTGTAAGCGCTTTGAGTAGGCACGTAGTGCATAGAAAAGAGCCATAGAAATGCAATTCATTATTATTATTGTGCCTTCACCGCCAGGTGTCGTCGCTGGTGGACATGTTTTGTCAACATACATTTGTTTGACACGGACACACAAAATTAATGGACAATAATATTACCAGAAACACATAATAGGCGGGTAAATATATGAAAAAAAAGCAGCTTACCCTAAAAAATGTGTAACAAAAGGTTTCTCAACTGATTCATGTAGTATTAGGTGTCCTTAATAACATACTAAAAGTTTACCAAAGTTTGACCACCCGAAAGGTGTTATCTTCAAGATGGCGTCCAAGATGGCCTAAAAACCATTAAAATAGCCTAACTCCTTCATTATTCATCCTAGACAAGTACTTTTTGTGTCTAACCCTATGTTTTTGGGGTCTAGGAGTCCATTGAACTTATCAAAATTGCAGAGATACAATTAGATAATTGTGAAATCCAATAGTGTTTGTGACTGTTAAAACCCTCTGAAATAGTCACCAATTTCAAGTTAACTAAACTAAATATTTAATAAATATCTAAATATTTATATATATATATTTGGAATAAGGTTTCAAGATATCCTCAAAACACAACAAAACTAATAGTCACAATTTGCAGTAATTCAGAAGGTTGTGGCAGATAATATTGTCAGTTGATAGACAATAGCCTACTGATTGCAATATTGAAATATTATATATATTTGGATCTGTGGATAAAATTAGGCTCAAACTAAATAATTCATCTTTGACTATACACCCACCCAAAACGAATTTATTGCATTATTTACTCTTAGTGCAGAGTAGTCAGAACCTAAGTCTCTACCGGGTCCAGAGGGGAGTATGATAGGTGGGGTTGGGTGAAGAGGTAAAGGGGGGTCCGGACTAGGGTTGGGATTTGTTAGGACTTTAACGGTTCCGGTTCCTAACGGTTCCTAATATTATTTGTTTCCCTTTTTTCTGACATATATTATGCTTATATTATAACTAACCTAACCAAGTACTTAATAAACACAAATTAAATTATTGTATTTGCACTTTACAATTCTGAGTTGGCACTATTATTTAGACTTCACCACCACCAGCTAGCCACCACGACAATATCATTGTTGCAATTTGTACTGTATATTAAATATACAGTACACATTGCAATAATGATATTGTTGTGGTGACAAATGTCTTTAATGTTCAGATTAATTTAATATTATTTTTTATTGTACTGTAGGCTATGATCCTGTGCTTTTTTCTGCAAACTGTTTATAAAGTAATCAATCTATGGAGGTATATGTATATGCACCTAAAGGCTGGGCTCTCAACAGTTGCGTGATTAATTTAGAGCCAAATAAAAAGCAATTGAGTTGCTTATAAGTTGTAAAAATAAGTGCAGACAAATAGATTTGTATTTAATTCATGGCTCTATAGTTAACGTGATTCAAACAGAAAGACGTCGAGTCATAATAAAAAGCTCTGTAGAAGTTAGTAGTTTTTATTTTCTAACGTCATTCGTGTAGGCGTATTGATTTTGAGACGTTTCCTGGTGCAAGTTGCAACATCCTTTGCAGGAAACTATATGGCATCACATTTATTGCACTTTGCGAGTGTGGTTAACAGAGAGGGAAATGACTCTTGAGGCTGAGCACGCAAAGTGCAATAAATGCAATGCCATAGTTTCCTGCAAAGGATGTTGCAACTTAGTTGCATGTCCACATTGAGGAAACATCTCAAAATAAATATGCCTACATGAGTCACAAGATGAATCTACTCTCATGTAGGTGGGGGTCACCGCATGCTGGGGAACGGAGTGTGGAGGAGGTAGAAACTAAGGAATTGGGGTTTAGCTTAGGCTGGGAGGAGTGTTCCTATATGTCGCCTGGCTTATAGTCCCACTGGTCCTATGTGGACCATGCTGGCTCTTACTCCCGAGATAGGACTTCTTGAGTTAGCTAGTGAGGAGAGTCTCCACTGATGGTGGTTATAAGACCTCCACATGTTGCAAGACTGTCAGGCAGTCGTGTTCTTAAATGTATGCATGCTGGTCCCAAATGGACCTCCTGCTGGCTCCTAGGTCTGAGCTATAGGCGCTTAGAGTGGGCATAGGTATACAGAAGACCTCCACGTGGTGCATGATTGTTTGTCAGGCAGACATGGGTGTCCCTATGTCGGACTGGCTCACAGGAGAGTCGGTGTCTGGTTGGTGGCTGACCATCAATATGGTGACTGATCATTATGGCGCAGAATACCCTCTCCCCTCTCCTCTAGAACAGCTACTGTAGTACGAAAATGCAAAAAGTGCAAAAAACACGAAATTAGGGGCGCCCACTGTATTTATATTGGCCACATGGCATCCTATGTTGTCATTTAGTGTGCCCTAAACAAACATTAAAGTCCATAGTCTTGGCTGCCATATGACTTAAAAAGCCATGCATTGGAAGGCAGCAATGCTTGTTTGCTGGATAGCAGCAGGGCTACAGCGTGGAGGGAGGTTAGATTGGGATTCTATGGGGAGACCGAGACTGGAGCCCAGGGCTCAAGGTTATTGCCAGCAGTACCAAACACAAAGTAAATATGAAATTAATTTTGCACACACAACTACTACAGTCTCGGGAATAAGAAGATGTCTGTGACAAGCATAACTGAACCCTATCCATGCCACACTCCACCACCTGCCTATATACCAAGATACATGTGTGATAGCTCTGGACTGACTTCACACCCTCTCTAGTCTCTAGGCCCATGAGGGGCCATTTCTCTCCACTGTATCCCCACTGAGGAGTCCATCTTCCCCATAGACCAGACAAGTGGCCAATTGGTCCTACTGAGTGTGTTTGGTGCAAAGACACTCAGCATTGTGAGCTTTTATAGATCGCCTATTTTCACGATGTTTGTCCCGGCCCACAGTTTGGGAACCACTACCCTATAGGGGACTTTTATTATTACCAGACACCTTTACAAATAAAATAGTGCAGACATTTCTCTGTACATTTCTTCCATGATTTGTGTAATATTCCCAGTCTAATGAGTCTATCACTTGGCAGCCATGCTTTTACAAATGTCACATCATATGACAGTACCGCCCAGTAATAATGAATATATTCCTTATTGTTATGGTATCAAAATAAATCTCCTGAAAGCTTCAACAGAATGTGAATTTTGTATAGGTGATGAATTCACCAATCCTGGGCAGTACGGCATTATAGAAAAGGGTAATGTCCTATTACACTGTTATAACCTTATAACCAATTGCTTTAATATATCATTGTACTTGTAAATGCTTGACTAAAATGTATATATGCTAATTGGATTCCTAGATAACCAAAACATAGGGTTAGACACCAAAATTACTTTTCTAGGATGAATAATGGAGGAGTAATGGTATTTTAAGAACTGGCGGCGGCCATCTTAAAAAAACACCTTTCGGGTGGTCAAACTTTGGTAAACTTGTAGTATGTTATTTAGGACACCTAATACTACATAAATCAGTTGAGAAACCTTTTGTTACAATTTTTTTAGGGTCAAACCATATTTTTACCCGCCTATAAATAGATAGCCCTGAATTACAGGTATGTAACTCTGAGTGTTCAAATTGGAACATGTCGTACCGTCAGATAACTTGTGATGAACAGTAAAATGTCATACTATTAGATAACATGTGATGAATAGTAACATGTCGTACCGTCAGATAACATGTGATGAACAGTAACATGTCGTACCGTCAGATAACATGTGATGAACAGTAACATGTCGTACCGTCAGATAACATGTGATGAACAGTAACATGTCGTACCGTCAGATAACATGTGATGAACAGTAACATGTCGTACCGTCAGATAACATGTGATGAACAGTAACATGTCGTACCGTCAGATAACATGTGATGAACAGTAACATGTCATACTATTAGATAACATGTGATGAACAGTAACATGTCATACTATTAGATAACATGTGATGAACAGTAACATGTCATACTATTAGATAACATGTGATGAACAGTAACATGTCGTACCGTCAGATAACATGTGATGAACAGTAACATGTCATACTATTAGATAACTTGTGATGAACAGTAACATGTCATACCGTCAGATAACATGTGATGAATAGTAACATGTGGTACCGTCAGATAACATGTGATGAACAGTAACATGTCATAGATAACATGTGATGAATAGTAACATGTCGTAGATAACATGTGATGAATAGTAACATGTGATGAACAGTAACATGTCATAGATAACATGTGATGAATAGTAACATGTCGTAGATAAGATGTGATGAATAGTAACATGTGATGAATAGTAACATGTCGTAGAGAACATGTGATGAATAGTAACATGTCGTAGATAAGATGTGATGAATAGTAACATGTGATGAATAGTAACATGTCGTAGAGAACATGTGATGAATAGTAACATGTCGTAGATAAGATGTGATGAATAGTAACATGTGATGAATAGTAACATGTCGTAGAGAACATGTGATGAATAGTAACATGTCGTAGATAAGATGTGATGAATAGTAACATGTGATGAATAGTAACATGTCGTAGAGAACATGTGATGAATAGTAACATGTCGTAGAGAACATGTGATGAATAGTAACATGTCGTAGAGAACATGTGATGAATAGTAACATCGTACTGTCGTACCGTCAGGGCCAGCATGACCTCTCTGTAGTTCTTGTTTCCACTCAGTCTTTTCTTCAGAGCCCGCATGGCATCTCTGGGCCTGTTAAGAAAAACACACATTTTATTTGGGGCCTATACCAGTGTTGCTTTCGTCGACTAAAACTAAGACGGAAAATGTTTGTCGACTACCTTTTTCCACTGACGAAAACTAAATGGAAACTGAATGAAAACTCTGCTATGATGACTCAAACTGAGACTAAATATACCGACAATTTCGTCAACAAAATAAAATGTTAGGAAGGGACTAGTGGACAAGAGATCCATTATAAGTCATTTTACAATTAGTTGCAGGCTGAAAAAAGCCGATCTACAAACTCACAACAATTGTGAGCTTGTAGATCGGCTATTTTCAGCAAGTGTAAAAACATACATTTTAGTCGACTAAAACCTTAGGCCATTTAGTCAATTAAACATTTAGTCGACTAAACAGTGAAACATTCCGGGTCAACATAGGGGCGGCGGTGGCTCAGGGGGTAGAGCGGCCGGATGGTAACCGCAAGGTCGCCAGTTCGAACCCCGTGGGCTCCCCCAGAGTCAGCGTCGAAGTGTCCTTGAGCAAGACTCTGAACCCCTAATTGCTCCCGATGTGCTGGTCGGTGCCTTGCATGGTTTCCTCCGCCATCGGTGTATGAATGTGTGTGTGAATGGGTGAATGTAATGCACAATCTATATGTACAGTATAGCACCTTCGATAAAAGGCACTATATAAATGCACCATTTACCATTTCACCGACGCCAATGTGTAAACATTGACTAACCCATTCTGAACGGGAAACCATTTTGGTGTTAGCATCATGCTATGCTTTAGCTCATACATGGGCCACATGCGGCCCTCACCATCACGTAATGCGGCCCTCAGGTTAATATCCGAACATTGATATATTATTGATTTCAGCTAATTACTAGTATTAAAATGTTATTGTCTAGGTTTTTTTATGTACAATGTATTTGTATTTCATTCATAAAGTTAACATAACTATAACTAAATGCATTTGAAATTTAAAAAAAAAACAACTTCAGGATTCCAATCAAAAAAATGGCAAACATAAAAAAAATCAGGATAAACATGGACACTTTTTATCTCTTGGTAACTGGACTGATGACTATTATCTTGATACGGTGACACACTGACTGTAACTAAAGGACACTTTATTCCTTTTTACCTTCCATAACCGAATGTGATGTGACATTCCGTGCTCAACCAATCAAATCATCACTGTGATAATAATAATAATAATAAATTGCATTTTTATAGCGTTTTTCCAAGTGCTCAAAGCGCTTTACAATGGTTCATTCATTCATACATTGGGAGGTGAAGCGGCGAACAGTCGGCACCAGCATCCTCACTCCCCACATTCACACACCAACGGTGGCGAGCTCACACCGACCGACTCATTGGAGGAGGCAGTGTAGGGTTCAGTGTCTTGCCCATGGACACTTCGACATGTAGACAGGAGGAGCCGGGATTCGAACCCCCGACCCACGGATCATCGAACAGCCGCCCACAGACACACAAACACACAAAGCGGCTGTTCCACAGGCGCGCTGCTGCCCAGCAGAAGGAAGGCCTGGTCGGTGCCCCATGGTGTACATGGTTGGTATTTGGAACCTAGGAATATATTTTCAGATCCGAGGGTGTGGGTGGTTTTTTGGAGGGTAGGGTGGGGTAGGTAGGGAGGGGCAGTTGTGACGGGTGCCCCAGACAAACAAGTCAAAGGCACCGCTCACTTCGTGTAATTTGTTTTTTCCGTTTTTTCCGTTTTTTCCGTTTTTTGATGGGCCCTTCCTATACACAGGTTTAATGTTTGTCTTTAGTTCAAAGCTTGTTTAGTAAACGCATTGACAATGAAGGGAAAATTTACGCCATAATGTGTCGTTTACGTCATATTGTCTCTTTATTGTTAATGGCGTTTAATGTTTGTGTTGGCACCGTTTGTTTTACATCACCTAATCAACATGACTGAGTTAGATATTTAATATATTAGCGCCCCTCACTTCACACGGGTGTGATTTCTATTGTAGGCATGCTTTCATCATGTCGGCGTTGGCGGGTTGTTATTGTTGGTTGTCATGGCTGCCATTTCCCACCTGATGTCGTGTGTGAGCTCCGACTGCTCCAGATCGTACTGAATAACTGCTAGCTTACATAATGTCTTGAGGCTAGGATTGAAGTCTAAGACATACAGGTTATCAGGGTTGGTGTCTCCAAAGAGGAACATACGATCTCCCACCATGCATGCAGCAGCATATCTCATACATCGGACCCGGACCTTTCCCTTGGGCTCAACCTTCTTCCAGGAGAAGGTCTCTGGACTGAATTTCCACACATTAATATTGTTACAGCCACCAAATATGTACATCTCTCCATTGCAGGTAAATGCTGAATGATAGAACCATCCTTCTGGATGAGGCTGTGGAGATGGTGTGCTCAGCCAGAGGTTGGTCTCTGTGTCAAACACTCTGAGGGGAAAGTACTGGTAAAATACAAACATCTTTGTCCCGATGATGGTGGCAGAGTGAAAGTATGCAGTAGGTTGAGTTCCTCTGGTGTTAATTAAAGACCAGACCATTGTGCTGGTGTCCAACTTGTACATGTCATTAGTCCATCCAGTCAGCTTGGTGAGTCCTCCATGCATAAACATGACCTTCTCCAACACACAGGCTGAGTGGTAGTACCTCTCCACTGGAACAGTGCCAGAAACCCTGGGTTTGAACCATCTGTAGGTGTCAACACCAAATGCATAAAGCACATTGCAGTAAGGCCTCCCTCCCCAGATGTAGACTATATCTTCAACCAGCACAGCTGTGTGGCCAGAGCGCCTGGATGGAACCTCTAGGTGGCGTCCTCCTCCTCTTCCTGGGCTCAGCTTCCTCCAGCATAAAGACACTGTGTTGAAGACGAGAACATCAATGGGATCACTGTCTCCTCCAAAGCAGTACAGCTTGTCCTGCAGCGCCACAGTTGCATGCATGTGATATCTCTCTGCTCCTCCTTTCAGACGGACGGTCCAGCGGATCATTCTAACATCAGGTTCTTCTTGCTTCTCTGTCCCACAATGCAGTTCTGTCTCTCCGTCTCTGTCCCAGAATGCAGTTCTGTCAACCACACGCTATCTCTTACAATATATCTCTACAGTGGTACAAACGTCATGTGACGCCTCTGGCCAATCCGTGAAGCCGGTGTGTTGCGTCAGCCAGACATATACAGTAGTCTATCTGTGTCCGTCACTCAGGGAAAAGGCTCCAGTTTTCAGCGTGACTCTGTGTGTGTCTATCATAGAGTAATAAAAAGATAGAGACCGAACCGGAGCGTTGATATATTATTGATTTCAGTTAATTACTAGTATTACAATGTTATTGTCTTCTCTTTTTTTTATGTCCAATGTATTTGTATTTAATTCAGAATTCCAAAAAAAACTGTTCAAAAATGGCAAAATAAATATTCAGGATTTTAATTCAAATATAGCAACAAAAAAAATTGCTACGACATTAATATGCAATGTGGCCCCACTGGAGTGAGTGTGGAAATATTGTGGCCCTCTCTATCGTCAAAGTTGCCCACCCCTGCTTTAGCTATTGAAAAAGAGCAGATCTACAAGCTCATAGCGCGCCACCGAGTGGCGCGCTACGAGCTTGTAGTTCTGCTATTTTTGAAAAATCGAAGAACGACTGACATTTTTTTTGAATCTGATCTCAGGTCAGAATGGGTTAATCAGACCAGTGTGTGCAGCCAGTGGAAACCTCGCATGAATCTGATCTCAGGTCAGAATGGGCTAATAGTCTTGACGCACGGCGGGGGACGCTCGTCGACGCGCGACCTGATCTTCAAGCTCGGCGACGTTGTCGGCTTGTCGTCGCGTCGCGTTGTTGACGCTGTCATTCTCCGCAATCATGTGACACCGTCTGCTGCACTACGAGGTGACCACTTGAGACTTATATATACTTGGTTCATTGTGTGCAGTGTTGTTTTTGGCAGCGCATTTAGATTTTTCGTTTTAGTCCATTGGCCTCTTGAATAGTTTTCATTTAGTTTTAAGTCACTTTTTAGTCACCCGGAAAGTTTTAGTGTTAGTCTAGTTTTAGTCGGCTAAATCGGCAGTTGATTTAGTCGACTAAAATGTATTTTGGTGGGCGTTGATGCCGTCGTAATGACTGTTTTAACACTTGCTGAAAATAGCAGATCTACAAGCGTGACGCCTCTGTGAGCTTGTAGATCTGCTATTTTCAGCATGCAAGCAAGTGTAAAATGACTTACACTGGATCTCTTGTCCACTAGTCCCCTTCCTAACATTTTAGTCTAGTTTTTATTTGTTGACGAAATTGTCAGTATATTTAGTCATCATGGCATATTGATTTTATGTCATTTTTACGTAGTTTTTGTCAGTGAAAAAAGGTAGTCGAGCATTTTTCGTCATAGTATTAGTCGACGAAAACAGCACTGATTGTGTGACGGGCCTTTTCGATGAATTTATAAAAACGATTAAACTGTTTTGCCTATAATGAAATTAACCCATTTAGACCTGAGACCCCCCCCCCCCCCCCCCAAGAAGCAAAGATTTGAGTTAAAAACGTTCGCCCTGAAAGAATATATATTCAAAGATTCGCGCCACATTTTGACGATTTCTCAAAAAATATCAGATCTACCAGCTCGTTATCATAATGAACATTAGTACGAAGGTAAGGTTGAAAATGGGGAAGTGGTCCTTTAAGGGTGACTTGCTTGGCTTTGTTGGATCATGATATGTGAGGCTATATTGTATCATCTGGGATTTGGGATATCTTATCAGGATACCGATAGGTTGACTCAATAGTGTTGATTTTCATGGTTTTGAAGGTTATGTCGTATCTAGGATCAATAATTCTATGCAATATCCCACTCAAACTGTTGTATTTGGTGGGAACTGGCTTAATATGCAAGGCAGTCCTCTCAGAGGCCTGTCTTTGTTATGTAGAGTCAAGGTGTTGGTGGCCTGTTCACATGTTTAAAGTCAGATCCTGGGTCACACCTAAAGATTTTAACATGCGAGAAGAACAATGATCAAGGCCTACAGTACCAGGGAGGGGCCAAATGGCCAGTCTGGCTCAATGTGTAGGTAACTGTATATAAATGTCTGTCAAATACAATGTGGGGGGTCTTAGGAGGCTAGCCACAAGCGTGGTTAGTCTGTGCTGTGTGCTCCCGTGGGCTGACAACGGCTTACGGGGAAGCTCTCTGTCTTGGTCTGTCTGGGTCTCGGTTGCAATAAAATGACTCTACTCTACACTTCAGAACACTCTCTGCCTGCCTTCATTCTTCCAGTGTTTTTGACTACAGCCTACAAGCCTGCCGTTTGCTCAGCCGTTTCTGTCTCAAATAGATTAGAATTAGTCAGTGTAGAGGGAGAAACTACACGACAGTTACATTACAGTAACTTTTCTGAACTTAAAACCTAGCCGTTTGTTATTTACCTTTACCGACTTGTAAAGGTGCATTGGTGAGGATTACTTATAATATCATGTAGATTTTGTGAAATTACCAATATCATGTAGATTTTGTGAAATTACCAATATCATGTAGATTTTGTGAAATTACCAATATCATGTACATTTAGTGAAATGACCAACAGTCGTGCCTCTACAGTCGATATTAAGGTTTTTGAAAAATCCACAGTATTCTCTCTCTCTCTCTCTCTACTGTATAAGTAAGAAAACGTTGACTTTCTGAGGTTGACCGAGGTTAAAAGAATTGGCACGATATAGCTCTGCTTTCTCTTCCCAGGAACTCGTGGTGTGGGCTGAACGTTAATCCACCGATTATTAACGCAACTTTTGTCCCCAAAGGGAAACGACGACGAAGATTTTTGGAATTCTTTGCGCTCTCTCTCTCTCTCCCACAACAGTGCAGAACTGCAGATAGCGTGATGCTGCCTAAATGAATGACTTTCTATACAGAACACAAGACACTCCAGTGTTTCCCGCTGGGGCCAATATAGATCGTGCTGTGTGTGTGTGTATGTGTGTGTGTGTGTGTGTGTGTGTGTGTGTGCACGTGGGTGTCAGGAATGCGCACGATGAAGAGAAACAGAGCTCGTAGAATGGCGGAAACAAAAACATCTGCATAATGTTTTTTTAACCACTTCAGCACCGGTTTATTACCGTGTCGTACGACCGTACGTGTCACTCACTAGCCCGGAGGAGCTAAAACATATAGAATAGAATAATTGGAGAGCATGCCATTTTATGCTATTGTCACTATTTCAGACAGTTTGGGGAAATTATTTGCAAAAAAATAATTATAATATTAATAAGAATTGTGACAATTTTCACATACGATGACATTGGTCAAAACAGTTGATTTTTGAGTGGTGCAACCACTCCAAGGAGCAGCAATGTCCGTGTCCGCCTGTATGTATGTGACGTTAATGAGCACGAGTATGACTATTAGTACCAGTAGGGGCGCTGTCGTGCCGGAAACAGAGAGAGAGATAGTGCTGTACTGTTGCCTGCTAATGAGAGAGAGAGAGAGAGAGAGAGAGAGAGAGAGAGAGAGAGAGAGAGAGGAGGGGAGGAGTTGCACCACTCGGTTCACACGGGTGTGATTTTACGTTTACGTTTTGTGCGTAATATACAAAATTATTCTTGCCCCTCATCAGTCACTCCTCGGTTGCCAAGTCTGCTTATTATAGGCGGACGTTGGGCTTGTTTCCTAAAGTTGTTCAAACCAGCGGTTCTCAAATGTTTTCACGCCAGGGACCCACAAATTAATACAAACAATGCATTTGTCCACAGAACCCCCATCTGAACATATGTTTTGCCAGGGACCCCCTTAGATGACTGGTCTATATTTGATTGGTCTGGTGTATAAAATGTTCCAGAACAATTCCACATTTTTCACATTGTTTACGTTTTTGTGTGTGTGTGTGTGTGTGTGTGCGTTTGTGTGTGTGTGTGTGTGTGTGTGTGTGTGCGTGCGTGTGTGGGTGTGCGTGCGTGTGTGCGTGCGTGTGTGCGTGCGTGCGCATGTGATCTTTTCTTTTGGGCTCGTTTCCGTAGACCTGTGTCCGCTTGTTTCTCTCACAAAATCTGGCAACAGTGAGAGACAACAGCAGTGTCAGTGCGGGTCTGCATGAGTCATCATGGACCTGGCGACCTGGCCTGATGGTGAACTTACACACTGACTCTCTCATTGATCAGTGGTGGAAAGTAACTAAGTACTTTTACTTACTGTAAGTACTGTACTGAAGTACAATTTTGAGGTATTTCTACTTTACTTGAGTATTTCCAATTTCCAATACTTTTACTTCTACTTTTACTCCACTATAGTCATTTGGAAACTTTAGTTACTAGTTACTTTGTCGATTTTATTTGATTAGATAACATACATTAAGCATGTGAGCTTGTAGATCGGCTATTTTCAATAGATTGTGTACACATTTTTAATTTGTGAAACGTGACATTCTGCAATATGAACACTTTTACTTTTAGTATTTTAAGTACATTTTAATGCCGATACTTTTGATCATCGTATGTGAAAATTGTCACAATTCTTATTAATATTATAATTATTTTTTTGCAAATAATTTTCCCCCAAATTGTCTGAAATAGTGACAATAGCATAAAATGGCATGCTCTCCAATTATTCTATTCTATATGTTTTAGCTCCTCCGGGCTAGTGAGTGACACGTACGGTCGTACGACACGGTAATAAACCGGTGCTGAAGTGGTTAAAAAACATTATGCAGATGTTTTTGTTTCCACCATTCTACGAGCTCTGTTTCTCTTTATCGTGCGCATTCCTGACACCCACGTGCGAAGTAGTTCTAAATTGCAGTATTGGTATACTTTTACTTAAGTAAAACAATTGAGTATACTTCTTCCACCACTGCTCATGATCCACGAGGTGAACAGACAGGACCGAATGCTGTGGAAACACAACTGTAACCAGGCAGAAAACGGAGCTTTTACACAATAGTATACAGTGTTGTTTTTGGCAGCATTTTTTGTTTAGTCATAGTCTTTGGAATGAAACTAGTTTTAGTCATATTTTTAGTCACCTGGAACATTTTAGCGTTAGTATAGTTTTAGTCGACTAAAATCTGGAGTTCATTAAAGTCGACTAAAGTGTATTTTATACCGTCGTAATGACTGATTTTATACTTTGGTAGGCAATTTCGTCAACAAACATGTTAGGAAAGGACTAGTGGACAAGAGATCCAGCATAAGTCATTTTATAATTACATGCATGCTGAACATAGCCGACCTACAAGCTCACAACGTATGAGCTTGTAGATTAAACTGGATCTCTTGTCCACTAGTCCCTCCAGTCTAGTTTAGTTTTAGTCGACCAAAACAACAATGCATAATAGTACAGTGATTTTCCACCTTTTTCGTTTCCAAGGAAGACAGTGGACAGGGGGCAATATTTTCGCTGTGGTGCCCCTACTTTGCTTTTTTTTTAATCATTTTTAAATAGTTCAAATAATGGCCGATCTACAAGCTCATAACGTACTGTATCTACAAGCTCATAACGTCTCAGAGTTAAATTAACATTGATTTTACAATATAAATTGGGGGGGGGGGGTCCCAGAGATAGAAATGCCATTAAATGGGGGTCTGTAGACTAATGCATGTCAAACTGGGGGGTCCTTGAAATTAAACGGGTTGAGAATCACTGCTAGAGCCGTAAAAATCTTCTCTTATGGGGGTCCCTGGCATATCTTTTCAAATAGGGGTCCGCGGGCTAATTAGTGTCAATCTGGGGGTCCTTGACGTGAAGAAGTTTGGGAACCACTGCTCCAAAACACACCGATTGGTGCACATAAAAACACTGGTAAACAACTCACCCCTCCTCGGTCTCGTTGATGATGTCACAGATCTCCATGTTGAGAGTCCAGTCCTCGTTTTGCAGACCCCCGTCTGTGGCCCTCTCTGTGACAAAGAAAAAGACAGACAGACGTCAATCCGTAAGTCTGTGACATTTAGCAAGATCGGCTCTTTCGTCTGACTGTGTGTGTGTGTGTGTGTGTGTGTGTGTGTGTGTGTGTGTGTGTGTGTGTGTGTGTGTGTGTGTCACGCTGTAACACCACCCGCCCGCCACCAGAGGGCGCAACTGTATCACACACACGCACGCAAAACAAACAAAAAACCTTAAAAAAGTACGTAATTTATTCGAATTGTTGTTATTGCAATTTATGAGCTGCGTTCGCTTCCCGCGTTTGCACGTCTTACTTGTACAAGTGTATGTGTGTAACGCCCGGGATTCGAACTCGGGTCTCCCGCGTGAAGTCCAACATCTTAACCACTAGACCAAAGGGATATCCCTATGGACCGGGGGAGGAGATATTAGACTTTTAGATATTAAGACTTTTGAAGCCATCAGGCAGAGGCTCTGAGCCACTCTGCTACTGTACACTACATGTGCATCAAAGTAAACAGAGAAAACATGAACTGTATAGTGAACAAACATGAGCATAAACAGTCACATAAGTAGCAGAGTGCAAAAGTAACCATGTTAGTGTATAGTGCTTCACGTAAACAACAGCATACCGCAGCTAGCACTCCAGTGAGGTCAGCTGAGTAATGCAGACTAATTACACTGTCCAGCCAGGCTGTGGCTTCACTTACGCATTGATATAATGTTAGGTGTGAAGAATGACGTCATGTGTACTGTAACATGTATAAGCATTATCTGTCTCCCATGTGCTGACCTGATGACAATGATCTTTGTATTTTTTAAAAGTAACTACAGAAAGAAAGGAAACTAGACTGTAAAGTGTCATTTTGGCTGGGGTCCCCCCCTGGGGGTCCAAACAAACTGGATGGTGGAGGTACTGTACAACAATAAAAGAAAGCCAAGTCAAACTAATCTGCGATGGCTGACTGACTCGGTTGAGGAGGGAAGTAGCCACGTCAAACCACCACAGTAGTGTAGCCTCGGCCGGGCGCGCCAGCCAGGAGCCACGCTCGACTGACTGGGGGGACCTCCGCCCCAGGGAGTGAGACTGTTTTGGGCTGTCGACTACCCAGGTTAAGGTCTGTGCATGCCGCCTGGGAACATACTTGTAGAGGTTACCCAAACACACCGCTGCCACCAATGTTATGTATAGCCTCGGCCGGGAGGCGAACCCGGGTTCCCCATTCCAATGGCATGTATGTTAACCAGTCGACTAAAGAGTCATGACACTATAGCCAAGTAGCAACGCAGCACCGTATAGCCTACAGTAGTACCAACCAGTGTTGATTTCGTCGACTCAAACCAAGACGAAAAATGTCCGTCGACTGCCTTTTTTTTTCCACCGACGAAAACTAAATGGAAACTAAATGAAAACTAAATGGAAACTAAATGAAAACTAAATGGAAACTACGGTAAGCTATGATGACTAAAACTAAGACTAAATATACTGACAATTTCGTCAACAAACATGTTAGGAAGGGACTAGTGGACAAGAGATCCAGCATAAGACATTTAACAATTACTTGCATGCTGAACATAGCCGATCTACAAGCTCACCACGACGGCATCAAGGCCTACCAAAATAAATTTTAGTCGACTAAAATCTCAGGACATTTAGTCGACTAAAACTAGACTAAACACTAAAACATTCCGGGTGACTCTAAAATGCGACTAAAACTAAGTGAAAACTATTCAAGAGACTATATGACTAAAACTAAAAATCTAAAAGCTGCAGCCAAAAACAACACTGGTACCAACAATGCATTCCTATTCCTTCGAGTCTGGTTTAAACAAACAAACAAACAAACAGTCCACACTCCACAGACACATTACACCATCCACTACCAGAGCTATACTGAATTATAAATGTTCAAACTGTGTTCGGAAGATAAACGGTCACCGGGGGTTGTGTTGTCGTCGTTGTTGTTGTTATCAGTTAGAGACTCTTGTCACTCTTGCTGTGGGAAAGTGAAAGGCCTCACTCACACTGTTGCAACATGCATACAACATTTTGTCTTGTGTACAGACATTACAATGCACAGAAGAAAAAAAACACAAGTACACCACAGTCTTGACGGGATTGTACATTCCAGGTCACCAGAGTCTTTGTTTTATAAGGTACATTGAAGCACAGTCTAGAAGGGTCCACTGTATCTAAGACTGGTTCCCATGCCTTCGTGAACGCTTCCATGTTATCGCAGAGGAGATAAGTCAGTTTAATAGCACCTCCTCCAGCCCTAACAGCCAGCATGCCACACACTGACTGACACAGAGACAGACAGACAGAGGCTACAAGTGGTGAACTGCCTCTAAAGTATACATGGGCAACTGGCGGCCCCACCTTCACTTAACGAGGCCCGCAGAGAATACTGATATATTATTGATTTCAGCTGTTACAATGACCCATGCTTTAATTACTTCAGTCTATTAAACTAGCAGATGAATGACTAGTAATACAATTTAAATGTATTTTTACAAGTTAACATAAGTATAACTTGAGGACTTTTATGTTAATATATATGACATATGGCGACACATGGCCAAAGCATTTCCGAGGCTCCTCCTCAGCCAAAAACGTTGAGAACCACCGATATATAGAGGAGAACTCAGAGAGGCGAGGACCAACCAGAGGCACACGCCAGTCTGTTACCATGGAGACTGGAGACAAGCCCATACAAGGTGGTAAAGGTGGTGTTCTTTTTCCGAATCGATAGTAAATCTTTAAAAAATGTAAGTAAATAAATAAAAGTAAGTAAATAATTCGCTGAAAAAAGCAGATGAACAAGCCGACACACATAACATACCACATCAATTCAATTTTATCCAAGTGTCAAATCTCAACAAGTTCTCTCAAGAAAGACACTCCACATGTTAAGAGCAGAGACCACGACAGTCCCACCCTGAGCAAAGCACGTTTGTGACACCGACAGTGATTGGATATGTCCAGTGAAAGCGTTCCCCCCCACGATAACAGAAAGAAAACTAAAACACAACACACGTCACACTAGTATATGCGGTTAAAATGTTTTGTCGTCAGTCAGGGTCCAGGGAATGCAGCCGTTAAGACACCGCAGACAGCAATTATTTGACCTTTTTTTATTTTTTTACGACATTGGTATCGGCAATTAATAGCAATTATGGAATATGCAGTACGTGTTTGCTAGTTCATTCAAGTTAAATGTAATTGTCATATGACAGATAGAATATTGGTCAAAAGGATAAACCGTGGGATAGCACGACTCTCCAGAGATGTGGCGTTGGTCAGCCTATAATCATTAATCAGACCAGTGTGTGTCCAGTGGAAACCTCGTATGAATCTGATCTCAGGTCAGAATGGGTTAAGTGTAAACATGTTAAGATGTTTAGTTATGCGTTCAGGGAATGCAGGACTGACGAGTTCAGCTTGCAGGTGTCGGAACAGCTGCTTACTTGAAGTCTATTCGCTGGGTCCGAGTTAACCCATTCTGACCTGAGATCAGATTCTAACGCACAGAAGGATGGTGGTCCTTTAACGCATTTTGACCCGAGATCAGATTCTAAAAATGTCTTAAATCCTGACAGTTTAAAATAATACTAGCAGACCTACAAGCTCGTAGCGCGCCACTCACTCGGTGGCGCGCTATGAGCTTGTAGATCTGCTATTTTTCAATAGCTAAAGCATGACATGATGCTAACACCAAAAGGGGTTCGAAACAGAAACAGAAATGTGGAAGTAGAACCAAATAACCGACCTTGGTCTTGTAGGTTTGCCGATTAATTGAGAGGCAGTGTTTTTTTTGCCGATATATTTCTTTACATTTTTGTATACATCAACAAATCATCACGAACCCACTACCATCTCACAACGCATCTGCAGAATTGCAGATATTCTATTTTCAACATTTCTTTCTCAGAATCCATTAACCGCAATAGAGGCAAAGGTTTGAAATAACCCCGATATTATAGCCTCGGTCCCAGGCTTGCTGCTTATCTGCGAAAAGAAAAGCCTGGTGGTCACAACGTATAAGGCAGATAAGCTATCGGCGGATGTATCCCCCGGGAACATCCGTCAAAATGTATTTCCCCCGGGTATACGATATTTTCCCGACCAATCACAACACTTGTTTCATTCGCGGAGAATGTAAACTGATTTTGCATCAACGTCATTCCCTTGGGCAATACTTCCGCTAAAATGGAAAAAATAGCAGATCTACAAGCTCATAGCGCGTCACCGAGTGGCACGCTACGAGCTTGTAGATCTGATATATTTTTTAAATCGAACGACTGACATAGAAACATAGCTTCTTCAGAAAACGGTCAGGATGTAGAAGTCATTTTTTTTAGAATCTGATCTCAGGTCAGAATGTGTTAAGACAGATGTTAGAGCTTATAGTTCAGAACCCCCCCACCCCTACCCCCCTGCATGGTGCCAGCTGTCATGCCCAGGCCAAGGACACTATCCCTGGGGGCTGAGTGGTGGTCCTGTTTCACCTGCAGGCTGCTGAACACAGGGACGACAACAAGACACCCCCATGACTTATTAATTATATATACCTCTCCTCCTCCTCCTCCTCCTCCTCCTCCTCCTCCTCCGCTGCTCAGAAAGAATCTATCCGACTGTCACGTCAGTGCTGGGAGAGGAGAGGTGGCAGATGGATGGATGGATGGATGGATGGACAGCCAGGGGGGCTTTGGGGGAAAACTTTGACTGCCGGTAATACTACCCACAGAAACACACTCCTCGTTCAAAGCCAGCGTTTTGCTTTTCATCGTGTGTGTGTGTGTGTGTGTGTGTGTGTGTGTGTGTGTGTGTGTGTGTGTGTGTGTGTGTGTGTGTGGTGGCGGAGCATTTACGCTTGGGAAGAGAAGACTTTAACCGTCTATACGTCCACTGGGATATTATATCCTGCGCCCAGTGGTGGAAAGTAACTAAGTATACTGTACTTAAGTACAATTTTGAGGTATTTCTACTTTACTTGAGTATTTCCAATTTTCAGTACTTTTTTACTTCTAAACTCCACTATACATCTCGGAGACATTTCTTTTACTTTTATACTTCACTAATGCGATTAGTGAAGTAATACATTAACCACTTCAACCCTATACATTTTGGCCGCACTGACAGTAATCGGATATTTCCAGTGAAAGCGTGCGTTCCCTCCACGATAACAGAAAGAAAACTGAAACACAACACACTAGTATATGCGGTTAAGATGTTTTGTTGTCAGTCAGTGTCCAGGGACACACAGCAAAACGCTGGCTTTGAACGAGGTGTGTGCTTCTGTGGGTAGTAGTATTACCGGCAGTCAAAGTTTTCCCCCAAAGCCAACTGGCTGAACATCCATCCATCCATCCATCCATCCATCCATCTGCCATCATATTTGGAACGGTTTCCAGGAACAGTTTTATCACACCAGTCAGTGTTTCGGACGGTGGTTCCATTTGTACACTCTTGGAGTTATACGGGTGCATTTTGGAACACCCTCAAATATAACCCAGAGGATCCCTGTACAGTATAACTCACTTTGAGAACCACTACAATAATATCAATATGTATAGTTGTATACAATAACTGTATATACACGATTGAATCTGTGTTGATCAAAGATTATAACAAATATCTAGGAGTCCTTTTACAGGGAACCGTTTAGGAACCTGAGCGTTTAAGAGGGAACCCATTTAGGAATGAGGCCGATTCTACAAAACGCCTATTAAAGCCTGACCTAAGTTTTCTGAAAGAAAATCTAATATTTATTCCAAAAAACGACACAATTGTTATGTTGCTAGTATATACTGTAGCAACAAGAAACCCCACAAGGGGTTTCCTTTTGGTGTTTTAAGCATTGTGATAGCCATTGAAAAATAGCAGATCTACAAGCTCATAGCACGGCACCGAGTGCCGCGCTACGAGCTTGTAGGTCTGCTATTTTTGAAAAATCGAAGAACGACTGACATATAGAAACATAGCTTTTTCAGAAAACTGTCATTTTCAAACAGACATTTTTTTAATCTGATCTCATGAGGTCAGAATGGAAAACTGTCAGGATGTAAGAAGACATTTTTAGAATGTGATCTCAGGTCAGAATGGGTTAATAAGCTGGGAGTCCATTGTTGTCCCCATAGTCCAGTCCCACCACAGTGCAGAGTGGACTGACAGCAGTGCCAGTGTTCACGTGGCATAGAGAGAGAGAGAGAGAGAGAGAGAGAGACAGAGAGAGAGAGAGAGAGAGAGAGAGAGGGTGGCAGGCCGTGCCGTGCCGTCCACGGCCAACAACACAGCCACACATCTTCTTTATGCCTCTGTCAACCCCCTCCGTCCTTCTCACACACTCATTTATTCTCTCTCTCTCTCTCTCTCTCTCTCTCTCTCTCTCTCTCTCTCTCTCTCTCGGTTTCTCAGACCGTATAGGACGCTTGTTTCTTACACCGTCAATTTGAGCTTGCTTCCGCTCAATGAGATATTTTCCTTTCCTATACAACAACCCCCCGCCATAGATTACAAACGCCATGGATCACAAAGAGCAGCGTCAATCTCACGATAATCACCGGTCCACACACACACACAGTTGACCACACACATATGTGTGTCTATACTCCATAGGGTCGAGTGTTGACGCATAGGGACCTATACAATCAATCATCGCGAAGGTCATTCATCAATTACTCGCGCAAGCAGAGCGGCACAGGTAATAGTTTTCGTCCAGGACGATGTTTGATGCATGACTATACTTGTGCCTGTTATACGGTATAGTGGTATAGTTACATTACATACATGTATATAGGGGCATTACCTTTTAATCCTCCCGACACTAAAACATATCGTCATTACCAATTTACACCCTGGCATTGGGTCCTTTAATCCACATCTTTATTACGTCATCATTGAGAGCTAGTTGTACCAGTTATACCCTGACGTCCTATGCTGGCACGATACTGTACATACGCATCAAACGGGGCGCAAAGTAACCACAGTATACCGCTAATCAACTTACAAATTACATATACATAGAGGCATTTCCTTTAATCCACCCGACACTGATCGACATATACGTCGAAAGCCGTCGCTTTTACCATACTTCACAATACTACTTTTTTACCTCCAAAAACTAGGTACGTATAGCAAATAGCTAAACCTAATAATTCAATATTTCAAACGTTCTTTCACAGAGAAGCTACGATTTGACAGTTTGTAGCGGTCGACAGCTACTTGCGCACTCTGCTTGCGCACTAGTAGGCCATGTATGACCTACTTGTGTGCAACAAGCAAGTATAGGCACTCGACAGAGTGCGGTTCTAGTTATCTCTATAGCTGGCCGAAGGAAAATTATGTTTTCTAACCGTTTGCTTGTCCTTCTGTGGGGTTAATCTTGTGAACTGCTGGACCAATCAGCCCCAAGCAGTGCCAGTTGAGGCCAAGGAAAAATAAAATACTACTCATTTTAGAGGTATTAAAAAAAAGGTCCTTAAATCGTCACTTCAGAAATGTGCAGATACTACAGCTGTATATAGCCAAGACCAGGCTTTTAAAATCAGGCTTTGTGGCCTTTTCTTCCAGAGGAAGTGCACGGTTAAAAGGGTTGTGTAGAAAGAAACTTGACATTCTAGAAAAAGTAAAGTGTAACATTTGTCCTGGAAACAACAAAAACTCAAAAGGCCACTGAGGCACCACCATGGGGCAGGCAATTTTACGCATGTCAGTTAATGAGTCCATTGTCCAGTCAGGCAGTGAAGGTTTAGTGGCATTTCTATTCAGCTTCTTTCACAGAAGCAACAACACAGCAGGGGTGAAGTCTGAATCTGAATCTGACCCCGACGCTGGTCAAATGTGACTACATTTGACTGAGGGACTGCCATTGGATCATGTCATATGAAAGCAGGGAATCGTAGCTTCAAATTGACATATTGGTTTTCCAGTTTGACCCACCAGTTTTGGAGATATGGCTTATAGTAACCTCGCCTCACCAGGCTTTCCACCGCCTCGGAGGAAAGCCTGGTCTCTGTTTCAAAAGTCCGTATGATCTGGGCTGGGGCCGGATGATGTGGTTACGTCATGTTGTAGTATTGTTTTGTAGTCGCCAGACAGGATGAACAGGCGGCGACAACTTCCTTTTCCCTCTCAATAAAAGCTCTCGCTTACGAGAGCTTTTATTGCTTTTAATCAAACAGGAAGCAACAAACAGCTTCCTGTTTGTTGTAGGCAAACCATTGCCTACAACATGACGTAAGCATATCATCCGGCTCCAGCCCGGATCATATACCGAAATGAAATGGTGCCCAGGCTAGGCTTATAGAGTAACGTCTTGCGGAAAACAGCGAGTTGAGAAAACAGGCTTGAAAGGTTCACTTCTGTGGTCTCCAACATTACACCATAGCTACATGTTAAAGCATTCATTTCATATTTACATTCATTTTCAGCTCTGACACTTATTTCAGACATGCTCTAGTATGTGAAGAGTCTGCCTGTGCTATAAAAAAAAAAAAGGTTTTTCTCCTCTGGTGAAAAGCTGGATTTTGCGCGATGGCAGTCTCTCAGTCAAATCTGGTCACAAATAGAAACATGCGCCTTCCTGGTGCCACCGTCTGATTTTACAGTATTCCCTAAATTCCCGAGGACGATTTTAGAAATGTCTTCTAAATCCTGACAGTTCTCAAACATTTCCATGTCAAGGACCCCCAAAAATATTGGCCGCCGACCGGGACCCCCATCTGAAAATATGTGACCCCCCCCCAGAAGCAAATATTTTAGTTAAAAACGCTCTCTCTGAAAGAATATATATTCAAAGATTTGCAACACATTTTCACGATTTTTCAAAAATAGCAGAACTACAAGCTCGTAGCGCGGCACTCGGTGCCGCGCTACGAGCTTGTAGATCTTCTATTTTTCAATAGCTAAAGCATAACATAATGCTTAAAACACCAAAAAGACGATTCTACAAAATGCCTGGCCCTTCTCAAAATCAGCAGTTCTCTCACTTTTCAAAGACCTTTCTAAAAACGACACAATGGGTTCAAAGTGAATACATCGACCCGTACTCCCCAATTGCTCGCCAAAATGAATAAAAGTGTGCAGCTCTGCAACACGAATTGACTGAAACAATATGGCTTCTTGTAGTCAAACTATAATTCCACAAAAACAAATACATAAAATAAATAATGTGGCAAATAACACAAAGTCCTGAATAACTCCCACAGTAAGTAAAGGAGACTTTCACCTACTTAAAACTCTACACTCAAGATAGATACACCGAGGGGTCGCAACCCCCAGGTTGAGAACCCCTACACTACCGCCCCCTCGAGAGACCCGGAAAATAATTACCCGTTCATTTTCCTCTTAGACTAACAACCACGAAAGTCAAATTTTACTGCTTTCCTCGCAACAACAAAGCTGCGCTGCTCTCCCAAATCTGGCTGTGACAGGCCGTCTGCCCCACATGGAATACTATCGCCATTTTATTTTATTGTGTCAACTAAATCCTCATTAATGCAAACTAGATTCAACATACTCAAGCCTGCACACATTCTAAATATGCCCCCGAAATATTTTACCGAGCATATATTTGTTGTCATGGACACTTAATTCTACTCGATTTGGAAGCATTAAGACCCATTTTAACCCAAAAAAGGCTTCCTTTCTGAAAAATAACGTCATTGTAAAAAGATTCACGCGTCTGGATATTCTATTTACAATGAGATGCGGACGGGAGCTGGTGCCACTTGGACCCGGACGTAACGTAGGACTACAAAATGACGTCGGACTTAAATACTGAATAAAAGGTTTCAACCCCCCCCCCCCCCTTCACCACTGAGGCCATTATCAGTGTTTCCATCCAGTTTTAGTGAGAAGAATCCATGTCTGAACTGCATTTAATGGACACACGTTGAGCAGCTGCGTCCCTCGGGCTCGTCTGATTCGCTCCGACTATACGATACGGTCTATTTCCGTCCGTATACTCGTTCCACTGCTGACTTACACTGAACTTTAATGAAAAAGCACAGTCACAGGAGCACGTGTGCGTGTGCATGTGTGTGTGCATGGCGTGGCATTACAATACACTTGAGAGCCGGTTGTCCCCACAAGTATATAGAATGATTTGAGAATTTAGGAGAATGTGAGGTGAAGTGGTCGCATGGAGGGTAATCTGGTCAACGAAATCTGCCTTGAGTTCTCAGAGAAATCATCCACTGAGAACTGATGGATGTAATTGCATTTCCCCCACTTAAGTTACAGTAAAATATATTTATTCTTCACATAGCTTATGAAAAGTTCAAATAAACAAGAAATCGCCTCTCATCATGGTAAATGTTGTTATACCATGGTACATAAAACTATGTATTTTATTTATAGCATGGTGTGTTCAAAGAATACATATTCAAAGATTTGCAACACATTTTCACGATTTTTCAAAAATAGCAGACCTACAAGCTCATAGCACTCTGTGCCGCGCTAGGAGCTTGTAGATCTGCTATTCTGCAAAAGCTGAAGTATGACATAATGTTAGGGTTCCATCTAAGGAGTTATTCTCTAAATGTGGCCGCTGACAGAACGGTATACTAAAAGCAGTGGTGGAAAGTAACTAAGTACTTTTACTTAAGTACTGTACTTAAGTACAATTTTGAGTTATTTGTACTTGAGTACTGCCAATTTCCAGTACTTTTACTCCACTGACTACATCTCGGAGCCACAATTTGTACTTTTACTTCAGTACAATTATTTGAAAACTTTAGTTACTAGTTACTTTGGAGATTTTCATTTTGATTAGAAAACATAGATTAACCCTATACATTTCGGCCATTTGAAAATAGCCGATCTACAAGCTCACAATGTGTCACAAGTTCGCGACGCATTGAGAGCTTGTAGATCTGCAATTTCCAATAGATTTTCTACACATTTTGAACTTGTGAAACGGGACATTCTGCAATATGAATACGTTTACTTTTAGCACTTTAAGTACATTTTGATACCGATACTTTTGTACTTTTACTAGACTAACAGTCTTTAGTCATTATTAACCATTTTGGGCGGGAACCCCTTTTGGTGTTTCAACTTATTATGTTATACTTTAGCTATTGAGAAATTGCAGATCTACAAGCTCACAGTGCTGCACTGAGTGCCGCGCTACAAGCTTGTAGGTCTGCTATTTTTGAAAAATCTTGAAAATGTGGCGCAAATCTTTGAATATTATATGTTCTTTCAGAGGTTTTTAACTCAAATCTTTGCTTCTGGGGAGTTCCTGGAATAATATATTTTCAGATGGGGGTCGGCGGCAAATTACATATCATTTGTGGGGACCTTGACACGAAATATTGAGCACCACTGATATAGAAACATGAGGTTTTTCAGAAAACTGTCAGGATTTAGAAGACTTTTTTTAATTTATTTCGACGTCAGGCCTAAATGGGTTAACCATTAAAATGTGTATAGTGCTTAATGCATTTGCTGTTGTATTGACATGACAGGACAGGTAAATGGAAAATGGTGCATTAATATTTAGTACATCACATTTATCCAAGACGCTTTACAATGAGTGTGCATTACATTCACCCATTCACACACACACACACACACACACACACACACACACACACACACACACACACACACACACACACACACACACACACACACACACACACACACACAAATGGCGTAGGAAACCATGCAAGCTCCTCATCAGGAGGGGTGAGGGATCGAACTGGGAACCTCAGTTCCCAAGCAGCCATTCCTCTGAGCCACTGTGAGCTTTATCCACACTTTTCCTGGGCTGTGTGTGCTCCAGTTCCTGTCGATTAGATCCAATGAAAGCCAATGAAACTGGTCAGATGACCAATGATATCCAATGAAATCAACAGGAACTGGAGCACACACAGCCCAGGAAAAGTGTGGATAGATCTGTGGCTATTTGTACAAGAGAGAGAAAGAGAGAGAGAGAGAGAGAGAGAGAGAGAGAGAGAGAGAGAGAGAGAGACAACTCTGTTCACTCCAAACTCAATTCCTCTTCCTTAATTGGTGGTCACAGTCATAGAGTATAAAGAACTGAAGGATTAGAGACTGAACTGGCACTAAAAAAAAAAAAAAAATGATATTTGAAAAAAGTGAAATCACAGAATATACCTTTAACGTATTCAAAGGTTTTCAAAAATATCAGATCTATAAGCGCAAGCTCACAGCAGAGGTATGGTGTTGTCATGACACGTCATGTTGCGAGCTCGTACTTGGAAGATCAGCTATTTTTGAACATCTAAATCTTGGGCACGAAAAATTACATTAAAAAGAAAACACAGACGTAAGACGGCAGGTTGATCAGGGCAGATCGGCTGCATGATTCGCCGATACCGATGTCGTGAAGAATGTCAACTTGACCCTGAAAATGACCCCGCTTTGAGGACCAGTAGTACCGTCTCTCTCTCTACGTTACATTGGAAACCCAACCAAAATAAATGCATCGTTGTCTGCGCGGAGGTTTGTGCGCGACTTTATTCCCGCCCGGAGCGCAACGCACGGACGCACGGACGGACGCACACACGCACACACCTCCTTCACCACCTCCACATCGTCCGTCACTTAGGAGATGAAAAAAACTCCTAAACGATGAAGCCAGCGGGACACACCACCACTGACACCAGCATGGTGCGTGGTGGACTCTCATTTCCTTGGCGGTAACCTGACACCCCCCCACCACCCCCCCCCCCACACACACACACACACACACACACAGCAACTCAACCAGAGAGATGCAGCCGCCAGATTATATGCCAACAACAACAACGACGTCTCAGTAAAACGGTGAAACACAAGCGAGTGAGTGAGCGGTGCCTGGCGAGCGTAGTGCCGGCCAGCACTCCGGCCTCATCATGCCTCCCCCCCCTGCTTGTTGTAACATGAGCCTTCATTGAGGCGGCTTTTCTTTTTTTTGTCTATGGATGGATGGATGGATGGATGGAGGGCGGCCATTTTGGATGACTTGGCACAAAGCGGATGACCGGTGGGTGGGGGGGGGGGGGGGAGGCCAGAGGAGAACATGCCCAGCAGGCTAGACCAGCAGCGCTGGCTGAATGAATGAATAAATGCCACCCCCTCTCTGGCTCCAGAAAGACAAAAAACGTCCTTCCTTCAAAAGAATAAATAATATACTGTACCGACTCATTGACTAATGCACTGCCCCGATATCTCTGTATAGTAACAGAGCAGTGGTTTTGAACTATAGCCTATATATCATCATTTGTGGGGCGGCTGTGGCTCAGGAGGTGTAGAGCAGGTCGTCCAATGATCCCTGGGGTCGGCGGTTAGAATCCCAGTTCGAATCCCGGCTCCTCCTCCTGTCCAACATGTCGAAGTGTCCTTGGGCCAAGACACTGAACCCTACATTGCCTCAGTGAGTCAGTCGGTGTGAGCCTCGCCACCATTGGTGCCTGAATGTGGGAAGTGAGGACGCTGGCGTCGACTGTTCGCCGCTTCACCTCCCAAATGTATGAAGAATGAATGAACCGTTGTGAAGCGCTTTGAGCACTTGCGTAAACGCGCTGTTAAAAATGCAATTCATTATTAAAATGCAATTCGTTATCAACTGTTTATCATATCAAGGTCCATTATTTATTCGGGCATTTGAGCCACGCACCACCATTTGATGCCTATTTAACCTCTCGGACCCAGAACTTTGAACATCGTTATAGGATAAGATGTTGTCCACAATTCAATGCTGTATTTATTGAGGTACCACATAGGAGAGATAACAGCCCACACACAGGCAGACGTTGATGAAAGTAACAATTCTTCTACATTCTCCAATTGTCTATAGATTTCTTGTAAACTTAAGTAATGCAAGACGTTTAAAAAATAATTCAACTCTTAACGGCCGCGCCCGGGTCCCATTTGGTTTCATTTAACGCTCTCGATAATTAAAGGTCCATAATAAGGGTCCATTTATAGTTATACCAACTCTCAAAATCATTTAGCTGTCGGGACCACCGTTGGTCCCCGGACCCCTGGAACGATGAAATGCCCAAAATAGGTATGATGCCTGCAAGTCATGTCTGAGGGTTTTTTTATGAATCTCTTCCATCACAGAGAGACAGTGTTTATTTTTGTATGCAACACGAACACTGCATGTCGGTGACGTCATCAACCAGTTTGACCACATTGAGGGCGACGGGTCGCAGCAACACGTGGTGCCATTCTCATCACCTCGCCATAACTATATGGGCTAAAGAATAAGATATGAACCGATTTAGACCTGTGTTATACACCCATACGTTGATATTATACCTTTGCAGCTGGGAACACCTCTGCGTCGTTTTAGTTCTCGCCTATACAGTGTACTATAATCGTTGCTGCCGGGGGGCATAAACCTCTTCATCTCCATATTCTAACTCGGTTTTGTTGTTTGGTAAATTAACGCCCTGAATACTTGATCATACTACGGTGTAGCACAAAAGCATGAGGCTTGAGCTTGGGTTTTGAGCTGGTAGATCTGCTACTTTTGCCGTTTTTTGGATTTGGCTCCAGAAAACGGAACAGTTTTTGGAAATATGAGAGGTTTCCAACCGACAGAGACATTTAGGCCTGACGTCGAGAAAAAGAAAAAAAAAGTCATCTACATTCGGACAGCTTTCTGAAATACCTATATTTCTGTATCAGTGGTGTTCAATATTTCATGTCAAGGACCCCAAAAATTATATGTAATTGGCCACCGACCCCCATCTGAATATATGTTCATGCTGAATATATGCGCAGCATGGTGCTTGTAGATCTGCTATTTTTCAATAGCTAAAGTATAACATAATGCTTTAAAACACCAAAAGGGCTTCCCGCCCCAAAATGGGTTTTAAAGAAACTCCACTACTACACCAGTGGTTCCCATACTTTTTCATGTCAAGGTCAAGGACCCCCAAAATTATACGCATTAGCCTGTGCGGACCCCCATTTGAAAATATGTGCCATGTTCCCATACGAGAAGATTAGTATGGCTCTATACGTCTATAGCAGTCCATGGTTTTCATTCCAAGGGGCACGGTATACCCAATCTGCTCCCAGTCGGAGCGCAGGCAGCTTGGACGGACACAGGATGACAGTGTGGGAAAAGAATGCTGAGCAAAAAAGACGCTGTGTTCAACAACAACACAGGAAATGCCACTAAACTGACTGACGTTCCTTCCAACAACATCTCTCCTCCTAATCTCCAGATAGAGTTTAGGTGGCGGCCTGGCTGGCTGGCCTGGCTGGCTTGCTCACAAACAACTTCCCTGCAGCACTTTCCGAATTGAAGCCGGAACTGTTTAGAGTTAAGAGTGGCCAAAGGAGCAAAGTAAACACAATCCGAAAACAGCTACACACACACACACAAAAAAAAAACAGGTTGTTTGTCTTTTGCAACAGACACACCGGTGAGCAGCCAGGGAGGCACAGGAGAAGAACACTTCCTATTTACAGATTCATTTGAGTCTCACACTCTGAGGGCTGCCTGTAAATATCCATTATTTTCCTCAATTTTTGAGTGGTGCAACCACTCCAAGGAACAGCAATGTCCGTCCTAACCTATGTGACTATGTTTAGAGTAACAGGAGGGGCAAAGGTGGCGCTGTTGTGCCAGAAACAGAGAGAGAGTGTTGCACTGTTGCATGCTAATTACTACTTAATAGATGGGGACGTGTTTGGCGCTGCCAAAACAAACTGACTGAAAACGAGTAAATTCAGTGAGAGGACAGTGTTTGTTTGTTTGTTTGTTTTTTAGATGAAGCATTTATCCCTTATCCCTATCCGTCATCTGATCCGTCACCTTATCCATAATGTATAAATGATGATGCGTGACTTAGTATGGACTTCGTATCAACTCTTATATCTCATCACTGCTGCTGTGTCGCAAGACAAGTTTCAGTGTGAACTGTGAACTGACAATAAAGTACTATATCATATCATATCACTGATGCACAGGTCAATCCAGGCAAACAGAAAGCAACGGGAAAGCACATAGTATACTGTAGAATCATCAAAAAGTCATAAAGTCCATGACAGACACACACACACACACACACACACGGATAAGACAGACAGCCGGCCGGGCAACACGCTCATGATGTTGTCATGGTCTGACAATAGAAATGACATGTCCGTGTCAACAGGAGCAGAGCAGAGGCGTTATAGGTTAGAGGGCCGGCTGAGGGTCACAGGACGGCTAACAGAGCAGTTCAACAGCCACAACCACAAGGTTCAGATGTTATAGATGCAGCAGACACTGAGACCCCCTTTTCCACCGGTTGGTTCCCAATGGGAACCGGTTCACTTCTTTTTGGTTCTTAGGCCGCGATTCATACTCCTATTTTAGAGCCGAATAAAAGTCAGTTCGGCTCTGTAGTGCCTTAACCTCGCCTCACCAGGCTTTCCATCGCCTCGGAGGAAAGCCTGGTCTCTGTTTCAAAAGTCCGTATGATCCCGCCTGGGGCCGGATGATGTGGTTACGTCATGTTGTAGTATTGTTTTGTAGTCGCCAGACAGGATGAACAGGCGGCGACAACTTCCTTTTACCTCTCAATAAAAGCTCTCGCTTACGAGAGCTTTTATTGCTTTTAATCAAACAGGAAGCAACAAACAGCTTCCTGTTTGTTGTAGGCAAACCATTGCCTACAACATGACTTAAGCATATCATCCTGCTCCAGCCCGGATCATATACCGAAATGAAATGGTGCCCAGGCTAGTAGTGCCTACAATGTGACGTCATTTGAGGTTTGGGGGGGTACCGTCCTAAAGTCGGCTCTTTGGGGCTACTGAAAATTTCTGACGAGCCGAAATCATTTCGACACTACAGCGCCGAAACAGCGGTAAAATAGGAGTATGAATCGGGCCCTTAGACCATGAGCCAGAGCTCCAAAAAAAACTAGACCAATATTAAATTGTTTATAGGGTCAATAGAAGTAAATTAATACATGATAGCCCTTCCACAGTAGTAGCTTGGAAAGCCATGTGAAATAATTTCTTAAAATGTTGTCTTGTATGTGCCAAAAATAGGGACAAACAGGCTAGGCCTATATAAAATAAGACCTTGCAGGCCATAAATAAATAGGCTATAGATTTACTCATCAAGTTTCCTCAGCATCAACAAACTCGCTATGAAAGGAAAAACAAATAAAATAAGCCACTTAATTGGTACTTCCCAACAACAAGCCACGTGTTATAGAACTAAGAACGTCATGTGGATGCCTGGATGATGTCATGATGATGCAGCTATACTGACGTCTGGCCAGCTAGCTGACATGACAGAACACACCAATTAATAATGCTAATTATAATAGTACAGTTCAACAATAGCCCAAGCCCATAATCTATCTACTATATAGTTTAATTGAAGCCCAAAACGCAGATAATCAACCGTCATACCAAGATGAAAGTCATTCACATTTCACAACAAAGTTAGAAGGGTCGAGTCATCCATTCCCTTCCCCTGACCTCATCATCATCGCGGACTTCCTCAAACCTCCAGGGCCCCTATATGAAAAGGGACCGCCCGGGGGGGGCGTATACGTGAAGCTTTCCTGTCCCCCATACATACACCTGATGGCTCGGTTCCTAATACTTCTAGACTGGAGCTTTTCTGTTTTTAACAAGGTGAGAGAGACAGAGAGGGGAGGCATTAAACAGCCCCGGCCGGGAAGCCCTGGGCTCCACCACCACACTGACTCCAGTCTCTCCTCATCTTCTTCTTGCTAGCTTGACCGAAGTCTCCACTGTCCACTCACTCCTCTCCCCAGTCCACTGATGCTAATACAGTTAGTTCACAAGCTCCTCCAGTAAGAAATGACGTGACGTGACATTAATTCAACGCTGACATGGTCATTATTATGTCCATAATATGATATTATAAGTGTAGTTTCTTACCTATAGACTGCCCCACCGGGGTGCTGTACGGGTTGCCCAGTAAGAACTCCATCTTGACAACAATAACAAAAACACTGTCTTCAGCTTTCTCTCTCTACTCGGAATAATGATGACAGCAAAGCCTCGAAGCAGCATCGTGACGCCTTAGCGCCAAGACCCGCCCCCAGAGCGCTGCTATTGGTGGGAATGTAGTGGGCCGTGCAATGCGTATGGACAGAGCCCGCTGTCAATCACCGCACTTGAAGGGACGTTCAACGACACAACTTTTACAGTAGTTGTAAACACAACTCTAAAGAGTAGTCAGTTGGTTGTTTGTTTGTTTTCTTGTTTGCTTGCTTTTTTACAACATTAATTCATTATCTATTAATGATTATTTGGTCATCCCATTTCTATAATGCTTTATTAACATACTAACAAGTAACAACATAATAATGCATTATAAAATTGACTTATAAATAATTATAATAAAAAATATACTTAGTCATGTTTTATAACAATAATCAACACATTAAAAAGCTATTTATATTAAGGTCATAAGTATACAAAATATTGTAATCTGCTTTGAAAGATTTTAAAGGCTATGGTTGCACTAATGCATGTTTTTGTAATAATATAAATCTACAAAGAAAACTATATGTTTTTCAAATAATTCGAGTAAAAGTATTTGTCTCTGATATGTATGGAGAGATAAGTATAAAGTATTGGAAAAATGACTAGCCTACTCAAGTATAAATGTACATTAGTAGGCTACCGTATTTGAGTAAAGTGTGTTGTTGAGTGTGTTGAATGCAGCTCGTCTGTTGCTACGCAACGATATACATTTCCTCCATTCCCAACGCCTAGCTGGGTTTTAAAGACCTCAGAGAAGGTAAGTTCGGTGTTAGGCCTACTACAACTAATCTTAGTTTTATGCTAAACAGATTCTTAAATTAATGTGCAGCACATTATTTTAAGACTGTGTAGAGTGAATTAGAAAAGTAGTAGGCCTACTTCATGTGCTACTTTTCTAATTCACCATACCATACTCTAGAAAATAGCATTCTGTTGCTCTAAAAACTGTATTTTATTTCTACCCGACTCTCGCCTGGTACTTGCTGGCAAGATAATGTTCTTAAATGTATGGCCTAATGTCTGTTTTTTCCGTTTACATACAACATTGTTGCACCTGACAGGATGAGCGATGAGGTTTCTTTTTTTCCTTTCCTCAATTGTAGCACTTTAATTGATTTCTTTCCATTCTATTTGCTTGACCAATTCCCCGGTCGTTTGTTGACTATTAGGATTAATTAATTTACTCTTTTACTTTTGTGTGGCAGAAAGGATGAGCTGGTCATATGGCACAGTAGAGCCCTCTATCGGGGACGAGAGGGTACTGCAGGAGGCAGTGGAGGAGCAGGGTCCTCAGCAGCAGGCTGGACGCATAGCCAAGGAAGAGGGCATCCACTTCAATGACGTCATTCACCTCAGACTGGAATATAAACGTGAGGGCGGGAAATTAATACAAGCCTGTTGGCCATTATGCATGATTAGAAGGACAATCAGGGCAGCACGTGCATTGAGTGTTAGAGAGGCAGGGGCTGAAAGCCCCATAAGAGGGCACTTTTTGGCCCAACATAGCGAAAATTGCAGATCTACAAGCTCACAACGCGTCGCGACGCGTTGAGAGCTTGTAGATCAGCTATTTCCAGGGCACAACCCTGCACTTTTCTTTATCTACTGGAGATCTGGTGTACGGCATGGATTTCGAAAAACTAATTACCTCTGGAGACTTCGGAGAAGAAAATAAACAATTGTCCTGAATGCTGCCTTCCGGTATGGCATGGAAAGGAGAGGAGGGCATTTGCATTTCTTTAACCATGTATAGTTCACTAGTAAGAGACCACACCTTCGCTCAAGATTAACAGTTTATTGAAACAGAATGAGATGAATGCGGAATGGAGTGAGGAACCCAAGGTAAGGGGCCTATAGGGCGAGACTCAGTGTGGTGGCGTAGTCTCTGGAGGCTGGAGCTGACGGTCATCTTTGCTCTATACTCGGAATGAGTGGTTGGTCGTCTCTGCTCCGTCACCCCTGGATTCCTAGAGAATCGAGGCGGAAGGAGTAGGTTGGGGTGGAGGAGGAAAATAGCCGATCTACAAGTGCAGTATACTCACAACCCATGTTTGGTCTGTCGTGGAGCAGAACAAACAACTTGGTTGAGAGATCGCAGGTGTATTTATACTGTGGTGATTGCACGGGGGATTGGCCGGGTGATAATGAAAGGCAGGTGAGTTTGATGAGGAGGGAGGAGTGGTTGATAAGGAGGGAGGAGTGGTTAAGGTCAAGCGGAAGGAGGTCTCTTCTCCCGAAACTGCGTTGTATAAATACAACTTCCCTAAATGCTATACATTCCGTGGTCTGGAGAGGGCAGTTGTTTTTACAGATGGGTAAAAGGGCATGGCACTGAAGGCAAGCCCCCTTTGATATCTTTGTGTCCCTGAGGGCAATATCAGTCACCAAAACCAGAGGTTCCCTGGTATTACAACTGAACTGGTGGGAGCTATACTTGAGGCCAAACCAAAGACAAATAAATGAAATATTTAGTTTTAAAGTGAAACACCCAGTTGAGTAGTAGGCTACACTATACTCAAATCAAATGGACTCTGTTAATGTCCGTCCACCAATGTGTGTGCCGACAGAGCACTGTCTGCTATTGAATGATATCTGATGTGTCCACACAGACATCCTGAAGATTGAACACCTGCAACAGTTCACATCTCTGACCAAACTGCAGCTGAACAACAACATCATAGAGAAGATAGAGGGACTGGCATGTCTCACCAACCTCACATGGCTCGGTAAAGATCAAACACATGCACAGTACACCCCCCCCTGGCATCAGCTTTTAGTGTATGTTAACCATCTCTGTCCTATACACAGACATTCAATTCCCATTGACAATGAATGTCGAATTTCACGTCATATACAAGCTCACTTGTGAACACTTGAAGCAGTTCACATCTCCAAGCTTACAAGCGCTGCATTCATGGGCGGATTTTGGGGGGGTGCAGGGGGGGCACTGCGGCTGTAGTGCATGTGTGTAATGTGTGTGAGCTGCTGTACTACCTAAATAACTCATTTTTAGGGGTTAGGGCATTGTAAAAACGCTAAAATAATAAATAAAATCTTTAATTATGTAGACTTCTTGGAAATTAACTAAACAGATGTTTAACAATCATTTAACTCTTGAGAGTGTAAAATGAAACCAAAATGGACCCAAGAGTTAAAGATCCAAAAGGGTCCATTAATTTGGTTACCAACTTTCCATCATTTACCTGGGGGGGGGGGGACCCTCTGGAACCCCCTTCGAGGTTCAACCACTGGTTGAAAACCACTGCTTTGGGAAAGAACAGACCATAAAAAACGAGTGGTGTGACCGTGTGACGTCTCTCCTCTTCAAGATCTGTCGTTCAACAGCATAGAGAAGATGGAAGGTCTGGAACGTCTGGTGAAGCTCGAAGACCTGAGTCTGTACAGCAACAGGATCAGTGTTCTGGAGAACATGGACTCACTGAGGAGGCTCCAGATCCTGTCCGTAGGAAACAACCTCCTGGACGACTTGGAACACGTGAGTGAGATCATTCCCGAACTCTTTTTTTTTTAATCTAAATTTTTATCCCACGATTTTGTAACCCAGTTTTCTTTTCACCCAGTGCCAATTGTCTAATGTAATCCTGGGCGCTACACTTCCTCTGCCAACACTTCCTCATTCCCGAACTCTTAACACTATATCCCAAACCCTAAACCTATAACCTCACAGGAAGCCAGGGGTGATTTGTAACCCGCAGCGCGGGTGATTTGTAACCCACAGAACGGGTGATTTGTAACCCGCAGAACGGGTGATTTGTAACCCACAGAACGGGTGATTTGTAACCCACAGAACGGGTGATTTGTAACCCACAGAACGGGTGATTTGTAACCCGCAGCGCGGGTGATTTGTAACCCACAGAACGGGTGATTTGTAACCCACAGAACGGGTGATTTGTAACCCACAGAACGGGTGATTTGTAACCCACAGAACGGGTGATTTGTAACCCGCAGCACGGGTGATTTGTAACCCGCAGCACGGGTGATTTGTAACCCACAGAACGGGTGATTTGTAACCCGCAGCACGGGTGATTTGTAACCCGCAGCACGGGTGATTTGTAACCCGCAGCACGGGTCGCGGACCAACGGGAGGATTGATTTATGGGCAGTCCCCGAATCGGCTCAAGCTCGAAAACAGATTCTCAACTTTTTTAAGGATCCCCCAGTTTGATGTGCATTCGATTTTTTCAATTGTGTTGCGACACGCTGTGAGCTTGTAGATCTGATATTTTTGTCCGTCTCTATTTGAAAAACGTAAAAAAGAAAAATGGCTTGGCTCCTACATGTGAATCTATTGAATAGATCCACATTGGAGCCAAGCGGATTCCTTTTCCTCTTTTATTGTTTTGTTTTTCTTTTAGTGCAATGTCCGTGTTCACCTATATGTGCGGCTGTGTTGGTTAATGAGCACCAGTATATGACTATGAGTACCAGTAGAGGCGCTGTTGTGCCAGAAACAGAGAGAGGGATAGTGCTGCACTGTTGCCTGCATGCTAATGAGAGAGAGAGTTGCACTCAGTTCACACGGGTGTGATTTCTTTTTACAGTATCACAATCCACGTTACATGCTCTGAAGATAGTGCCACGGGTTTCACACCATAAAGACGCATATATATATATATATATATATATATATATATATATATACACACACCGTGACAATGTTTCCTCTCCCCATGAAGGTGGTCTACCTCAGAAGATTCAAGGACCTGCACTGTGTCAATCTAGCTGGAAACCCCATCTGTAAAGATGAAGACTACAAATCCTTCATCGCTGCATACCTGCCAAACCTGGCCTACTTGGACTACAGGCTCCTGGATGAGCACGCCGTAAGCCTGCGGACCCCCCATTTAAAAGGATATACTCAGGGACCCCCATAAGAGAAGATTGTTACGGCTCTAGCAGTGACTCTCAACCCGTTTAATTTCAAGGACCCCCCCTGGCCCCCAGTTTGACATGCATTAGGCAGCATACGCACCCCCATTTAATGGAATTTCTATATCTCTGCATGGGACCCACAATTTATATTGTAAAATCAATGTTATAATTTAACTCAGATGGAACATTTGTATACACTCTCATCCATTTGGTTCCAAACTATCTTTTAGCTGGGTGGGGGGACCCCCTGGAACTCTCTCAGGTCCCCCTGGGGGTCCCCGGACCCCACTTTGGGAACCACTGCTGTAAGCAACTGTAGTATTGTGCTTGAACGCATACACAGGAAGAGTGGGCACCTAAATGCACCCTTCCACGTCTTGTTTATGTCCAAACAGTGGTACAATCACGGAAATGGATATATACAGTATATTGTGGATATATGGATGTATGTGTATATATAGTTTTATATACATACATCCTATAGTGTGCATGATGTGTGTGTCCTCCATGCAGAAAGAGCAGGCGCTGGCCAAGCATCAGGATGCTGTTGAGAAGACCGAACACGACGAGCTGCAGGTCAGAAAGGCTGCTGAGGACAGACTGAGCCAGGAGGAGGCGCTCCAGCTGCACAGGGTATAATATACCGGAAACAAGCACACAAAAAACACAATAAGGCTCTCTTACAGCCCATGGGCACATTTTAACTTCCATGCGCGGCCAAAGGAAGCTGTCTTTTGCGTCATTTCCGGCAACTGGTGGATGGAAATGAAGCTTTTCCGGGAACCTGGCAACCTGCCGCGTGGGTGGAGCTTCATTTACATCCACCAGCTTGTCTAAAAAACCCGGAAATGACGCGAAAGACAGCTTCTTCTGTCCACGCATGGAATCGTATAGGTGTGCCCAGACCCTTACATGAACTAAGGATTTCACAGCGTACACGCCCAGGGTTGCATCTATCCACACTTTTCCTGGGCTGTGTGTGCTCCAGTTCCTGTCGATTTGATCCAATGAAAGCCAATGAAACTGGTCAGATGACCAATGATATCCAATGAAATCAACAGGAACTGGAGCACATGCACACAGCCCAGGAAAAGTGTGGATAGGCGGCCTGCAGATGAACACCCAGTCTGTGTGCGGAGGTTTCCCTGAGCAAAACACTAGGGGTGTAAAAAGAAAAATCGATTCGAATTCCATAAATTCCATTGAATAGAGAATCGTTTTGAATTGAGAATCGAGTTGAATCGAATCGTGACCCCAAGAATCGGAAACGAATCGTGGGACACCCCAAAGATTCACAGCCCTACAAAACACACAGTGAAGAAGTAATAGTTCCAGCAGCAAATCTATCTACTTTTCTATACTTGTGTTAAAAAAAAGCAACTATACATTCATTAACCATACAGTACAAGTGCAAATTTGACTGTGCAACCTTTCCTTGTAGTTGAATAATAATTGCCCATGAGTATATGCATTGACTCAAGTACGCATGCCGTTGAGTTTAATCCGCCACTGACTTTGAGTGTTCATTTTCTTTCTATTGTTTGTTTGCGTCAGGAAGCCTTCGTGGAGTTCCTGAACGGCTCCCATCTGTACGACGGCATGTTCACGGACGACCCACAAGCACAGAAACTCAGCCACCTGTCTGGAATAGACCGTCTGCTTCAAACATATCCTTTGTTTCATTCTGTCTGGAATAGACCATCTGTTTCAAACAAGTGCTTTGTTTTATTGTCTGGAATAGACCGTCGGTCTGCTTCAAACATGTGCTTTGTTTTGTTTTATTCTGTCTGGAATAGACCGTCTGCTTCAAACATATCCTTTGTTTTATTCTGTCTGCAATAGACCGTCTGCTTCTTTGTTTTCTTAACTCTATACATGCATACGTTTGTGGTTTGTCTTTCGAAAGATGCTTTTAAACTCTGAAGCCTTTATTTAAACATATAAAGCCTGTAAAATTCATTGGTCGGGATCCCCCAGAACTCACAAGAAACGAGGACAAAAAGATAAATTAGGTCGGCTAACCAAATCACATAAATTCAGTTGTTCATGAGATGAAGTATGATGACATGTAATGATAAGAGCGCCCCCTCACTTTTTCAATGCACAAAATAGAGATTCCAGGTTTGAACGTGAAGTTAATTAGATTGTTAGATTATGAAGCACTGTAGGCCTACTATTGTTGTGGCGGTTGTTGATAATGCATTTATTTCTCCAAATATATACTATTTACAAGTATGGTTAACAAAATATACTCTCTCCCCATGCCTTCGGCCTGGTGGAGGAGACAATTATTTCCTTAACGGTGCCGTTATACATTTAAGCACCAGCTGGGGGAGCTGTGCGTTCAGGTGTTTGAGATGGGCCTGGTTCAGCGGCAGCAGAGAGAGGCCGAGGTGCAGCTCTTCTTTGCCGGTTTGAAAGAGGCGGTGGCAGAGAACCAGCAGATGGCTGCTCAGCTGGTCGCACAGTTTGAGAAGCGCCGGAGAAAGGTGAGCTGAAGTAGACTCGTATCATGTTCCTATACCGAGAAGAACGGACGGACGGCTAATGGAAACTACTCTTTCCTGGGAAGTTTTATGTTGTATTAACAGTGCCCGCACCAGGTGGATACAGGTTTTGGCCCTCGTTGCCACCGAAGCCCATTATAAATAAAAGAAAGAAAATTTAATTATATTGTGCATGTCAAGTGCATGTCGTCACATGCACACCAGATTAGAGGAATTTTCTAAATATGGATGAAAAAAAATAATAATAATAAAAAAAGGCGTCCAAAGGCGCCATTGCCACTCTCGGCCACCAGGGGGAGACAAAGGCGTCAGGAGGCACTGAATGAGATTTAATTGCTTCTATTATAGCATCGGTATTCAAAGTGGGGTCCAGACGTCCCAGTAGTGACCACCAGGGGTCCCCATTGCCCCTGCGGGCGGTCCACCTCTGAGCAGCGCTCAGCGGGTCAATGGAGACCCAATTGGTCTCCGATTCCAACTCCGATGTTGCGGATTTCCCCCCTGAACCACTAAGAGGTTAAGGGGTTACTAACCAATATGTACACACACATGGTGTGGCTCCAATGAAGCTGGCCCATCTTCACACATAGACCATCTAGTGGCTCCAATGAAGCTGGCCCATCTTCACACATAGACCATCTTAGTGGCTCCAATGAAGCTGGCCCATCTTCACACATAGACCATCTAGTGGCTCCAATGAAGCTGGCCCATCTTCACACATAGACCATCTAGTGGCTCCAATGAAGCTCCGCCCATCTTCACACATAGACCATCTAGTGGCTCCAATGAAGCTCGCCCATCTTCACACATAGACCATCTAGTGGCTCCAATGAAGCTCCGCCCATCTTCACACTAGACCATCTAGTGGCTCCAATGAAGCTCCGCCCATCTTCACACTAGACCATCTAGTGGCTCCAATGAAGCTCCGCCCATCTTCACACTAGACCATCTAGTGGCTCCAATGAAGCTCCGCCCATCTTCACACATAGACCATCTAGTGGCTCCAATGAAGCTCGCCCATCTTCACACATAGACCATCTTAGTGGCTCCAATGAAGCTCCGCCCATCTTCACACATAGACTATCTTAGTGGCTCCAATGAAGCTCCGCCCATCTTCACACATAGACCATCTTAGTGGCTCCAATGAAGCTCCGCCCATCTTCACACATAGACCATCTAGTTCTAGTTCACACATAGACCATCTAGTGGCTCCAATGAAGCTCCGCCCATCTTCACACATAGACCATCTAGTGGCTCCAATGAAGCTCGCCCATCTTCACACATAGACCATCTTAGTGGCTCCAATGAAGCTCCGCCCATCTTCACACATAGACCATCTTAGTGGCTCCAATGAAGCTCCGCCCATCTTCACACATAGACCATCTTAGTGGCTCCAATGAAGCTCCGCCCATCTTCACACATAGACCATCTAGTTCTAGTGGCTCCAATGAAGCTCTGCCCATCTTCACAAATAGACCATCTTAGTGGCTCCAATGAAGCTCCGCCCATCTTCACACATAGACCATCTAGTGGCTCCAATGAAGCTCCGCCCATCTTCACACATAGACCATCTAGTGGCTCCAATGAAGCTCCGCCCATCTTCACACTAGACCATCTAGTGGCTCCAATGAAGCTCCGCCCATCTTCACACTGTAGACCATATCTCTGGTTTCTAGTGGATGCAGGAGCTGCAGGAAGTGACGGACGCTCACGTCCAGGAAGTCACCGTCATGCAGTGTCACGATGACATCACACAGTTCCGCCACGCTGTCATGACTCTGGAGCTGCACCTGGTGGACCAGCTGGAGGTGTGTGTTGTGTGTCACAGTGTGTGTGTGTGTGTGTGTGTGTGTGTGTGTGTGTGTGTGTGTGTGTGTGTGTGTGTGTGTGTTTATGTGTGTGCAGATGGGTACTATTACAGATTAATTAATTCGTCCGTTCTTTCGTTCGTTCGTTCATTCGTTCGTTCATTCATTCATTCATTCATTCATTCATTCATTCGTTCCAGGACCTCATCAAAGACTTTGAGAGGAACATCTCTAACATGGTCGGCAGCTTCACTGAAACCGCTCAAGGAATATATCCTTTGTATTTGTCAACTTCACAGCCTGCAGCCTAACGTCCAATGTCTACATTTACAGTATATATGAACATTTCACCACAGTGTCGTTTGATTGGCTCGGCAGCAAGATTTGAACAGGAAACGCGTGTTTGCCGAGCCAATCAAACGAACCCGGTATGCACATGCATATAAAGTGAGTGGCAAAGTGAGTTTAACGTCGTTTAATGCAATCAGTATAGGACTTTTCTGTCTGGATGTATTATGGGCTGTCAAGGCCAGAAAGTAGTTTTTTTGCCACTCAGTAGGCCAGGTACGATGCAAGGTATAGAGCGCCGCAGTCCCGCCCCCTTTCAGAAAAGCGAGTGGCCCAGGAAGTGGAACCATGCATTCTCCCATCGGCACTTTTAATATAATTTATTTAAAGACGGTTACGCCGCGGACAAAGCCAATTCGGATCGTGACGAATCATGACAATGAACACAATATTTTGGGACGATCAAATCATTAGAAAGAAGAAAAGAAAGTCAGGAGACAACACTATTTGTTTTGTTTTTCGTCTTATAAATTATTTGATCGGCCCAAAATATTGTGTTCATTGTCATGATTCGTCACGATCCGAATTGGCTTTGTCCGCGGCGTAACCGTCTTTAAATAAATTATATTAAAAGTGCCGATGGGAGAATGCATGGTTCCACTTCCTGGGCCACTCGCTTTTCTGAAAGGGGGCGGGACTGCGGCGCTCTATATGGAAAGGAGGTAAGGACGGTCATCGACGGCAGATTCGTGGCACAACATGGCAGCCAAACTAAATGAACTGGAACTGGAAATGAGTACGCCACCTACTGAGTCAGTCTACTGCTAAACTAATAACACCTAAAAGGTCATCTTTCTTTGACCTCGCCGTACCTTCGCCCAGTGCCGTGACCTCGAGGACAACCACCACAAGGAGGTCACGGAGGTCGCCGCGGCGACCCTGGAGAAGGTCGCCAAGAAGAGCACGCCGACGGAGGAGCTTCCTGGTGACGTCAGAATGGTCAGTTGTGATGTCATCACATGATATACGTATAGTCCAGCCTCTGAGGGGAGATACGAGGCTATTCCTTTAAGGACTGGTTGAGACTCTCTGGACCCCTAATTTGCATATGTCCAAGCTATGTGAAAATGAGTTATGCGTTAACCTTTGTTTCGTTTTTTTAAGATATTCTTTGCCTTTATTGATAGATATACAGTAGTTTGACAGGAAAGGGGGAGAGAGATGGGGGGGGGGGGAGACATGCAGCAAAGGTCGTCGGGCTCGGGACTCGAACCTGCGACACCTTGTCAGGTGCCTGGGCCGCTCGGCCAGCCCACAGGCCATATACCTTAACTTTTTGACACTTTTGGCAACGTCTTGTTGCCAAAAGTCAAGACATCGTCTTGATGTTTTTGAGCATTAGAAACACACAATGATGCTGTATAATGAATGTGAATAATGTATGATTAAATCTACAGCGCTTACGTTTGGTTCCATTTCGAACACTCAGCGTAGCAGACCAGTGGTTCTGGGCGGGTGTCCCCGGGACCTCCAGAGGTCCTTAGGTGGGGTTCCAGGGGGCGCCCCCCAGCAGCTAAATATGTTAATACAGCATCACAATCATCATAACCACTTTATAATTATACGCTGGCTATTCAAAAATGGCAGATCTACAAGCTGATACACTTGAACGTGTTGTTCATTTGCAGCTGTTTGTGAGCAAAGACACCCTGACCAACGCGGCGTCCGCCTCTCACGAGAAGCACCTGCTGCACATCAACGACCGAGAGGACGAGCTGGTGACGCGCGTCAACGCCTGGATGGCAGAGCTCATGAGACGGGTAGGAAGAGAAGACCCCCCCTTACCTTTAGCCCATTCTGAACGGGAACCCGTTTTGGTGTTAGCATCATGTCGTGCTTTACCTATTGAAAAATAGCAGATCTACAAGCTCATAGCGCGCCACCGAGTATGAGCTTGTAGGTCTGCTTTTTTTTTTTAATCGAAGAGCGACTGATATTAGAAGACATTTTTTGAATCTGATCTCAGGTCAGAATGAAAACTGTCAGGATGTAGAAGACATTTTTAGAATCTGATCTCAGGTCAGAATGGGTTAGGGCTGCTGCATGGACCGTATTGACCATTTGCAGACCGCTGCCATCTTGCCATCAGAGTTTGGAAGCACTCGTTATGTGCAAATTCAAAACAGGTGCTACGCAGGGCCGTTGAGTGATATCTACAGTATAACGAGCACTTCCAAACTGCAACACTTGGAAAAAGAATCACCTGTGCAAGGACAGAAAGTAACTCATAACATGTCTACACGGTGGACTTTTTATGAAACAAACCCTTTGAGGATAGAAAGAGAATATAATTCAAGCTTTTCGTACAGCTGCAATGTTGGTGAGTTTGACGTCTTGTAATACAATCAGATTAGGACTTTTCTGTTTGGATGAAGGGGCTGTCTATGGGAAGTTGCACCTTGTTAGCACTTTGCCATTAACTTATATAGTAAGATGGCCGCGGTCTGCATAATATGGTCCATGAACAATCACAATCATGCTTTCCACCAAAAGACCTCCATATCACGGGGCGGTAATATTGTATACAGTTCATGTGACGATGATATACATTTATCTTTTTACACTTTTCTCAAATGTTTTCCAAAAGAGCTATCATGCATCACCACGTGGATTGGCTATTTGTTGACTAATGACTATTGTTGATAAAAAAAACCCAGAGAAAGACAACACTTATACCATAATGATGATATTAAGATAATGTCCAAAATCCCAGACGATATCTGTCACATAATCAATATGATATTGGTCTATTGCCCAGCGGCCCTGGTCTCATATCCCAGAGGTGAGTGACACCCACAGTCACAACACCAGAAGGAGTGCCTATACGATATGGTGGCCACCGAATTTAGCACAAACATGGATATATTCATTCTACTACTTACTCTGCCACCATATTGGGTGAATTCCGCTAGGAATGTCCTGTCATCATCAAAGGATGTGAACAAACAGTGAACCACTGGCTTCTTTCAAAACCTGCCTTGAGAAAGAAAGCATCAGTGTTGTTTTCGTCGACTAAAACTAAGGACGAGAAATGCTCGTCGACTACCTTTTTTCACTGACAAAAACGAATGGAAACTAAATGAAAACTAAGCTACGATGACTAAAACTAAGACTAAATATACTGACAATTTCGTCGACAAATAAAAACTAGACTAAAATGTTAGGAAGGGACTAGTGGACAAGAGATCCAGTATAAGTCATTTCACACTTGGTTGCATTTGTTTGCATACAGCAGTGATGTATCCCAAGGTCATCAGGGTTTCGGGTCTCCCAAACATATACCCCCTCACTCAGGTGACCCAGCCCGGGGGTGATCAGTCCCAAATTACGTCCCAGTATAGCTACAATCAGTCCCATACCAGACACTTAATTCCTTATTATTATTATACTAATAAAGTATTCGATGGATCAATGTCTCTATATATGCTTTAGAGAATATAGATGTATCACTGCTTTCCTTCTCGTCTCTTTATAATCTCAGATCCAGGAGGAGGAAGTGAAGAGGAACAGACTGCGGATCTCAGAGATCAACGGCTACGTTAAATATGTGAAGGATCAGCTCCACCGCGTGGCCAGTGACCGTCTGGAGGCCGAGTACCTTGGATATTAAACCCATTCTGACCTGATATCAGATTCTAACGCACGGAAGAACGGTGGTTCTTTGACGCATTTTGACCTGAGATCATATTCTAAAAAAATGTCTTCTAAATCCTGACAGTTTAAAAAAATAGCAGACCTACAAGCGTAGCAAGCTCGTAGCGAGCTTGTCCGCGGCGTAACCGTCTTTAAATAAATACCTTTTAAATAAATACCTTTTAAAATGTCTATGGGAAAAATGCATTGGGAATCATTTCCTGGGCCTGGCGTCGTCATGAAAGGGGGTGCACGGGACTGCGACTCTCTATAGCCATGGTCTGGGGACAAAAGAATATGTATTATTATGTATACAAGTAATCTTTACAACAATGTCATGACGTTTGTGAACTAGTAAACACTGCGCTTATACATTCAAGTGCCAGCAGTGGGAGATGTGTGCGCACTGGCGCAGCAATTGAGATAACTTCAAACCCTTAATCCTCAAATCTCTTGACTGAAACATTTTTATTAGAATTATGTTTAGGCATTATTGTAAACCTAGTCTGTTCTTGTTCACAGAATGAGGGTTTAACCATTTGCTTTCATGAAATATCCAAGACTATTACAATTTCATGACTAACTAAAAATACATCGCATGGATGCACCTGGGACGTATCCTCAGTGATGTATCCTGAGGTCAATGGGATTTAGGGTCTTCCAACATCAAACCCCTCACTCAGGCGACCCAGCCCGGGGGTGATCAAGTCCCGACTTACGTCCCCGCAGTAGCTACCCTCGATCAGTCCCACTAGGGCAAAACCAGGGCCACACAACCCGTTGGAACTACTCCAGAACTACTCTGCCAGGGCTGGGAGGTACACTTCTGGTGCATGGAAGGACTATAGGCTCTGTAGGTTGTCTACTGTCCGGGCCCCTCCTACGTCTCACCAACTAAAAAAACATTGCATGGATGCACCTGGGACGTATCCTCAGTGATGTATCCTGAGGTCAACACAGGGTTTCGGGTCTTCCAACATCATACCCCTCACTCATGGAATATGCTTATGAATATATATTCTATTATGCTACCTTGAAGTGTTGTGAGCAATTTTTGCTGCGCTACATGCTTCCATAGGCAGCATGATGCTGCCGACATCTATGAAATGTTGGAATGCACACGACTCATGATTGACATCAGCTGTGGCAACTGAGAACATTAATCCATGCATACAACATGTACGTAACACACACATGGATCGCACCAGTCTTTCTTACTTATCTTAACTTGAATCTGTATATTGGTATGAAGGCATGGTTCTTTTCTATAGTGACATTTTTAGCAAAATGTTAAATGTATGAAAAATGAGTAATATTTTTTTACTTGAGAGTTGAGACCCATAAAAATGGTTTGGCTATATGATCCCATCTAAGATAATGACTTGAGTGCTGCCAGTGTGTCTACTACATCTTGTAAAAACAGTACATACAATATGATTGTACTAGTAAGTTCCCTATGGCATAGACTCTATGCCATAGGGAACTTACTAGTACAAGCTAGTACTAGCTCTATAGGAGGGATGGGCAACTTTGACGATGGAGAGGGCCACTGTATTTCCACACTCACTCCCTCCACTCCCTGTCGTCACAAAAATAGCCAATCGAGCTTGTAGATCGGCTATTTTTGCTATATTCAAATTGAAATCTTTTTTGCTACTTTTGAATTGGAATCCTGAAAACATTGTAATTTCAAATGCCTGTAATCAGACCAGTGTGTGTCCAGTGGAAACCTCGTATGAATCTGATCTCAGGTCAGAATGGGTTATATAATTAAAGCGGGTCATGTTTGCAATGCATGTTGTGAAACTAATAATATATCAGTATTCTGACATTAACCTGAGGGCCACATTAAGTGAAGGTAGGGGCCGCATGTGGCCCCACGGGCCGCCAGTTGCCCACACCTGCTCTATAGGGGCCCATGCGGCAAAATATCGATCAAATAAAAGCATCTCTTCACAGCATGGACATTAACTCTGAAACAATCTTTAATCTCACAATTGTGCATTTTTCCCCACCTTTGCAGATTGTATCATACAGCATCTGTGTTAACTTGGACTGACATTTATATATATATATATATATATATATATATATATATATATATATATATATAAAAAAGTATATTCAATCGAGATCCATGTATTTATTACGACGCTTTCCTATAATCCACCCTTATAGTTTTACCTCTTACATTGCACACTTTTTTTATACCCAGGCGTTTAGAAAAACCACAAAAACATCCATAGAACAATTGCATCATCATCAACATCATCCGTGCCCTTTGGAGGAGAAAGTCCAACAATGTCTTTCAACATCGCGTCTAATTAGCCCTTCACTAAATCCCACCCCAAGAAGCAATTGTCCAATCCAAATAGTTTAGCAACGGTTGCTATGCAGGTCAAGCTTTCTTCCCTGCTAGCGTGCCTATTGGACAAGGAATCCAAGGATGGGTTGGGGAGGGACTTAGTGAAGGGCTAACTCCGTCTTACGACATGCACCAGAAACTGATTTACAAGCTCATGAGTCTAGGGGGGGGGGGGGGGGGGGTTGTCACAATAATTACATAATCGTCTAAATCGCAATTATCTGAGGTAATCGCAATTATGGTCATAATCATGTCAATGTTGAAACGTTTTCACACATTAAAAAAAAGCAGAAACTCGCCTGCGTTGTAAGCTTGTAGATCAGCTATTACCGCTATTATTATTTGAAAGTATGACATTTATAATAAATGCCGGTAATTACTTGGTATTTTTCGGTTATTTGTCATATCTGCCCTATGATTTTTTTTTATTTATTACGAAGCCTAAAAAAGGCAAAACAGATTATTGTAATTTCTATGCATAATGTTCCAATTTCCAAAGAAATCTTTAATCTCAATAATTTGTGTGACAAATCACCAACTTTTTCTTTTCCGGCACGTCGTCATTAAGAAGTGTAAATCAGGCCAGGCACGCTGACCACTGAGGTAGGCTGAACCACACGCACCGCACCCAATAGACCTCTAGGGGGTGCTGCTGTGTTCAGTGTGTTGTCCCTCGTTCTTTGCACTATTCCCCCTTTACAAGAATAATAAAAAACTAAAACGATACAAATAAAACATGCTTCCACACATTTACACAATCCTCAAGACCAAACAAACTCTTAACCAAAAACCAAAAATAAATCTGTCACTCAGAAGTGACAAAAAGTGCTTTACAATATTTACATTTTAAGGCAGCAGGTTTTTTTTCCATAAAGCGTCAAATTTTTGGTGCGTTTTTTTTTCCAGCGGGTGGGGCAGCGGGGGCGTTAAGGTAGTCAAAATGCTTGGTAAAACTCCAGTTGTGTGTCCATTCGGTGCTGTGATCAGGAGTTTGACTTTTGAACGTTCATCTGTGTCACATTCGACTATACAAAAACCAAGAAAATATGAATGACATGTTCATTACGGCATCGTCACTGGAGACTGACTGTATGCAAACCTAACATCAAGATCAAAAAAAAAAAAAAAAAGGCGTGTGTGTCATTGTCTTTTTAAGAACATTCAATCCTTTTGTCCCTTATAGGTCTGTCGTGTTTGCGCTGCCATTTCTGTACTGTGAATCTGTTTGTATATAGGGTTGTTTTGGTATCCTGGGTATTATGGGCCAAAAGTTTAATTCCCTATTATTATTATTATTATTATTATTCCCTGGGTCGGATTTTGATTTTGGGTACCGGTAGTTCATTTTATTGTATTTTATTTTCTGATTTTTCTTATCGGTTGAGATAAATAAGTTGAGATAAATATAAAACAAATATATTTTAAAACACCCACAATCCAAAACAAAAGGTTTTGTCAGAGACTTTGTCAAAGACTGTCTTTAAAAAGGAAAAGTTTTAGAATTAGAAACCAATCTTAAGAGCTTCAAATGCTGGTCAATAAACGACATGAAACTCTGTCCCCCCCACACACATTTCTTTTAAAAATAATAATCATATTTGAACTGGAGAGAACACTCGCTCTGAAAGAATATATTCAAATATATTGCGGCACATTTTCACCATTAAAAAAAAATAGCAGATCTACAAGCTCGTAGCGCAGCACTCGGTGCCGCGCTACGAGCTTGTAGATCTGCTATTTTTCAATAGCTAAAGCAAAACATAATGCTTAGAACACCAAAAGGGGGTTCCCGCCCCCAAAATGGGTCGAATAGCCGGGCGCTGATAGCATAATGGAGGTCTTAAATCCGTATAGATTTAGAAATGTGCAGATAGACACTTTAATAGTTATACACTTATATACTGCATGTTGGTTTGTTTACTGCATGGAGTGAGAAAACGACATTGCACAATAAACTAATCATCTGTGGACCCCACCCCCCAAAAAAAAAAACATTTGAGAACCACTGCCCTAGTTGACCCCACCACCTCCATAGGCTGCTACATAACTGTGGTTGTCAAACTTTTGGTCAAACTTTGTCCATTTTTTTTGACATGATGTTTTGATACTACGGTATATTATTATTGACCCATTTTGACCTGGGAAGGATTCTACAAAATGTATTCTAATTCAATCCTGACAGTTTTTTCTGAAAAACACCTATGTTTTCTATGTCAGTCGTTCTCAAACATTTTCATGTCAAGGACCCCCAAGATTATTATGTAATTGGCCGCCGACCCCTCCCCCCCCCCCCCCTCCATCTGAAAATATGTAGTTCCAGGGACCCGCCCCCAGAAGCAAATATTCTGGGGGGGGGGGTCACTGAAAGAATATATATATATATATATATTCAAAGATTTGCGCCACATTTTCACGATTTAAAACAAATAGCCAGACCTACAAGCTTGTAGCGCGCGACACTCGGTGCAGCGCTATGAGCTTGTAGATCTGCCATTTTTTCAATGGCTAAAGTATAACAATGCTTAAAAACAACAAAAGGGGTTCCCGATGGCATCAAGTTGTAACTCTTGCCACGTTCACCTCGCTAAAAAAATGTCTTCAAACAACACGTCCCTGAAATCGGCTCAATAGGTTGATATCCTCCATAGACCTTGCATTAAAAAAAAACACACACATCTTGTGATCTAGGGCTGAGAGATATGGACAAAATCAAATAGAACCAATATATATTTGAATGACTAAATACCTCAATATCGATATTGTGACAATGTCCATTTACTTTTTATTTTTGTACAATATCGTTTGAAAGTATAAGACTTAAAGTGATTAAAACCCAGGAAAAAAGACAAAGACTTCGAAATCACGATAAACGATGCAAGATCAGTCAAGATCTAGTATCCTTATCACGATATCGATATAATATCCATATACTGCCCCCTCCCCCCCCAGCCCTAACGCGATCATTGCTTCTATTGAAATCTCTTGGCATGAACCCTCAATTAAGATTTAAAAAAAGACAAATTAAAAAATATAAATTAAACCGTAAAAATGGAACTTCACTGTACAGATAACTCGTATTGCCGCACCTCCAAAACAACTCTGAACTGGAAAAGAAAGGTATAGAGGTAAAAGGTGTGTCGTCTCCATATAGAAAAATGAAACATTTCGACGACGAGACGGAAGCCACGACACGAGAACGAGAAGATTGGGGGGGGGGGAGAAATGTTTAAATTCCCCCCCATCTTTCTTTCGGTCTTTCGTTTTTCCCCCCCCCGAGACATCTGGGAGAATCAGTGGTCATCTTGAACGAATCGGATACAAGAGGAAAAATGCCCAGATTCATCCACCCCCCCTGATTATCCAATCATCATCATCCAAGCCCTGGTTTATCCAATCATCGTTATCGTCGCCATCTCACTCATCTGTCCCGTCTCGGGGGCAGTGCTCCCGTCTTTCGCGTGCTCGTGCAGCGTTCTTCTCGCCACCCTGCAGGGAAGGAGGGCAGGTAAACTCCGGTCTTGGCACTAAAAAAAAGGGGCAGGACCCGATCCGTCTCTTCCAACCCAACCCAACGCCCAGTCCAGTCAAGTCCAGTCCAGGACCCTCTCCTCTCTCTCTCTCCGTCTCTCTGCCAGCTGCGCCGGCGTGTTCGAGGTCACCGGAACTCGTAGATGGGCACGCTGCGCTCTCTGACGTGGCTGAGGTTTAGCGACTGGTACCTGCAGTGACGTTAGCATTATGTTATGCTTTAGCTATTGAAAAAAAAGCAGATCTACAAGCTCATAGCGCGCCACCGAGTGGCGCGCTACGAGCTTGTAGGTCTGCTATTTATTTTTTTTAATCGAAAGAACAACGTTTTTCAGAAAAGTGTCCCGATGTAGAGGACGTTTTTAGAATCTGATCTCAGGTCAAAATGGGTTAAATGGGTATATGGGGCTGAATCCAATTATGTGATTTGTGAAGCAGTGTGAAAGGAGCCCCCCCTCACACTATAGCGACTGTTCGCTAAACAATTAAATCTATGTGCGTGCCAAGCCAGGTATATCATTTAATGAAACCGCCAGTGCTTACAGCATTTTTACCTTTTTTTTTTTAACCCATTTTAGACTGAGGCCGATTAAATAAAAAGATTCTGAAAAACCCATGTTTCTATGTCAGCGGTGCTCAACTTTTTTCATGTCAAGGAACCCCAGAATTATCCGTATTTGGCCACAGACCCCCATCTGAAAATATGTAGTTCCAGGGGACCCCCCCAGAAGCCAATATTTTAGTTTAAAATGTTCGCTCTGAAATATATATTCAAAGATTTGCGCCACATTTTCACGATTTTTCAAAAATAGCAGAGCTTACGAGTGCCACGCTACGAGTTTGTAGATCTGCCATTTTTCAATTGCTAAAGTACAACATAATGTTTAAAACACCAAAAGGGGTTCCCACCCGAAATGGGTTAAGAGCCAATGCAGGCGTGATGTGTCCAGGAGTGTGAGTCAGCCTCTTTTCACACAGAGAGAAAAACAAAAGAAATTGATGTTTGTAGGGTTGCTACCCCGTCCAATGATCTGGATTTTGAAATGACGGTATATATGGCAGCCAAGTCTATGGACTTTTTTGTGTCCATGAGCAAGATACTCTGAACCCCTAATTGCACCCCGGCCGATGTGCAGGTTGGTGCCTTCCTTGCATGGTTTCCTCCGCCATCGGTGTTATGAGTGCGTGTGCATGTGATGCACAATCTGTGTAAAGTGCTTTGGATGAAAGCGCAATGTAAATGCATCATATATGCTTGTAATGTTTGTTCAGAGCACATTTAACAGAGTGGCAGCCGAGACTAATGGACTTTTAATGTTTGTTTTTCAGCAGTTAAAACAAAACGTCATGTGCGTCCCTATTCCTTAGACTAATAGAGCGTCGCAGTCCCGCCCCCCTTCAAGACGACGCCAGGCCTAGGAAATAAATCCCAATGCATTTTTCCCATAGACATTTCAAAAACTATTCATTACTTATAAGCGGCGTACAAAGCCAACTCGAGTCGTGACAAATCGTGACAATAAACACAATATTTTGGACCAAACAAATAATTACAAAAAAACAAAAAAAAAAGTGTTGTAACCTGCCGTTTTCGTCTTCTTTCTAATTATTTGTTCGGGGGGGGGGGTCAGAGATGTATATGCAAAACACCTCGAATCAATGTCAAATGGGACGGACGCCGAACCTACGCGTACAGTAGGATATACAGTAGCATATAAAGTAGCATATAGTTTAGACAGTACTTGGTTTAGACTAGTCATAGAGCACCGAAGTCTGACGTCACTTTCAGTAGAGGGCGCCAGTACACAGGTTCATGTATTTTTTTAGTTGCATTGAAATCCCCATAGGGGTATTTTAGATCGCTTTCATATAAGAACTGTGTTTTAAAAATAAACCGATCATCTCGGCCTTTCGGTCAGGGGGGTGACTGTGTGTCGTTAATGATGTCCATTAATATTTGATACAGCCAGTTTCTGGAGAAAATGGAATTAATGTGGCCGCAAAAGCCTTGAAACTACATATGAAGGCTGCTAATATACGTCACGCCCAGCTGTCGACACATTGCGTTCCTCGTTCCACGAGATTCCTCGTTGACGTAAGCTCAGCTGGTGGTGACTCGACTCGTACTAACCACAAAACATTAAATATCAATAAAATTAAAATAAACGTAATAAACATTCAGTTTCTGTTGTGCGACGGGCAGATGCAGACACCCCGCCTACCCGGAAATGTAGTCTCTGGGTTGTTTGACTCATTTCTAACGCTTATTTTGTTACTCTTTGGGTATATTTGTACATTTCCACCTTCAGTCGATGCTTCATATCCATCCATCTTATATGAAGAGATCTAAAATGACGGTCTAACCAATGACTAGTCATAAACTAAGTATGCACCCCGACTTCCAACAGAGTCAAACTCTGCAGACAGACATTGGAATTGTGTCACACTAGCTGTAAAAGCAAGCAGAGAGGCGCTTTACTCACCACTCCGAGCTCCTGTGGTAGTAGTAGCCCTCGATGGTGGCCGTGGACTTCTGGAAGCAGATGTAATAGAAGCCCGCGAACGAGGCACCGCTGATGTCTTTGATGGTGTGGTCTGGCACCAGAAACTGCTCCTGGATGGATGGGGGGGGGGCAGAGGTCAAGAGTTTAAACCCCATTTCGACCGGAGAAGGATTCTACAAATGTGACTAAATTTGACTGAGGGACTGCCATTGGATCTTTTTGAATTTTCATTCTTTGGAGATATGGCTTATAGAGTAATGTCTTGCAGAAAACAGCGAGTTGAGAAAACAGGCTTGAACGGTTCACTTCTTGAGAAAACAGGCTTGAAAGGTTCACTTCTGTGGTCTCTAACATTACACCTATAGCTACATGTTTGGGCATTTATTTCATATTTACATGTCGATTTCAGCTCCAAAACTTATTTCAGACATGCTCTAGTATGTCTGCCTGTGCTATTAACTCATTAAAAAAGTGAAAAGCTGTAATTTGCGCGATGGCAATCTCTCAGTCAAATCTGGTCACAAATGTCTTCTAAAATCCTTAACAGTTTTATGAAAAACCCTATGTTTCCATGTCGGTGGTTCTCAAACATATTCATGTCAAGGACCCCCCCCCCCCCCCAAAACATATTAGGTAATTGGCCGCCGACCCCCCGTGTGAAAATATGTTGTTCCAGGGACCTCACCAGGTGCAAAGATTTGAGTTAACAACGTTCGCTCTGAAAGAACATTCAAAGATCTGTGCGACAATTTCACGATTTCTTTCTAAAATAGCAGACCTACAAGCTCATAGTGCGGCACTCGGTGCCGCGCTATGAGCTTGTAGATCTGCAATTTTTTTAAATAGCTAAAGCATAACATAATGTTTACAACACCATAACGTTAGCCCACGTTATAGGCTTCCCCGGACTGACCTTCCACCTCATGAAGACGAAGTCGCCGTTGTCCAGAGCCTCGTAGTCAAAGTCATCAGAGTTGAAGCTTTTCGTGTATTTGCAGAAAGGCTGAAACTTGCCCTGGAGACACGAGTCAAAGAGGAACCGGTAAGAGGACGCGACATTATTCCATTAACCCATCTTAGACCTGGAAACGAGTCTAACAAAATGTCTTCTAAATTCAAAGATTTGCACTACATTTTCACGATTCTTCAAAAATAGCAGACCTACAAGCTCGTAGTGCAGCTTGTAGATCTGCTATTTTTCAATAGCTAAAGTCTAACAGAAATGATTCAAACACCAAAAGGGCGTTAGACAACAGGACTGTGACACAGGACTGACTAGTTTGAGTCGAGGCAGGGTGGTTAAAACTGCAGATGAAACGAACGGTACGAAATGGAAGGCACAGACCGTGCCTCGAGGGTGAGAATTTTTATTATTCCCTTTTCTTTTCTCCCACCCCCACTGCGGCTGGCAGGGCCCAGAAATTGAGGACAAGGTCAACATTTAAAGAAGCTGCTCAAAATGTTACGTGCACAATGTACAAAAAGGGACAAGTGAAACAGACATTGAATGAATCGGATGTAGACACATTCTGCCTTGTTCACTGCACTTTCCCCATGTCTGATAAAGATGTCTTAATGTTTATCATACCTGTACTTTTTATTCATCGATTTATTTTGTCCTGTTACTGTACATGCGGTATTAGTATACATTTTAATATCTTGTCGTTTTGTTGAGTGTTTGCTGAACATACACCACTGGGATTTTTCCCTGCTTGTACCTGAATGAGTACAAGTGACAAATAAAACCCCTCTGGATTCTCTTGATTCTTGGGCCAATAGAGTGTCGCAGTCCCGCCCCCTTTCATGACGACGGCAATATATAAAAAAAAAAAAACTTTTAAGCGTCGTATACAAAGCCAACTCAAGTTGTGAGAAATCATGACAACAAACGCAATTTTTCGGGCCGAACAAATAATTAGTAATTTGTAAATGTGTTTGTCATGATTTGTCACGACTCCAGTTGGCTTTGTAGGACGCTTAAAAAGGTCTTTAAATAAATACTTATTTACGGGACTACGACACTCAACCCAGTATTTTCAGAATTCCACTGAGGTGCCAGCAGAATAACCCACCAGCGATGAGATGTGTGTGAGCAAGTGTTGTGAGCCTTAAACTGTGACAGCAATGTTCCACAAACAAGGTTTACGTTTGCTCAAAGACAGCCATATACACACACAATCTGCAAAGCCACATTATGGCCCTCCCTCGTCCCATTTATTTGGAGACTAGTCTCATTTATTTGGAGCCAAGGACAGAGATCAACTATATTAACGGCATAAAAGCCAGCGTTCTTCTCAAGATAGTACGTCTCCTTTCAATTATGCCGACTGCCTAGTCCGTCGACAATGGCAGCTGTGACGATTACGCTGCTGTGTGACAAACTTAACCCATTTAGACCTGAGGACGATTCTTACAACAAAAAAAAAGTCTTCTAAATCCTGACAGTTTTTTGAAAAACCTCATGTTTCTATGTCAGTGGTTCTCAAACTATTTCATCTCAAGGACCCCCAGAATTATCTCTATTTGGCCGCAGACCCCCCCCCCCTCCATCTGAAATAATATGTTGTTCCAGGAACCTCCCAGAAGCAAACATTTGAGTTAAAAACGTTCACTCTGAAAGAATATATAATTTATATATATATATATATATATATATATATATATATATATATATATATATTCAAAGATTTGCGCCACATTTTCACGATTTTTCAAAAATAGCTAAAGCATAACATAATGCTTAACACCTCTACTATATAACTAGCATAACCGTTTTTCTGTTTGGTCTTTGTTGAAATCTTTGCTCATTTCTTTTGCTTTTCAGGCCTATGACGGGGTGGGTTGGGAGGGATTATTTTTTATTTACAATTTGTTGTTAAAAAAAATGTAATTGAGTTTTATGTTGTATTACTATATTTTTATATATTTTTTGTCAACGGTGGTTGGTGCTGGGGTTTGGGGGTAGGATTTTTTTTTAAATGAGGCAAGGGGCAAGCCACTGGTTGGCAAAGAATTTGAATTATGTTTTATGTGCATTTTGTTGTATGCCTGTACCTGTGCCTTTCATCAAAAATGAAATAAATGCATTTAAAAAAATAAATGATTCATGAAAAGCAGCCGTACCCAATGCTTTCTGTCCACGTCCTCATCTGCATCCCACTTCCTGGTTAGAAAAGGTCTCTTTTTACTGATTATTTCACCCGCAAAGAAGGTCGTGAGAGTGGGGAACTCCTGTGAACAGGAAAAAAGGTCATAGACTTTGAATTTGAATCCTGAAAAGTAACAGTTTTGGGACATATGGCAGTTTCCACCCGGAAAACCAGAGGCCGTTTATTTACATAAAGCACATTTCTTCAAATTAAACAATTGGTCCACCCATGAGAGGGAGGAATAACATCACTTGAGCCCTGTATGTATGCAAGTAGCTATGGCCCAAGGAGTGTTTTTTTTTTTTTTTTTGCAAAACGAATGCTTGGAATGGATTCAGCCTCATGAAAACCCCTCGTTTGACATGTCACATGCTACATAAAGCATGATGAAATTTGGATTATTATTTTTCTTCCCTTCTATTAGGTTGTTAATGGTATGGTCACATAGTATGGCAATTATGTGAAAATTGCTCAACATGCTGCAAGTTAGCATCCGGCAGTTTCTACATGCTGGGGACCCATACTCAACATTTGTAACATAAAACATTGGTGTACTCAACATGTCCGGGTTCACAATGGGGCTCTATGGGCTGGCTACTAGACTATGTTGGCATGTTGCAATAGTAACACCGTCAGTGATGCGTATATAATGAATTGCATTTTTATAGCGTGTTGACAAAATCGGTTCACAGACCGTCTAAGTCTAAGACATAAACACACACACACACGGTCAAAACAACTGTGTGTCAGCCATGCTGACATGGCTTTAATGGCTGGGGAAAAAATAAATAAAGAAGGCTGTGTGTGGCCCATTTGGTCAAAATCCCACTGTGTGCAACACTAATAATGGCCAAGCGGGAAGCACACACACACACACACATCTCAAAATACATTCTACAGGTGCTGAACAAAAACATGTGCACTGTTGAGAGAAGGTAGTTCACACACTACTAACTAACTGGTCTGTTGCTCCCAGAAGCAACTTTAGAGGTACTTTTTGACCCGTGTGGGTCTTTGTCAGGAATTAATCAACACTAATAATGCCATGAGGCCCATCTATAAATTATGCAACATTGCAAGAGATTACAGTACAACGATACATAATATTAGCAGCTCCTTCCCAATGTCTTGAATGCATGAACAGGCCTCTTTGTCTCTCTCGCCGTCCCTCCCTCCCTCTGGCAATACAAACAGTATTGCTCACAAGTAAAGTGAGCTTATGTCAGTGGTATGAAGCAGAATATAAATAAACCTTTTAACTAACACAGTTAGTACAATATGTAGATTTGATAGTTTGTTAATTGTCTTCATTCCAGCAGAAGAAATCACAGATTGAGGCCTTTGCTTTAATGAAATATCCGAGACCATTTTAGATTTTTTTTTAAGGTGCATTCTATTCTATAGCTATGTTCGGCCAATTCAAACACCCTTTAATAATCTAATCTATTGCTAGTTTGAACACTTTACTCTCAATTTTTTATCTTAAAACAACCAATAACCATCTACAAGCTCACAGCACGTCAGAGGCACGTTGTGAGCTCGCCGATGGGCTGTTTTCGTGCGCGACAGCCAGGAACTCCTTGGAAGACTTCTGTGCGACTGAGAACTTGAATGCAGGAGACTGAAGTACAATCATGTTCTGCTGTGTACAACACGGCCCCTCTGGTATTTAAGGAAATGCACACGTTTTTGCATCATAGATCAATCAATGTTATGACTCCATCTAGGGGTCATAACATAACATAACATTTCTTCTGGGCTGTCTGACGCCGGTTGGGGTTGCAACAACGCATTCAAGGCTCGTTCTTGGACGTCGTGACAGACTCAGGTCCGTCAGTCACAGCTGATATTTCACGGGACATAACATTTGGAACCCCAACGCCTGTTGCCCTTTCAACCGTGTTACATAAATATGGTGGCAACGCCGGTTGACACACATATGCTAGGAGTCTCTTTTAGACACCGACCTTAAGTGGTCTCACGACTTTTGAATCCGTCACGTGTCACAACATATTGGACTGTCTGGAGACCAGTGTCGTTTTCGTCGACTGAAACCGAGACGTTCGTCGACTACCTTTTTCCACTGACGAAAATGTTATGGAAATTAAATAAAAACTGAGCTACGATGACTAAAACTATGACTAAATATACTGACAATAAAATTGTTAGGAAGGGACTAGAGGACAAGAGATCCAGTATCAGTAATTTTACACTTGGTTGCATGCTGAAGAAAGCGTCACAGCGCGATGCGTTGTGAGCTTGTAGATCGGCTATTTCCAGCAAGTGTAAAAACTGCTATTATGACGGCGTCAAGGCACACCAATATACATTTTAGTCGTCTAAATCAACTGTAGATTTTAGTCGACTAAAACTAGACTAAAACATTCCAGGTGACTAAAATGGGACTAGAACTAAATTAAAACTATTCAAGAGACTATATGACTAGAACTAAAATGAAAATGTGCTGCCAAAAAAACAACACTGGTCTGGACTAGTGGGGCAAGGAAAACCCGGTTTTGACCAGTTTATGTCTGTGGTTAGGAGTACAGAGCGACTGTCTGTCTGACCCGGTTTGAGGACGGTCCTTACCTCAGTCAAACCTTTGATCTTCAGGTATCCACACAAATAGGAGTCCTCCGCTGTCACATGCTGTCAAATACAAACACATCCAGAGATTAAAATATGGTGCATTTTGCATGCCAAAACAGTTTATAGTTAAGGGACGCAATAAAACAACGACCTCTGCATCGACGGGATGCACTAGTGCTGTTTTTTTAATTCTAGTTTATTTTGCTAGCTTTAGTTATAATAATCATTTCTTCTTCCGTTTTCTACATGAATATAACCACATTATATCCAGATAAAATTAAATGGGAGGTAAATGCTGCAATTTGTTAAAAATGGCAAAATATGACTCCTAACGTCGTTGAAGTGGGAGTCATAAAATGTACCTGGGACTCATCTAAAAAGGGCCATCCCTGCATCCCGGGACTCATTACATTGAAAACCTATTTACATCACTGACTCCATCACGTAAACACTCAGTCAGTCAGTTATCTCGTGGTTGTTGTCAGAAGACACGCGCGTTGTAAACAGGCTCACCTACTTCTCTCTGTACAAGGCAGGTCAGGACACGCATAAGGACAAGCGGTGGGGTGAGAGCAATCGTGTATAGAGTTAATAATTTTAAAAGTTCAGTCAAGGGCACAGCTTTGAGAGGGCAGGTTTCGGCTGCAGTGCAGTCACGTCATGTTCAGGTGTTGGTGGTGGGAGGTGGAAAATATTCTAAGAGAACAGAGTTACCGATTTGAGAGAAGGCAAAAGCCCTTCAACACAAGGCTCCCTCCAATGTTTTTTCAGACCAAGGACCTCTTAGCCAAGAGACAGAGCGATGACGCTACTATAATTGTATAAAATGCCGGTGTTGCGGATAAAAACCTCTTCATAGATTTAATACATACATAGATGTGTTGGACAACACCGTCAGTGTTGGATTCGTGTTCATGCTCTTTTTTCCCCCCCTTCTACACCAAACCACCTCGTCAAAAATAGCAGATCCACAAGCGCACGACACATGCCGGGTTGTTGTGAGCTTGTAAATCTGCTATTTTCTGTGAATGTTAGGAAAGATTTTTTATATACATTTGTTACACCAATCACTTGAATCCCTATCCCAGCATCCCCATCACACAAACATTTGGCAGCCTCCCTGTAGTAATTGTGAGACCATTTTGTTTAAGATTCCCATGAATACTTACTGGACTGGTATAATATTTGCTGTACGTCAAACAAGGACAACTGCAGACCTATTGGCAATCTATGGGAGTGTGTAGATTTGCTATTTGTAGGAGAATATTCTATTGTATAATTTCCACTTATGACACACTAGGCACTGTAGGCACTAGGCAGGTGTTGCGTGGTAATAAAATAAAGTTAAATAAAATACAGTAGTGACAGAGTTCCTCTTTGTGCAAATAAAGGACATCATCAAACAGCAGCAGATATCACACAATACTATGCAGCAAATTAAGCAGCAATATTTGCATCATAATGTGAATGGAAATGGTTCTGCAGCTAGAATAATTCTGTGAATGGTTGCTTTAAAATGGCATCTATCTATCTATCTATCTATCTAGTCATTCTGCAAGAATGAGTTTATTCGAATCGAAATCAAATCCACTAGTATGATGATGCCAGATCAATCAGCTGGCTCAGGGCTTCAGAAATTAGGTCAGGGTGTCAGCCTTGTATCACAGACACAAATAGCAACACACACTGGGGGCTACTACTACTACTATACTGTATCTGCTTAGCTTTTAGCTTCCGCTAGGTTTCTACAACGTCTCACGGTATTAAAACTAATCAACAAAACGCATTAAAGGCAAGCACATGTAAATGTCTAATTCTTGTATAGTTTGTATACCTGTAAAACCACCTCCACGTCGTACGAGTTGCCTTTGCTCTTCTGGTGGCCGCGGAACTGCGAGCCGCTGTAGAGCAGCGACGTGGCGACCCCCGGCTGCCGCGTGTTGATCGGGGCAGGAGGGCTAAGCGAGGCCGGGGATGAGGAGGCCGCGGCGGGGGTCCTGCTGCTGCCCACCACCGCTCGGACGGGCATTCTGACCGTTGCTGGGGGCTGGTGGGGAGGAGGGACGCCGTGTCGTGTGTGGTTGTTGATGTTGTTGTCACCGACCGATGAGGCGACCACCACCACCACCACGGTCATCAACCCAGCTCCTCTCGGGGAGGAGACTAGCGACATGCAGGGTGCTGCTGGAGGGGGACACACTGCCAGGGGACTGGGGGGAGGGAAGGTCCAGCTCCGTACCTACTACTACCGCGGCGATGCGCTTCTTCTTCGGACGGTCCGGCCGTGTGAAAGTGTTCAGCGGCTCCTCACAGCTGTGCTGGTGCTGCTGGACTCCGAACTAACTCACTCTCTCTAGTGGAGGGTTCGGCTGCTCGGCACTTATTTCGGCTGCAAGTCAGAACGTCGCATTTGAGAGAGAGAGCAGCTTGGCTGCGTTTTGATTGGCTAGACACGAGCTCGTGCTGGAGTCTGATTGGGTGTCATACCTTGGCATTTTTCGGAGTTTTTTTCTTCTTCTGTTTATTTTATTTTATTATCCTATGTATTGTAGACATTTTTGTAATTTATTTTTGTATTTTTAATTAATTAATTAATTTTCACAACTTTAAAACTATTGGACATTTATAATAATTATCATTTCTTTAATCTCCCCCAATTTTTTTTTTATGTTTATTTTATTTTCAAACTGTTTAGTTAGGGCATTGATATACATTGATAAGAGTTGAAGCTACAGAAATGTACAGAATGATTTGTCTTTTCTTTCTGATGAATCATGAATGTATGCGTAGTTTCAGATTGAATTATAGGTATTAAATAACTAACTAATGAAAGACACAGAAGTTATTAAATAACCAGCCAACTAATTTGGCAAGTTTGGCAATCCTAAAGCAGTTCATACAAGTGTTTTGAAATCCAATAGAAATAGTGCTCTCTCTCTACATGACCACTAGATGGTAGCAGTAAACCACGAATATGATTCTAAAAACCCTCTTCCTCACAGAGTAAAATAATTATAAATTGCACATGATTCATTTTTAATATATTATTGATTCGCAGTAGAGTTGTCCACTTTCAACCGGATGCCACTATTGTGGGCATGCTATTATAGGTGAGCACTTTAATTGAGGGAAGGGAATAAAAGGGTCCGAAATGTGTCACCAAAAAAAGAAAAGAAAACAACATACAAAAAAACAAAGAAAAAGCAATAAGCTAAATAAATTAATTATGTTGTTTTACAGCAAACATAGCAGATACATGCTCAGATACAAGTTCACAGCGTGGCACACTGGCACTATGCGAGCTTTGTGCTTACTACTTTTGCATAGTCATAGCTATACTTTGACTGATATTCCATGTAGCCTATTCAAGTGCCCTATAGTTAGTCCCTAGTTGGTTTTCAGTTGTACATTTCTCTCTTTTCCTGCAAGATGTGTTTTTAAGACTGTCATAATGCTATAGTATCAATTTAGCCATACCAAAATTAGCATTTAAAAAAAGTGACACACCAGTGACCAGAGCGTTTAATAAATAAATGAGGGAATATTAGGCCTATGCGGTCGAACATGACATAAGGCATTTAAAAGCAACTTAAGTAGCCTAAAATACGTTGCTAACCCTGGTCTGTCCCACTTTGCCCAAACGAGCGAACACTCCATGACTCCATGTCCCTCAAATGAACAGTTTGGATCTGGTCGTCACCCAGTCAAAAGCAACAATTTCACTGTCTCTTTTTCTTTATCTCTCCACCCTCAAAACACAGGCACGCACGCACGCACGCACGCACGCACGCATGCACGCACACACACACACACACACACACACACACACACACCATCACTTTTCAAGGAAGCCAAGGAATCAATCAAGATACATTACATTACATTGTGTTTAAGGAACATGCCTTTAAGGAACAAGATTATTCCCATGCAGTGATAAGAATCATAAACTGCATTGCATGCCAAGTTGAGATGTGGATGAATAGAGCGCATGTCCATACTCCATATACAGAGCAGGAAACAGCTACACCTAAAATGTTAGACCTCTGACTGTGGAAAGAATGTGGAAAAAGAATATTTTACACATTCCATGATGATTCCTGCATGGCTGCTTGTTGGGGGAGTATACCCACAGACTTGCATAGAAACTGCTTTTGATCAAATAAAATCACCCAGTTTGTACGATTAATGCAAATAAGTTGCAGTCTTTAGAAAAAAACAAAACAAAAAAACAACCCAGAGTATTCAGTAAAGTAAACAAACAACAATCTTTATATTTTTGATTAAAATATCGTCTCTGTCGGTTGGAAACCTCACGTCCAAAACTTTTCAGGATTCAAATGAAATAAATAAATACATTGATTGTGCGTAGATCTGAGTGTGCAGAGCTTCCCTTAATTCCCATTCCCAATTATTTAACTAATATTTTTTATCCCACGATTTTGTAACGCATTTTTCACCCCTGTGTCAATCATCTAATGTGATCCTGGGCTCTACACACCCTCCACCAACCTAGTCCCCATATATGGGGTCATTGGGGGACAAGGGGAGAGCAACGTTGTTGAACTCATGCTTCCTTCATGCCTGAGTTGCTCCTTTTACACCTGACAGGGGGGAGTTTCCCTGGTTGGACGTAGCGCGTGGAAGGAACACGTTATTCCAACCAGTTCCTTTTAATTCCCTCTTGTGTGACGCTGTTACATTATGATCAAACAGGTCTATGAGTAATGAGTATATGTACACAATGCCCATACTGTATACAGAGCCCATATACATTTTTTTCACTCCCTGCCAAAAATAGACTTGTGCTCTGACTTGCACTGGGAAGAATGTGTACATCATACATCATAATGTTTCCTGCATGTACTTTGAAAGGATGTACTTTCTTAATACATGTACATACATAATACATGTACATGCATATACATGTATCCCTTTCATCAAAGGGATACATGATACAAAATACTAAATAAATAAAGAGACTGCTTTTTTTTAATCAAATAAATCACCCAAAGTTTGCATTTATACTGATGCAGTCTTTGGTTAAAAGTTTAAAGCAAGTACAACCGCATGGAGATTTAAAAAAATAATTTACTTGGATTAAATGTCCGTTATTCGACCTCCTGCTGACTGTCATTCTGTACGTATCACACCAAAAATGTGTAACCTGAGAATGCAGAGAAGCACTTCATTTCTCAGGATTCTATCAACACATTGGAATTAATCCCCACATGCAGTTAGAGTACACTGGGACCATTGTTATGACGTTTCCTGGAGGGAAGCAGTGAGGCAGGCTGGGTAGGCCTATTTCACGGTCGCAGACTGGGTAGGCCTATATCACGGTCAGAGACAGCTGACTCTGCATACACACACAGGTATAGAGATACACACTCTGTCCTTTTTGCACTTATTCTAACCCCTTAAAAACTATCTCTTTCATTCTCACTCCTCTTTTACCACTCTGCCTTTCTGTGTTTTTTTGTTATAGCTTGTTTCTGTTTGTCTGCATTGTTTTTATATACCTCTCTGCTAATATTCTGTCATCTTGTATTTTTCTCTGTTTGTCTTTCTTTACTCTGTGGGTACCAGGGCTGGACTGGCCATAGGACGTACCGGGCATATTCCCGGTGGGCCGCGAACATAGGAGGCCGCCATGATGTTAAAAACAATTTGGGGGTCCTTGACATGTAAAAAGTTTGGGAACCATAGCCTATACTCTAACCTGCCCCAAGCAGAAGCACACTGAATCAGACTATAAATCACCACTGCTTGTAAATGGTAAAATGTATAGCGCCATGGCGCTTTACATATAGATTGTGCATTACATTCACCCATTCACACACACATTCATACATGGCAGCGGAAACCATGCATGCAAGGCACCAACCAGCACATCAGGCGCAATTAGGGGGTTCAGTGTCTTGCTCAAGGACACTTCAACACTAACTCTGGGGGAGCCCGGGTTTGAACTGGCAACCTTGTGGTTACTATCATATAGGTCTATATGCTCCTACATTATTGAGGCACTACTGACTCTATACGCATTTGATGTGTTTACCTCAAGGTGGCTTGTAGTATTCAAATTTAAACCAATCATGCACAGGAGTATATGCAGAGAGACTTACAGTAAGTATAAGGTAAACACATGATACACATCGAATGCATAGAGAGACAGTAGTGCCTCAATAATGTAGAAGCATTATAGACCTAGACCTATACCTTTATATAAAAAAATAAATTAAACTATAGGATGCCATGCAGGCCAACAAATGAACCTGCCACCCATGGCATCTGTCTAAATAACATGCTATCTGAATTACAACCTTTAAATAAGACTGCATGGTTCTCATACCTATAGATCAAGTAAAGTGGAGCCTGAAGAGGTGTATATAGCCTCGGTACACTAGGCTTTTATTTTAGTTCACATTCGGCTAGAAGAGGTGAGTCTTCAAATGATGGCTGCAGGACATTGGGAATGAGTCTGCAGTTCTAACTGAGATGGGCCGGGCTCCATCTTGTGCCACCCCTTACCCCTTATCCATAAACTTATTTGCCATTTTTTACTATTTTATAGTTCAACTATAGCCAATCTATTACATCGACACGTTGTTAGCTTGTAGAACGGCTATTTGTACTATTTTATGTTTAATGTTTTAAAATAGTAAAAAAATGGCAAATAAGTTTAGGGATAAGGGGAGTTTTATCCATGCACAGTTTGGGAGCAAGAAGGGAGAAGACTCTCCCCATGCAGTGATGTTGTAATTCCCAGTAAGAAGAGGGTTAGTGCTACAGTATATGTTAATGACACATTATAGAGAATGGAGATTGTTATAGCGTTCAAACACTGCAAGGACTAAAAGACATGCAGAACACATTTCAGTCCCTATACTGGGCTATACTGGCAAGGAATGTCAATACAGCATAATATGCATCAAGTTCAAACCTGTGCATGCAATCCAAAGAACAAACTTTGACCAGTGAGATCAATACTGTTGTATAGCCTATATTCAAATGTGGAAATCGTAATTTGTATGAGGTTTGAAACATTGATTGCAGAATAAAATAACCTGTATATGTGACCATCTTGTATTAAAATAAAACATTAACATATTCTGGGAGGTAAAACCATAAGGATATACTGCTTGGTTGGTTTTCTGTTTAGTTTACACAAGGAAGCAGACTACCTGAAACTGATATACGCTAATAACCACGTCATAAAACAATTTGGTAATGTGTATCTTATGCGAGTCCAGAAAGCTGTTATATGATCTATAGTCACCTCGGCCATATAAGTGTCATCTGGTTATTGAGATTCATTAGTCTAAATTGTTTTATGTTTTTCTCTAGAAAACAATACCTTCTCCAACTTCAAATGTATTGTCATATCATATAAGTTTACAGGTGTAGGCCTATACTGTAAATTGTTGACATTATTTGTAATTTATATGTATGCTCCCAACATTTTGCAGCTAAAAAAAAGCCACAAGAATAGAGAAAGTAAATAAGAAACAAGAGAAACACATTTCAAATATGATGTCAAATTGGCTTATAGCCTATATAAACGCATGGTGAAATTGGGCTCTCTCTAGGAAATTATTCATATATATAGGCATGGGTGTCCGCGGCCAATTAAATTACGCATTCAATTTTGTGTCCTTGACATGAAAACGTTTGAGAACCAGGTAAAGGAAAGGAAAGGTACTATATGTTATTGTTTACCCAGGGTTGGACTAAGAGCTTAAGACCTCGTTTACAGCCAGGCCCTGCTCATAGAACATTTCATGGTAGGGGTTCAATGCCTTGCTCAAGGGCACTTCAGCGGTGGTAATTTTAACGTGCCGGTCCGGGGATACGAACTAGCGACCTTCCGATATCAAGACCGCTCCGCAAACCGTTCGGCCACCGCTGCCTCAATATAACAGTCATTAAAGAGGCTGCAGGTCCTTTTATTGCGGATGATGGAACTGTGGAATTCCCAAAATGTGTCAATCCCCGCAGGCACATTCTGGACGTGGCATATACGTGGCCCGCCCCGCCCCCACCTGCATGCAGAAGCACAGCCTACAAAAGCACCTGTTTTGTCGAGCATCACTTCACATATGCAGACGGACTGCAGTTTCACGGAGGCTGCGTAACTGCAGAGAGTCACTGTCCTATATACTGTATAGCCTAGCCTACTCGATCTATTGTCTGTCTCTGTCTGGAGTTGGAATTTGTTCTCTCTGCTAAGCACGCATACAGTCTGCCACTTGGAATCCTTCGCTTATTTATTTTTTAGCAGAATATATATAGGATGACGGATATAGGGCCGAGGTATCCCATCAGTGTCCGGATCTCTGGAGTTCTGCTTCACGAAAAGACCAAAGTAAGTAGAGATATTTTAGTAGATATTCTAGTCTTATATTAAAGTAGGCATATATAGCCTCGTTAGCCTGGTTTAGCCTATAATGTATTTGATCAAGTCAAGTGACAAGTTGCCTTTTATAGCCTACTGCAGGCTATATAGGTCTATATCTGCAAATGTCAAAATCGATAAAAAAGTGATATTTTTTGTGCGTTAAAACAAAAAGTTTTCTTTTCCCGTCTCATCCTATTTCCCCTCTTGTTTCCCCCTTTTGTGTTTGTTAAAGGGTTAAAGCACTATTGTGATATATATAGTATAACTATAATTAATCATTAATTATAGACTCAGAGTGTTTGTGTTCCGTAACAGGACCCAGGGAAGTCTCCCCATCTCTCCATACAATTAATATCATATAGCTTCATTTTTATAGTAGCCTTATGGGCAATTCCAGTTCCAATTGTATGTCTGCTCATACAGCAGATATAGCCTACGTTGAGTTCTCTATCCTGATTGAGGCCTAATTGGTATCCTGAAAATGTTTATTTCTTTCTTCTTCTGTTTAAATAAAGTGCTGTATAGAGACATTCCTGTTACTGAACAAACACTCCATAGTCCATTGTGTATAGGCTATCAGAATATAGTTATTTAACACTAAAATCACTAGTCTTAACATGCAACATAACAAATTATTATTATTGGAATATTTATTGGAATAGCTTATTTGTGGACTGTGGTCTCGAGATGCAACTTTTTAACGCCGCTTTTATAGCGGTGTTTCTCCATCGGTTTTCCGAAAAACGCGTCAAGTGTGCAACCACTTTAATTGTAATTCAAATCTCAACATTTCCATTCGCAGCTGTACATGACGCAGGTGCTTTGGTCGGATCAGAACGAGATTACAGTTTACCGAGGCGTCGACGAATTCATGGCAATCCACGTAAGTCGCTCGCACAAAGTAGCAGGTGCATGCATGCACGTTGTTTCAATTATATTGTATTGTATTCATACAGTCACGTAGCAATAAGCTAATAAATATATTTCATTGCAGAAACGGATGAAGAAAATCTTTCCACCTTCCAGTCCACTGAAGAAATCGGACAGAACCATCCCCAAATTTCGAGGTTTGTTTGTGATATATATTTCTATCTCCTGTTCCGTTTCAAATAAGCTGATTGCGAGTAAACAAAGTTATTTAGTAACACAACTAAAATGAATAAAGTTCGACCATGGATATTGCCTATATCATAGGTTTTTGTAGCAATTTGTATAAATATTGGGCCAAGTTAAATGTATGCCCCCTGCATTGGTTGTCTCTTCTGTAAGTTTTAGAATTGATGTTAATTAAGATCTTTTTTTTATTTTTTAAATAACAATGGAAATGCACCTGCCTAGCTGAATATGCTTGGATCCTTGGCACCTTGTCTCTGTCTCTCTGAGCTCTTCCAATTAAAACACATTTAGACCTGAGGACGAATCTTTAAAAAAAAAGAATTAACTGTATTTGGCCGCAGACCCCATCTGGAAATATGTTATTGTTCCAGGGACCCCCCCCCCCCCGAACAATAACATATCCATATTTAATATTCCATATTCCATATATTCCATATTTCCCCCCAGAAGCAAAGATTTGAGTTAAAAACGTTCACTCTGAAAGAATATATTCAAAGATTTACGCCACATTTTCACGATTTAAAAAAATAGCAGATCTACAAGCTCGTAGTGCGGCACTCGTGCCGCACTATGAGCTTGTAGATCTGCTATTTTGCAAAAGCATAATGCTTAAAACACCAGAAGGGGTTCCCGCCCCAAAATGGGTTAAGGATATAGAACAGCTTGCTTGCATGCGGTTGCCGGTTGGATGATCTTAAGTGTCTGATAAAAGACAAAAAGTCTGAAGACTGACCTCTTCAGACTTCACCTTATAGCCTATAGCACTTGCGTATAGCCTCGACAACCTTCTTTTGCTTATATGCAAAGGCTGAAAAACGTGTTATTCAGACTCTCTGGTTATTTAGTAGGCTACAGGTTGTTCTTCGTTTTGATATTCTACTGTTACAGTCTGATGACAGGTGTTACCATTACCGTGTGTTGCTTTATACGGCAAGTCGCTCTGGAATAAGAACGTCTGCTAAAATGCCTGTTATTGTAAATCTCAAGATCCACATTTTTAGCATTGCTTTTTGTCTTGCTCTTTTCAGTCTTCCTTATTTCCTATATATGATGAAGCGCACTGATTGATTGATTGATTGACTGATTGACTGATGTCTCGCTTGTCGTTACAACAGACATTATAGATGTACATTGATTGATTGATTGATTGACTGACTGATTGATTGATTGGTCGATGTCTCGTGCAGGGACGTGCAGCACACATAGACATCAAAGGGGGGCATCATTCAGCCCCTGCCCCTTTATACCCGTCTGGAAAACAACTGCCCTTTCCAGACCACAAAATGCAGCATTTATTTACTACATGGTGAAAGAAATGCAAAACGCCACAAATTTCGCGTTTAGAAATCCATGTCGTTACACACCGCATCTCCACTATAGCTAAAAAGCGCTGCATGGGTTGCGGCCCCGAAAATAGCTGATCTACAAGCTCTGATCTACGAGCTTGTAGATCAGCTATTTTTGCTATTTTTTGTCAAAAGGGGATTTTAACGTGGATTTCAGTCCCTGCCCTCTCTAACACTCTATGCACGTCTCCCTGCATGGTCTCGCGTGTCTTTCTCCCCCCCCCCCCCCTCCCCAACAGACGTGAAGATGAAGAGGACCGTGAAGAAGAAAGGCCATCCGAGCCGGTCCATCCAGCGCTGCACGTTCCTGGAGAAGTACTGCAACGACCTGCTGTGCTGCGACCCGCAGGTCACCCAGAACTCTGAACTCACGCAGTTCTTCCACCCCAAGGACCAGGACCTGCAGCAGGACTTCATCAAGAACTGGTATGAAGCCTGCATGCACCGATCGGGGAAATAAACCTATACTTCAGGGCCAGGCTATAGTGGCTCTCAAATCGGGTTCCCCAGGTTCTATGTTCCCCCACCACCCCACAAAAAAGGTTCTTTGTTCCCCACTTAGAATAAACCTAAACCTAAACCAGAAATCTAACCTGGTAATTTTCGTAATTCTAGTGAGACTAAAAGTATTTTAGTCTTACTTTTAGTAGCAAATTCTGATTTAAGATCAGTCTTTGAACTATCCATTGAACTTTAGCAACAATAATACAACAATAAAATAAAACCGTGCTTTTTATCTTCTTTTTAACCTAAATGTAACAAAATCAGTGGCCCCAGGAGCCCTTTTCAGGGCGTCAAACCTAGTAAAAAAAGTAAAAAGTAAAAAAAAGTGGGTGAAATTAGTTTTTATGCATATAGAAGAAGAGAGAGGGTGGGGGGCGGGGGGGGGGGGGGTATAAGGAGATCAAGGCAGAAAAGACAATTAGAAGCTTGTTCCACAAACATATACAGCACACTTGTAGGGTCTCTAGCGTATTTACAAACGGCACAGCTGTAGGGTCACAATACAACTAAGGGGTTTCCAGGTACTTCACAATCATTTGAAACCCTTTATCCATATTTATCTATATGTTGGCACGCACGCACGCATGCACGCACACACGCACGCACGCAGCGTACAGTCTACTTACTTATGGCTCTCTCATGGTCTTCGACAGCACCATGATCGTGCCGTCGGACCAGCTGGACGGAGGCGGTGGCGGCGGCCGTAACCACTTCAACCAGGCCGCCAACATCTCGCAGCCCTTCGTGACGGGGACGTACCGCTGCGTGGCGCCCTTCGACACCAAGGACACCAAGAACAGAGCCTTCAAGGTGGCCCTGGACGAGAAGCTGGAGGTGCTCATCAAGGACCAAGGAGGTATGGGTGTTGTTTTCGTCGACTAAAACTAAGACGGAAAATGTTCGTCGCCTACCTTTTTTTCACTGACTAAAACGAAATAAAAACGAAATAAAAACGAATCTATGATGACTAAAACTAAACAATTTCGTCAACAAATAAAAACTAGACTAAAATGTTAGGAAGGGACTAGTGGACAAGAGATCCAGTTTTATGCTGGGTTGCATGCTGAAAAGAGCAGATATACAATCTTGTATACAAAAGATTGTATATCTGCTATTTTCAGCACCAAAGTGTAAAATATGTCATTACAACGACATCAAGGCCTGTCAAAACACATTTTAGTCGACTAAATCAACTGTAGATTTAGTCGACTAAAATCGTATGACATTTAAAACTAGACTAAACACTAGAACATTCCAGGTGACTAAAAATGTGACTAAAACTAAGTGAAAACTATTCAAGAGACTATGACTAAAACTAAAATAGAAATTTGCTGCCAAAAACAACACTGGCAGGTACGATATTACATTACACCCATCAACAGACAGACGGGGTCACAGAACAGCCAGCGGAGAACGTGGCTGCTCATAAACCTACGCCCACTGCTTCCAAAGCCAATCCCGATGCCGTCCCGATACGAAGCACATCGGTTCAGTTAATTGCATTTTAAATATCAGAATTGATTCTGCCTATTCATTATCGAACCCAGATGAGATTCGTCAGCAGGCGGAGATCGTGAGACTAATACCCTGGATATCATTCTCAATTGATATCATCTCCTGCCCCCGCTTATCTGATATCAACCTCTTCTGGTGACAATAACTCCCTTTTGTCATTTGACTTGTTTCCTTGTTTCTGTCAGAGGGCCCTCTTTCCATTTGACTCTATTCAAGTCATCACAACCAGTTATATCGGTGGCTGAAAGATGTCTAGTCATCTCACCAACTGTAGGCCTGTCACCATTATTACACGATTGCCTAATCTACAAGCAGAACACGTTTTGAGCTTATATAGATCGGCTATTTTCTCAACGTTATTATTTTTTGGGCAGTACAAAGTTACTAAATAGTTATTTGTCATATCTGCCATATCCGTCCACCTTTTGTTTACGAAGCCAAACACACAAGTAATTAATTTCTATCCAATATCCAACAACAGAAACGCAATGAAATCATAAATCACAATTATAGAAACTAGAATTTTGCCGCCCTTTGGTTAGCTCATCCTAGAGTTACGTTGCAGCGCAATATGGGAAGAAGGAAATTGCGGGAGTTGACAGACTCCACTTCATGTTTCAGCTGTGTTTGTAAACTTAGTATTGTGTAGAAACGGATGGGTTATTAATTATTATTATGTGTTGTTGCGCGTGCACACACAGTCACACAGTCACACAGTCACACATACACACACACAGTCACACTCACACACACACACACACACACACACACACACGCACACACAGTCACTGGTTACTTTGAATCCGTGGTGGGACTGGGAAATAAATAATGCGCGGAAGAACTTGGCATCCGATGTTTTGTGGCGATGAGAGGTGGTGTGTGTGTGTGGCTGGCCATCATAGACACACGCACACCCTGGGTAAATAGTATGTGTACTGCGCGCACACACGCGCGCACACACACACACACACACACACACACACACACACACACACACACACACACACACACACAGGGTGTGAAGGCCGTAGACTATATGCGCCATTGGACTGACCCCATGAAGTGAACAGAGTTGGCGTAACTCGGCAAAGCGATGACGATTTCGACGTAGGCTGGTGGTCTTGCGCAAGAATGTGTTCTTTCATATAAATGGTTATTGTACTGTAAATATGACAGTTGCATGGATGCTAAGTAGTGGTTGATGTCTGGACAGGCATGCTGTTGGTGTTGTGCATGGTGAGATGTGTGCAAACGGTGTGGTTTGGTAGGTAGAAGGCGGACAAAGGATTGTCCGCAGAAGGTTGCGCCGGCTATTAGTGTGGCGGGATGTCAATAATGGTGACCCATGAGTTCTAATCTCACCTCGTCATGTCTATGGTTTATGTTTTCCAGGTTGGTGGCTGGTGGAGAACGAAAGCAAGAACATGGCCTGGTTCCCCGCTCCCTACCTGGAGAAGGTCGTCGAGGATGACGAGGATGATGATAATGAGGAAGACGACAACGTGGACGGTCCTCACGGGGGAGGTAAGTCCCTGTCAGCGCTTACACCGGGGGCTCCACCAGGTGCGTCGTGTCACCGTCAGGGAATGTCCCCTTTTTAATCAATGAAGGGCGGCTCCACTGCCCGCGTTGCGTTGCGTGACTGCATTAAAATTGCCCCCGGTTCGTTTTTTGACGCACACACGACGGAGACGCAAACGCGCCCGGTGGAGCCCCGCCGTTAGAGTTAGTGCAAAAAACACTGAAAAACACACGAGTCTGCAAGGATATTTTGTTAAGTGTTTATAAATAGCTGCTCTATATTGTGAAGCGATAGTACTCAATGAGTATATAGTGTTTGTTCAGTAACAGCCAGGTGTCTCCATGTCTCTCCGGCTCTTTTATCCAATCAGATGAGAGAACTCACACAGAGAGAGTGCAATTGGAAGTGATGACACAAAGGAAATGGATCAGACAAAATTGTAACGGGAATAAAAAGCTCATGGAATTTGAGTACTCTCTCTCTCTCTCTCTCTCCTGATTGACTGAGATTGGCAACCCACCTGAACATGTATTTCCTGTTCATTCAGAACTGGAGAGACAGGGAGACCCAGCTGCTATATACTGAAGCAATAATTACCGTCAGAATTATAATTGAGCATTATAACCACAAAAACCCGGAACGATCACTTAACCATACCTTTAAAGTCAAACTCTGCCTCTCTCTCTCTCAAAATGTGAGAGTATGAAGGCCTACAAGTGGCTGCTGTACTCTGTGATGTCATACAGTGCATGATATCACATACGTGTGTGTGTGTGTGTCCTCTAGGTGTGGAGTACATCGCTGTCAGGACCTACAAGGCCACCAAGGGAGACGAGCTGTCGGTGGAGATCGGCACGCGAGTGGAGGTGCTGCAGAAGTCTGACAACGGCTGGTGGCTCATCAGGTATATATATATATATATACGTTATTTATACTGTATATACTGTTATTTGGTTGCATTGGTCATTGCACGTGGTACCGGGGTGCATATACTGAGTTTAGACTAGTCATTGGTTAGACATGGGTTAAGGTTAGGTTTAGGTGTGCTGCCCGAGCACTCGAAAAAGTTTAAAAAAAATGAGGAGAGGGTAGATTAAAAATCAAGGTACTCTATTTAGAAAAGTATAAAAAACATGTTTCAACTCACACAGGAGTCTTCATCAGGGCAGGAATTGGTTCTGCAGACCACTGCTAAAAACCATGTTGAATTATTTCTCATGTTCATGCAGAAACCTATGCCCATATTTTAACTTTTTGTGTTTTCTTGTAAATCAATTCCCTATACCTGATCATACCAGAGCATCACGCGAAAGTATCAAAAATAGCAGCTCTACAAGCTCGATGACTGAGCGTTTTCTTTGTGTGCCTGTCATGGACATTGAACAACTATTAATTAAGGCATCCTTGCCTTTGAAAAAAAAAAAAGAAGATACAATTCCTTAGCTAACAGACAGAAAACATGCGGAAACAGACATTGCAACACATGAGGACATCCACTCCATTGTACTGAATGAATACAATGGATGTTCTGCTCTGTTGACTTCACAATCCTGTGAAGCAAGCTGCAGATTCTAGCTGTAGATTATTATAGCCACGACTGGATTCTTGGAGAAAGCCAGAGTTATTTTTTGTTTTGTTCTGTTGCAAAATGCGTTTGCTTTATTGTCAAAGATTGCCAAGACGGATTAACCATCAAAATAGTGATGGTAGGCGCCGCAGACACATGCCAGTGGTGCATTAAACCACAGTTGACCCTTGTGGGGAAGGAGGATGACCGAGTTAAGCATGTCACACCTGGCCTGAGTCAAACTAGAACTGGACTCAGAGCTGGGTGTGGCTGCGCACCTGTTGTGCATCATGGACTTGATCAAGCCACACCCAGCTCTGAGTCCAGTTCTAGTTCGACTCAGGCCAGGTGTGACATGCTTAACTCGGTCATCCTCCTTCCCACAACCCTATAGCCCCCCCCCCAGGGGTGTAAAGACCAGATAAAGAATGTTTGAATGCTTGTGAACAAACGGGTATATTTTCTCTCGGTTTGGAATGTCTATGGAGGTTTTCCGCAACACAACATAGATTAGTAGCTACAAGTATGTCCAGTTTGTCACCCTGTGGATATTTAGAACAAAATAATATATTTCTAATAGTCATTTCTAATAATACCGCTGCTCCAAAGCAACTCTGCCGGTGTTATCCCCGGAAAAATACATTTTTGATTCAGTCTACCGGTATACTGGCTCCCTATTCCTTGTACACACAATCTCTATGCCAAATATACCAGATCTACAGATCTGCTATTTCCTTTGACAGCTATAGGCCCGAGAAGCCCCTGATTGCAGCCCGCAGATCGGGGCGGGGCTTCTCCTAGGAGGAGTGGGCGGGGTTATGGAGGAGGAGTGGGTGGGGTTTTGAGAGGAGTGGGTGGGGTCACCCCCTATGGTTACACCCAGCCCCTTGAGTGAAGGGTACAATACTTATTACATTATCAATGTTTATAAGTTAAATACCGAAATTAAACTAAAAATAATTATGTATAAATTAGCCTATATTTTATTTAAGACATAGTAAAAATCGCTAATCAAAAAATCATAGGCTACTACTGATTAAAATTCTTAGTAATAATTAATGTTTATAGTTTAATATAATATAACAATACCGAAATTCTTTATAGGCCTAAATGGTAAATGGTGCATTTATATAGTGCCTTTATCTAAATAAATCTAAATCTATCTAATCTAAATCCTGATATAAAAAGCTTGTTTCATGGTAGGCCTACAATGTCTTATAACAATGGAATCAGCATGATATAACGTAATAATGGAAAATTCCATACAGATGACATCAATAGTCCAATAATAATAATACTAATACTACTACTACTACTACTACTACTAATAATAATAAAGTTGTGCAATTGCTATAGTCTGGCAACCAGATTATTGCCCACTCACAATATGTTGCGTATTGAGATAAACACGCACGCGCGCGCACGCGCACACGCACACGCACACGCACACGCACACGCACACACACACGCACACACACACACACACACACACACACACACACACACACACACACACACACACACAAGCTGTGCCTATTGTAGAGCAGCTGTATATCAAGGTGAGTTACTGTACCAGTGCCAGTGTCTGTTTACTATGACAAATGAAACACTTTAGTCTGTCTGTATACACTATGTACACTAATGTTTTTAATGCGACTGTACATTTTTTTATTGTGTTGTGTTATGAATACAAGGGACCTCAGACATCTTGGCACCTTTTTTGGGATGACTGGATCCTTGATGAGTACCTTCTAATTCTAATCTTCAATATGATTTAATTTATAGCACTCTGAGAGTCCCTGTGAGTGACAAGTGCAATACAAATAAAATATGAACAACAAATTACCTCTTATAGTGACTTATGTACTCACTGTATAATGGATTTTAATGCATTTTAAGAGTGACTATAAAGCATTATAAAATGATTGCAATGTCTTACAACTATGATATTTAACATAGATAGAAACTGTCATTACACAATGTTTTGTGTTATGAGTGCGTATAGAACTGTGTTATATGCATTTCATGATGCATTTATACTTGGCCTTATAATGATTTATAACACATTGGCTGGATGTACAATTATAGAACGCCTTTATCCAAGGCTCTTTACATAGATTGTGCATTACATTCACCCATTTACACATGAGGAATTAAACTGCAAGGCACTAACGTTTCAGTGTCTTGCTCAAGGACACTTCGACACTAACTCTAGCCCGGGTTTGAACTGGGAACCTTGTGGTTGCCATCTAGCCATCCACGACAACAATGTGTTATAAATCAGTATAAGGCCAAGTATAAATGCATCATGAAATGCATATAACACAGTTCTATACGCACTCATAACACAAAACATTGTGTAATGACAGTTTCTATCTATGTTAAATATCATAGTTGTAAGACATTGCAATCATTTTATAATGCTTTATAGTCACTCTTAAAATGCATTAAAATCCATTATACAGTGAGTACATAAGTCACTATAAGAGGTAATTTGTTGTTCATATTTTATTTGTATTGCACTTGTCACTCACAGGGACTCTCAGAGTGCTATAAATTAAATCATATTGAAGATTAGAATTAGAAGGTACTCATCAAGGATCCAGTCATCCCAAAAAAGGTGCCAAGATGTCTGAGGTCCCTTGTATTCATAACACAACACAATAAAAAAATGTACAGTCGCATTAAAAACATTAGTGTACATAGTGTATACAGACAGACTATAGTGTTTCATTTGTCATAGTAAACAGACACTGTCACTGGTACAGTAACTCACCTTGATATACAGCTGCTCTACAATAGGCACAGCTTGTGTGTGTGTGTGTGTGTGTGTGTGTGTGTGTGTGTGTGTGTGTGTGTGTGTGTGTGTGTGTGTGTGTGTGTGTGTGTGTGTGTGTGTTTATCTCAATACGCAACATATTGTGAGTGGGCAATATTCTGGTTGCCAGACTATAGCAATTGCACAACTTTATTATTATTATTAGTAGTAGTAGTAGTAGTAGTAGTATTAGTATTATTATTATTGGACTATTGATGTCATAATCTGTATGGAATTTTCCATTATATCATGCTGATTCTATTGTTATAAGACATTGTAGGCCTACCATGAAACAAGCTTTTTATATCAGGATTTAGATTAGATAGATTTAGATTTATTTAGATAAAGGCACTATATAAATGCACCATTTACCATTTAGGCCTATAAAGAATTTCGGTATTATTATATTATATTAAACTATAAACATTCATTATTACTAAGACTTTTAATCAGTAGTAGCCTATGATTTTTTGATTAGCGATTTTTACTATGTCTTAAATAAAATATAGGCTAATTTATACATAATTATTTTTAGTTTAATTTCGGTATTTAACTTATAAACATTGATAATGAATAAGTATTGTACCCTTCACTCAAGGGGCTGGGTGTAACCCCACCCACTCCTCTCAAAACCCCACCCACTCCTCCTCCATAACCCCGCCCACTCCTCCTAGGAGAAGCCCCGCCCCGATCTGCGGGCTGCATTCAGGGGTACATGATAGGCCCAGGGCCAGAAGAATAGGGACGCCAGGGTTGAAGGGGTTAACCCAGTCTGGGCGGGAACTCCTTTTGGTGTGTTAAGCATTATGTTATACTTTAGCTATTGAAAAATAGCAGATCTACAAGCTCATAGAGCGGCACCGAGTGCCGCGCTACGAGCTTGTATAGGTCTGCTATCTCTTGAAAAAAATTGAAAATGCGGCACAAATCTTTGAATATTCTTTCAGAGTGAACATTTTTAACTCAAATCTTATGCTTCTGGGGGAGGAGGTCCCCGTAACAACATATTTTCAGATGGAGGTCGGCGGCCAATTACGTATCATTCTGGGGGTTCCTTGACATGAAATAGTTTGAGAACCACTGACAGAGAAACATGTCATTTGTAGAATCGTTCCCAGGTCAAAAGGGGTTAACCAAATCTCAATCACCCAGAGCTCGATCTGACCCTCACTTCTTCTTCTTCTTCTTCTTCTGTCCACGACAGGCACAAGGGGAAGGGAGGCTACGTCCCCGCTCTCTTCCTGCAGCCGTACGCCGACCCCTGTAACCGCCTGGCAACCGGCAGCAGCAGAGTAACGTCTCCCACTCCTGAGTTCCAGCACAGCCACTCGCTGGAGGTGGCTCCGTCTCCCCGAGTCGCCCCCACGGTGCAACACAGCCACTCGCTGCAGGAAACCGTGTCCACTCGCAGCCACAGCGCCGTCCCCCCCCGCGGCCACGGCCACCACCACACGCTGGACGTCGTGTCCACTCGCAGTCACAGCGCCATGCCCCCCCGCGGCGGCCACCACCACACGCTGGACGTCGAGTCCACTCGCAGTCACAGCGCCGTCCCCCCCCGCGGCGGCCACGGCCACCACCACACGCTGGACGCCGTATCCACTCGCAGTCACAGCGCCGTGCCCCCCCGCGGCGGCCACGGCCACCACCACCACACGCTGGACGTCCTATCGCCGCAGGCGCGCAGTCGCAGCGTCTCGCCGTCGCCCGTGGCCGCCCGGCGAACGCGCAGGGTCTCCCCCACGCCGGTCCAGCGGGACGACAGCCAGTCGCCGGAGGAGGTCGAGGAGGAGGAGGAGGAGGAGGAGAAGCACGCGCGGACGCCGCCGCCGTCGCCCCGTACCGTCCGGTCCTCCTCCAAGGCCAACAAACTACAGCTGCCCGCGGCGGCGGAGAAGCAAAGGTCACACTCGACGCCCGTCGTCGTGGTCAACGACGCTCAACAACAACAGCTCCAGTTCGTGTTTTTGGCCGGTCAGATGGACGGTGACGACACGCTGCCCGCGGGCGCCAGCACTCCCGTGGTGAGCAGGGCCAACAACAACAGGCGGCTATACGCCAGTCCCACCGCCGGCACTCCCGTCATCACGGTGGAGGACGAGACCGAGACGGCCGGCGGCGGCGGCGGCTGGACCGGCCAGACCCAGGTGGACAGCGAGGACAGCTTCGGCAGCGACAGCAGCGAGTTCAGCATCGACGGCCTCAGCTCCTCGTCCGCCGGCTCCAGCTTCAACCTGACCGCTGACAACACCCTCGGTTCCCCCCCGCCTCCGGCGACGGGGAGACAGTCGAGCAGCAACTACCTGAGTCCCAGCATGGGGGCGGCGGCCATGATGCCCGCCACCTCGGACCCCAGCCTCTACAAGAGGCCCACCTCCCCCTGCGTGCCGCCCAGGCCCAAGGCCGGGGAGATCCTGGCCCGCTGCTCCACGGTCACCCGCAAGAACCTCGTCGCCAGGGCCCAGTCGCCCAGGGCGCAGGGCGCCAGCCGATGAGGCTTTTTTTAACTTAAAGCACCTCGAGATGCGGCTCTCTGAAACGACCGCTGAAGCGGAATACTGTTGATTGACATTGGCAGTGGAGTCTGGGTTCGATTTGTTGAGGGGAGATCCGTGCCTTTAAGCTTCCGATATCCCCTCCTCCCCTCCTCTCTGTCTAGACGGTGGCGGGGATGTTTGGATCCCTGCTTCTGGTCAGACGGGACAGCATTCAATTCATGCATTTCCTTTTGGTAAACGTAGACCCAGGGGTGGGAAACTTTGACGATGGAGAGGGCCACTATATTTCCACACTCACTCCCTATAGGACCATATATATATATATATATATATATATATATACAGTATATATATATATATATATATATATATATATATACTGTCGCAGGAGAAATAGCCGATCTACAAGCTCAAAACGCGTTGCGCTGCGACGCGTTTTGTGCTTGTAGATCGGCTATTTTTTGCTAAATTCGATTTATTTTGCTAAATTAATTTATTTGCTACTTTTGAATTGGAATCCTGAGAATTAACATTTTTTATGTAATTTCAAATGCCTTTAATTATACTTGTGTTGAGCATTGAGCTACTACATTTAGACTGAAGTAATTCAAGCGGGTCATGTTTGCATGTTGTGGAATTGTAAACAGCTGAAACCAATATTATAATTTCTGATATTAACCTGAGGGCCACATTAAGTGAAGGTGGGGGGGGGCGCGCATGTGGCCCACCAGTTGCCCAACCCTGACGTAGACTGTCTGATATCATGTTTCGATTATACATAGTTTGATAATGTCACAATCTTAACGACTCATATAGCTGAATGGTTAAGAACCATTCCAGGCCAGCAACGTGTCAAAGTGCCCCTGAGCAAAGACACCAATTGCTTGGCCGTCACATTGTTTACTGTATAAGTTATGAATGTTTTATTGATATTAGGATGACCTGCGTTCACTGCCATACAGTTGGTGGACGAGTTCTGTTGTGTGTGCTTTTACTGAAAAAGTTAAATGCATTTTGCATTTGATTGACCGCGGCGTAAAACGTGTATACAGTAGAAGTAGATGGCTTTAAAAGGTTTTTTTTTTAATTTTTAATCAATTTACTGTATGTAGACTTATGTCTAATGACCGCATGAATTATGAACAAGACGATTGTCATTAAAAAGGTTCGGATATTATGTAAATTATTTCCCACCGTATCTTGAATTATAAATGTATTTCCATAGTGGAAGTGTTTGAAAAGAGTAAATCTGCGTTGACTATCAAACAGTTAAAAAAATGCTTTTTTTTCTCCTTTCTTCTTAAATGTGTATCATGTTATTAACATTGCATGAATTAATGTTCCATCTCAAAGTCTCTCTTGGTGACTTTCATCCTAATAACAATTAAGACATTGAATGACTAATATAGTGAAACTATATAAAACTATAAAGATGAAAAGAAAAGAGGCCTCATGACTCACTTAAAAAGCAATATAGTGTATATATAAAGCAATATATATTGTATAACGCTCATGCGCTGCAATACAATTGGAGAGTTTGGTTTTTCCACGATTGTGTTTTTTTTGCAGAACCACAATGGAAACAATTCCCCAGGAACGTCTTTGTGTTATCCTTTTGGCCTACAGCGTTTCACTGTACCTCTGTGCTATTGAAATTATTTTTGACTTAATAAAAGTATTGAAACAATCAACATGACATTTCTGTCGGCTCGTCATTTTCCTGTATATATAATCTGTGTTTGATACCTCGCTGTGACAGAACCACTTATACTGTACAATTATACTGTATACGTCATTGACCGGGGTCTTGCTCTCAAGAGTTAAATCATTTTAATCCATTTAGACCCGAGGACGATTCTACAAATGCCTTCTAAATGCTGACAGTTATCTGAAAAAGCCTCATGTTTCTATGTCAGTGTATATTATTACAGAGTGAACATTTTAACTGTCTTTGTCCCTGGAACAACATACTTTCAGATATACACATCATTTTTGGTGGTCCTTGGAATATGGACATGAGCACCACTGATACAGAAACGTGAGGTTTTTCAGAAAACTTTCAGGATTTAGAAGATTTTTTTTCTAAATTTCGACGTCAGGCCAAAATGGGTTAAATGAAATGCACATCTTCTTGTCCTCCATCGTCCACCCCTTTTGCCGTTTTAAACATTATGTTATAATTTAGCTATTGAAAAATATAGCCCGCCACCGAGTGGCGTGCTATGAGCTTGTATAGGTCTGCTATTTTTTGAAAAATCGTGAAAATATGGAGGATTTAGAAGGATCTTTTTAAATTTCGAGGTCAGGCCTAAATGGGTTAACTAGTTCTGGCGGGGAGCCAGCAGGTACTGAAACCCTCGGTGAGCATCCATGACTTAACACAAACGAAACCGACCAGTATACAACAATGAGCATCCTTTTGTCATATTGCAATTCGGGGCACGGCAGCCGCAGAGCACTTACTGTAATGGAAAGGGCTGGGCACTGGGATGATACCTTCAACATTCCAAGTAGAAAGACACTAGAAAAAAATAATAAAATCACACGGTCATTGCACAATTGTTTTTTTAGAGCACTCACTGTAGCCGACCATTTATATTTCATGATACATTATAGCAGGGGTTTTTCAACAGATGGTGAAACAGGGACCACCACCCTGACTTCAGAATCAACCTGGGGACCACTGTTGTGTTGGCTGGGGATACGGGCTAAGATTAGTGCTTTTGTAAGTTAACACTTGCTATGCATCCCATTCCACTCCCACCGTTTCTCAACCGTTGACTACTACTGGTGAAATGTCCTAATAATAATGACTCAACCAGACAATCCGGTGCACTTCCCCCTTCTTGAGATTCTAACTCCCTTTATCTGTTGAATTTCTTGAACTCCAACCTGTCAGTAAATGACTTAATTCAGTTCACGATTTCTCAACTAGTGGAAAGAACATTTAAAACAAATCAACAAATCCTACATTACTAAATGAATGGTCAGGGACCACATGCAATACCTCCACGGACCACCAGTGGTCCACAGACCACCTGTTGAAAACCCATGCATTATAGAATAATAAACAAATAATGTGACTTGTTTTTTTAAATGTTTTGTAAGAAACACTTTTTAGGTTGATGAAACGGTATAGTGGGTCGCACACTTCAGTTCAAAAATATTTATTGCATTTTTGAACAGGGACAAACGTTTACGCTATCCAGCCTTCATCAGTGTAGCCGAAACATTTGTCCCTGTTCAAAAATGCAATACATATGTGACTAAATTTGACTGAGGGACTGCCATTGGATTTTTTTTTGAATTTCGTTTTTTCATGTCATATGAAAGCAGGGAATTATAGCTTCAAATTGACATATTGGTTGTTCAGTTTGTCCCACCAGTTTTGGAGATATGGCTTATAGGGTAATGTCTTGCAGAAAACAGACTTGAAAGGTTCACTTCTGTGGTCTCCAACATTACACCTATAGCTACTGTACATGTTTGGGCATTTATTTCATATTATGTCGATTTCAGCTCTGACACTTATTTCAGACACGCTCTAGTATGCGACGAGTCTGCCCGTGCTATTAACTCATAAAAATAAAAAAAGGTTTTCTCCTCTGGTGAATGTTACCAAGTGGGATTGTGGATCGGCTGTTTTGTCTGTAATAAAACCTTTAGAATGACACATGTATTGTAGAACAGCATATATTAGTCTGACAGAGGCTGCTCTGTCACAGTGAAAAGCTGTAATTTGCGTGATGGCAGTCTCTTAGTCAAATCTGGTCACATATTTTGAACTGCAGTGTTGGTGTGTGACCCACTACCCTTACTTTGGATATGTTTTGAACGGGTAGCGCCACCTACAGTCAGAGCGCGGTCACGAAGAGTGACGGGTTGATAAAACAACACTATGAAGGTCTTGATTTTACCACGAGGCACATATTTTATTCCACATACATTTCAAAAATTCAAAATATAAAGAATATAATAAAGAAGCTTTTTTTCTTTCTCCCGCTGGTCTTTTACAACGTTGAGAGAGAGAGCAGAGCGGTTGGATTCAGGACAGACAGACAGAATCAGAAGGGGAACCCCCGGGCCAGGTCAAGACACATACTGGGGAAATCCCTGACGCATTATATTCATAATGGGTGTTATTATTCTGTGAGGGACTTCAAATACCTTTGAATTCCTTCCTCCTTTCAGTGACAAAAGCCACTGTTTAAATAGCCACTCTACAAGCTCACAACGTGTCGTAAATGCGATGCGTCGTGACCTTGTAGATCAGCAATGTCATGCCGTACGATCGTCCTACAGCAGCTCTGGCTCATGTTGTCAAAGAGTGGATCACTGTAGACTATACAGCCTTTAAACATGTAATGTTGTTAGTAGGAATAAACACGGAAGCACCCGGGAGGAAGAGGCATAACCCATTTTGACCCGAGATCAGATTTAAAAAATGTCTTCTACATCCTGACAGTTTTCTGACATGTCAGCTATGTCAGTCGTTCTTCGATTTTTCAAAAATAGCAGCCCTACAAGCTCATAGCGCGCCACCGAGTGTCGCGCTATGAGCTTGTAGATCGCCCAAAATGGGTTAAGGAAGGGGAGGAGCCAAAGCAGAGTTCCTGTTTTACACACAAAAAAAAGGAGGTGACCCCCAGAGATAAAACAAATAAAACATATTTTATTTTGCCATGTTTGTTACCGAATGGTTTTAGCCAGACTGAGTGTGGATAAAAGTTGACATGTATAGCTATTTGGTCCAGAAAAGCCACACACAGGGGGGGGGGGGGGGGGAGGAAAAAAAGAGATTTTCGAATTTAGGATTATTTAGAAGTCAGCTGCCAAGACAGGAGGCCAATAAATGCAGTCCTGTAGTTTAACGTCGGTGTCATGTTTTCCATCAGTCCAACTGTGTTCCCAAACAGTCCTGTATCGAGTGTGTTGTGTGTGTGTGTCCCAGCTAGGGTACAGTCCACCTGCCACGCGGGGGGGGGGGGGACTTCCTGGGTCTTTCCACGCCAGGACTGAGTCACCTTTCTTGTTTGGTTTTTTGTGGAGATCCACCGGGCGGTCAGCTGGTGAGATCCTGGGGGAGTGGAGGAGGAGGCGAGGAGGAGGCGGCTGGTCGACACTTCACCGTCTGGGTTGAAGAAGGTTGACCCGCCTCCGCCTCCTCACTCTTCTTCTCCACTTCCTTCTCTTCCTCCATCTCAGCTTCCTTCCTGTTCTCCTCCCCAGCACCCTGCTCTACTTCCTTCCCGTTCTCCGGCACTTCCTCATTTCTCTCCACTTCCTCCCCGTTCGTCTCAACTTCCGTCCCGTGTTCCACCCCATTTCTCTCCACTTCCTCCCCGTTCGTCTCCATTTCCTCCCCGTTCGTATCCACTTCCTCCCGGGTCGTCTCCGCGCCCTCCTCGTTCTTCTCCTCGCCCTCCCCGCGTCTCACCACTCCCTCCTCCTTCTCGTCCTCTTCCTCCTCATCTTCCTCCCCGGAGCTCTCTTCCTCCTCCTCGCCTACGTTTGCTCCGTTTCCGGCGACGTTGAGCGAGGCTTTCTTGGTGGCGCTGACGTCGTCATCGTCATCATCCACCTCCATGACGTCTGCTCCTGGGCGTGTGGTTTCTTCATCGACACCGTCGCCGTCCTCCTCGTCCTCCTCCGTCTGGTCGTTTCCGTCGCGGTCTTTGTCGATCGTGAACAGAGGCTGGGTCTCCGCCAGAGCGTCCATCTCCTCCTCGTCGTCGCCGTGGTCCATGCTGGAGAGAAGAGACGACATCACAGGGATTTATTTACTTCATGCTGGTATTCATTCGTTCTTCAAGCTGGAAAACTCCCAGCTCCCTTTCGGGGTCGAGAGAATCTACTTCTGCTCTCACGACAACGTGGCCAATGTAACGCCTCGTACTGAAATCTTTTTTGGAATGAAACTTCGTTTAGTTTTTAGTGACAAGTCACATTTTAGTCACCTTAGTGTTAGTCTAGTTTTAGTCGACTAAATCTACAGTCGATTCAGTGGACTGAAATGTATTTTGGCGGACCTTGATGCCGTCGTAACTGTAATGACAATTTTCGAAAGATCGTTTTCTTTAGTGCAATAATAACCCTGCTGACGTGCCGTATTTTCTGCTTGTACAAAACTAGAATTTCGCCACCCATCGGGCAGCTCATCCTAATTTACGTTGCAGCGCAATATGGGAAGAAGGAAATTGTGGGAGTTGACAGACTTTTTAAACCCAGTATTGTGCCCTGCACATGTAGCAACAGATGGGTTATTATTATTATTATTATTATGTGTTGTTAATTTGTTTTGTATTATTTTGATTAGTGATGCTGAAATCAAACTGCACACTCGCTCGCACGCACGCATGCACGCACGCGCAACGACGACCCATCTTGCCTGCCCAAAATGTAATTCCTAGAAACTGGGAAACCGTTTGGAAAATCAGCATGAAAAGTGACGGTACAGGATTATCATTTCATGTCAAGTATGTATCAGAAGTTGATGTTACCCCAGGTAAAGTAGGCTAATGCGTCACAAACACTGCATGTTGAACGTTTTCCAGATGTCCACAAGTAATTCATGAAAAAGACACGAGCCTAACCTTTTTCCCCATTGTTGATATGACACCATTTAGGACAATGATAGCCTATATAGGCTAACATTATGTTGTGATATAATAATATAGCAGCGGGTATTTAAGGGCCAGTCAACGGTCATCCGTGAGAACGTGTTTTGGTACGATGATGCACGACGCAACTATTCTTACTGTATATCTCCACCCACATATATCGCGATATATTTTCATTTTTCATGTTTTTTTAGGGGGGGCTAGTGTGTGATAAGAAATGTCAGCTGTAATCATATTCCATCATATTCACATGATTTTGGAGAGAAATGAGACAGTAGAGGCCTGGAGAGGGGAGCTGTATATGTGTCTGTGACTGTGCCCAGGTGATGGTCGTTATTGATGCTCATTAATACATCAAGGAAGGCAATTATCTTTGCAATGTAGTTAAATAAAAATTGTGAAAAAAGCTTTGAGGGTAAGATAAATCATTAAAAAAAAAAATTGGTCATTTGTCTGGAAAATCATCGTGTTGAAAATATCGTGAACAATCGTATCGTGAACCTCATATCGTGATACGTATCGTATCGTGAGTTGAGTGTATCGTTACATGCCTACCTATGACGTGTGGAAACGGTTAACGTTCTTTTCTTTTCCTTACCGGCATTCACATGCAAAGCGTGACGACAAAAGACACGAGCCACGCTTTGTGATTCACCGTTAGGTAATTATTATAGGTATTATGACACGTCTTTTTCTGTGTGACATTCGCATTCAAGGAAACCTGTTACTGAATAATCGCCACGTGATCACGTCTTTGTCCCAGACGACACGAAGCATGTAATCTAATTCTAATCGGTGATACTAATAACTCAAAAGGGCAAGCCGGTTGGGTTATCCAGAACACGATGCTCAGTGAAATCCACACTACTAAAGGGCAAACAATAGGGCTGCAATAAGCCTGCGTATAATAATTGGATGGGTCGGGTCTGGTCTGTCTTGTATGTCCCGGAGTTAATCTCGTAAGCCTCTTGGACCGCACTGCCAGTAAACTAACCAGTGTTGTTGGAATTAAACTTTAGTTTAAGTCACATTTTTAGTCACCTGGAATGTGTTTAGTGTTTAGTCTAGTTTTCGTCGACTAAATATCATAAGATTTTAGTCGAACAAAATGCTGCGACGCGTTGTGAGCTTGTAGATCGGCTATTTTCAGCATGCAAATAATTGTAAACTGACTCGTACTGGATCTCTATGTCCACTAGTCCCTTCCTAACATTTGTCTAGTTTTAATTTCTCGACGAAATTGTCAGTATATTTAGTCTTAGTTTCAGTCATCATAGCTTAGTTTTCATGTAGTTTCCATTTAGTTTTCGCCGGTGAAAAAAAGGTAGTCGACGAACATTTTTCGTCTTCGTTTTTAGTCGACAAATACAACATTGTAAACAACACGATTTCGATCGTGTCGTTTGACGAGTTTCGATTCCCGTCAGTCTCGGATTCGCTCTCTAACCCGTTTCCTGTCTCTCTACTACTGAATTGTAGAGGCAGCGGTGGCCAAACGGTTTGCGGAGCGGTCTTGATATCGGAAGGTCGCTAGTTCGTATCCCCGGACCGGCACGTTAAAATTACCACCGCTGAAGTGCCCTTGAGCAAGGCATTGAACCCCTACCATGAAATGTTCTATGAGCAGGGCCTGGCTGTAAACAAGTTCTTGAGCTTAGTCCAGTTACCCTGCAGGGTAAACATGGTAACTTTGCTTAACTTTGCTTAATTGAATAAAGAAAAATCATATATCATATCTTCATCGACTGAGTGACATCACAGACTTGGCCACATTTTATCCACGGTCCAACATTGACTCCACCCTTTTTATTACTGAAATATAGACTGCAACACAGCATCTTCTTTCTAGAATTAGTCACTTCTTTTTTTTTTCTACCTACGTCAATCTATAGCAATTCTGAGTTACTGTAATCTAAAACATAGTATTTTCTGTGTTCAACACGTTTCCAAATGTCGGGGGATAAGAACCAGTATGTGAGTTGGCTTGTGGCCTGACTGGATTGGTGGACGAAGCATTTGAGTGTTTCTGCTCTCTCTCTCTCACCTGGCCTGCTCTCTCTCACCTGGCCTTCTCTCTCTCTCTCTCTCACACCTGGCCTTCTCTCTCTCTCTCTCTCTCTCTCACACCTGGCCTGCTCTCTCTCACCTGGCCTTCTCTCTCTCTCTCTCTCTCTCTCTCTCACCTGGCCTGCTCTCTCTCACCTGGCCTTCTCTCTCTCTCTCTCTCTCTCTCTCTCTCTCTCTCTCTCTCTCTCTCTCTCTCTCTCACCTGGCCTGTGCTCCGGTCACTCTCATCTTCTGCCACATGTAGTCCAGGAACATGGAGGCCTGCAACAGGCGGCCGATCCTCTGCATGTGTCTGTCTGTGAAGAGACGACGCTCATTTAAAACCAATCACAACTCTCATTTTACACTTTGTGAATCGACTACTAAGAAACGTTTACATTGTTGTGAGCCAAACGAGCCGTAATTATTCAGCGTAAGACATTTTAAGAGAGAGACAGTCAGTGCTATCAAAGTGCTCGGAAAACATTATATACTTATTTTTCCTTAGTGAGCCGTTTGCTCCCCTTTTCAATGACGTTTTCTTTTCCCACGTCTCCCTCTCTCATTTCAGTCAAAACATCCCCATCAATGACGCACAGCACATGTAGTGGCTCCACTGACCTGTGTAAGGGATGAGGCCCTCCAGGTGGGCGCGGGCCCCCTGGTACGTCAGCAGCTCGTCGGGGGGCACGTGCGTGAGGAGAACCTGCACCACGGCCTGGGCGTCCTGGCAGTTCCGGGCGTTGGTGTTCCACACCACACAGTAACCCAGCAGAGACTCTGAGGACCACGTTATAGGGGGACAGTCAAAATTAAAACCCGTTCTTCTGACCTGAGATCAGATTCTAAAAATGTCTGTTTGAAAATGACAGTTTTCTGAAAAAGCTATGTTTCTGTGTCAGTCGGTCTTCGATTTTTCAAAAATAGCAGACCTACAAGGTCGTATGAGCTTGTAGATCTGCTATTTTTCAATAGCTAAAGCATAACGTAATGGTAATGCTAACACCAAAAGGGGTTCCCGCCCCAAACGGGGTTAAATTATTATGCACAGCTTTGCGTGTTGGTTGAGTTTGAGCACGTGTCTGTGTTTGTAGCACGGAATGTGATGATTTGATTGGCTGAGCACGGAATGAGGTGATGCATGATGATGAGAGTGCCCCTCACGTCACACGGGTGTGATTTTTAAATCACTGAGCAGACCTGCACCCGTTTTAATTTAATTTCATTTGGTTGTAACGGAAGGCGATTATAGGGCATTCGCTGCTATGGCTTGATTTTTTGCAGAATAAACTTAACGATTAGGCAATTAGGCAGACCGACCAACAATGGCCTTTAGCTAGAAGGAATGGACAGCTATAGTTTTTAAGCTTTCGCTCTTAATTCTTTGTATTGTCTGTTGGCTTTTTAATTTCTTCATTGAATTGACTTCATATTTCACGTTTGCCTTGTGTGTCTGTGAATCACTTAGTAAACCTGTTTTTGAAAAAGTCCTATACAAATAGCAGTCCCCCAGGGCTGCATACTAGGTCCACATATTCTTTCCCTCGAGACCAAATCTCGTCGACGAAAATAGCCGCTTGGAACGAATTCCGCTTCACTGTGCACAGCGGCCATTTTGCTCTCAAGAAGTATGACATAGGACTTAAGCGCTTATAGGGTTAAGTGCAAAATGTCCACTGTGTGAATACCGGGGGTCAGCGGTGTTACCTTTCTGGTCCTGTCGAAGCTTCAGCACAGTCTTCTCCAACAGCTCACAGCTGTCTTCAGTCTGCCGGAGGGCTGGGGGACAAAGGGCAAAAGGTCACGAGGTCAAACACAAACACACATAGTGATGTTCAACTTCACATCGTGGGTCAACTACACCCAAGGTCATGGTCCTCCTCCAGTGTTGACACGTTTTGAGCTTGTAGATCTGCTATTTTTTGAAATATTCAAATTGAAATCTTGAATTATCTTTTGCTATTTTTGAATTGGAATCCTGAAAATGTACATTTTTATGTACTTTCAAATGCCTTTAATTATACTTGTCTTGAGCATTGAGCTACTAATTTAGACTGAAGTAATTAAAGCGGGTCATGTTTGCATGTTGTGGAATTGTAAACAGCTGAAACCAATATTATATCAGTGTTCTGACCTAATGTGGCCCTCTAACCTGAGGGCCACATTAAGTGAAGGTGGGTGGGCCGCCAGTTGCCCATGTATGGTATAGATACTAGCAACCATGCAACAGAACCTCAAAGTATGTGAAAACATATATATTTGTCTTTTGTCTTGTTGGAATAATACTTGTTAGTGAGATGCAACAACAATACAAATCCAGAATTTTATTTCAAATCTTGAAACACACATATATGTACGTAGAATTGTAGTAAATGGTGCATATAACAATGACACACACATGTCCATTACTTCTATAGAACTCACTATACTACGCACAGGATTAACTTGACCGAGGATTCATGTGCGATTATCCAACATCTGCATGGCTTATATTACCGTGAGTTGCATCACACAAGACGACACATAAAATGCCATTATTGCAGCAGAACTTGTTGGGAAAATGGAATGAGAGAAAACCTGCCCCGAAGACAAAGTGACATAACAGCACCGACTGGGAAGAAAAGGTGACACAGCGGTAATTATTACAGCATTGTGTCAGCTTGTGTATTTGACGTTTACAATTGTTGAGTAACTCCCGACGACAAAGACATGCTCCTTTGACACAACGCGTTATCATCAGTTCAGTGGGTTAATGACGGCTAAATGGATCCACCTGCTGCACCAGACTCACTTAGGGAGGAGACCAGGCCTTTTATAATCTCTCCTCTGGCAGCGCATTCCAAAGCGTATAGGAACGCTGATGCCAAAGGCATGTACTGTACTGTACTGCACCATATATATCACATAATTGCGGAATTTGCGGCGCAAAGCAAACAAACGCCTTGGCGAGGTTCATGTCGGCAGTTCCTGCACCTCAAAGATTTCCTAACTATCCGGCCGTCACCGCCAGGCGTTAAAAGGAGAATTCCATACTAGAAGAAGGCTTTCTTACCTTTATTTGTAGTTGTTACATCCCCACCAAAGAGGTCCAGGTGTTATTTTGTGCAAAAAGTGCATTATTTCCCCCACCATAAGCCCCCAATCGGGGTTGGGTTTTTGTGCTAATTCGCTTATTTCCATCGAAATAAGGAGTAAAGTGTGCCGCTTGGGATACTATTTACATTATGAAGAGAGGATATATACAAAATAAATAAGTTTTTGAGCGATGGAAATAAGCGAATTAATAAGCAAAAGACCCCATAGCCCCATTCAATTCAATGTAATTCAATGCTTCAAGGCTTATGGTAGGGGAAATAGCCAATAATGAACTTTTGCACAAAATAACACCTGGACCTCTTTGGTGGGGACGTAATGACTACAAATAAAGGTAAGAAAGCCTTGTAGTATGGAATTCTCCTTTAACACTGTGTGTGATTTGTCAGACACTCAATGCACGTGGTGATTCGTATTGTTTTATTTCCGCACTCCCACGCCAGCATCGCACCGTTTTGAATGTTGTCTGAGGAAGTTAGGAGGTACAAAGCTCAATGCCGCATACGGGCAGCTACTAAGCTACAGGCTACCGTTCGTTTTTGATGCAAGAGAGAGACAGTGACGTGGAGATGCAAAGTGACGACCCGGCGTTTGTAGCCGATACTAAATCTACAATCCGAGTTCAGCCGACTTCAAACTGCAGCTACAAAGTCGCAATACAACCAAGTGTTTGCTTAACCCATTTTGACCTGGGAAGGATTCTACAAAATGTCTTCTAAATCCTGACAGTTTTCTGAAAAACCCCTATGTTTCTATGTCAGTGGTTCTCAAACATCTTCATGTCAAGGACCCCCGAGATTATATGTAATTGCCCGCCGACCCCCCAATCTGAAAATATGTTGTTCCCCCGCAGAAGCAGATACGAGTTAAAAACGTTCGCTCTGAAAGAATATATTCAAGCATTTTCACGACTTTTCAAAAATAGCAGATCTACAAGCTCGTAGCTCGTTTGCTGCCAAAAACAACAGTGATCCCGGGTACAGCCAACTCGGCATTAGTAGCATTAGTAGCACAGCTTGGGTGTGGCAAGTCGTGCGGGAAGTACGTGGGAGCTGATATTAGGTGTGGCGCTCCACCTCAGCAATACATCTCCCAGGGGTGGCACATCAACAGCAGAGTCACAGCTGAGGTTGATAATTAATGAGACACACCTTTGAGTGAGCACAGTGTGAGGCTGGTCCAGGGTCAGATTCAACGTACCTTTGATAACTCTGAGCACGGTGTGAGGCTGGTCCAGGGAGATGGCCAGGCCCAGAGCTTTCAGGTACTTCTTCTCGTGCAGTAAGTTGGACAACTCCTGCTGCCTGCATGTGTAACACACGCACGCACACGCACGCACACACGCACGCGAAAGAGGCGGAAGGATTATTTCAATTTATTTTCTTATATCCTTATTGCCTAACTTAGACCCTAGCAGCAGAACCAAACAGTGACGTTATTATAGCTGAAAACGATTTGCAGTTCATAGAGCAACTTCACCATAAAAAAAACCATCACAACAACCATCACCACCCTAACGACTGTCATGTTCAATCAGGAAGGACGTCCACACCTGCATTGTTCAAACGATTTGCAATGAATCATGTTACCAGTAGGAGAGAAACTGCAAAGTGTCTTACTCCTAGACATATGTGTTATAGAGTTGTAACACATATTATATATATTCTTTCCTACCATTGCTGTCATGGCCGTACCTTAGAGCTACCCGATTTATGGCAAAATAAATGGTTATGGGAAAACTTAACTTAAATAATAATCATTATTATGGGTCCATAAAACATGTATTCAGCTCTTTTGAATGCATTAATTGCATACACTATTCGGTGATATATTTTCGGGCCGAAACCGAATAGGTCGAAAATGCATTTTTTTTTAGCCATTTTCTGCCGAATATTTTCTGCGGCCGAATAGTCGGTGCATCACTCATTTTGTTGCAGTTGTAGGAACAGCTACATTTGAACCCCGTTTTTAATCAGAATCCATCTATTAGCATGATACAGTTCACAGAGTCTGTTAACCTGCACATACATCCATACATCAGGTTTGTGACACAGAAGGGGCAAGTGGCAAAACTGGCTATAATACTCAAGTAGGACATTCATTTACGAAAGAAAAAAAACAAACAAAAAGTTATAGTATAGAATATGGAGTTTCTGCCCCGACAGTGAAATGAGAGATGGTGTTTTTTGGGGGGGGGACGGACTCACTTGACAATCTGGCCTTCCAGTTTAGCTTGTTCCTCTGCCAGCTCCACCTTGGTCACGTCCTACAGACACAACACGACCATGTTTAGATACAGTACTACAATAAATGGTAAATGGTGCATTGATATAGTGCTTTTATACAAAGCACCTGACATAGATTGTGCATTACATTCACGCGCTCGCACACGCACACGCACACGCACACACACACACACACACACACACACACACACACACACACACACACACACACACACACACACACACACACACACACACACGGCGGAGGAAACCATGCGAGGCACCAACCTGCAAAACCGGGAGCAATTAGGGGTTCAGAGTGTTCTATAGACTGATGCTATAGGTTCATTGTTTACCTGGAGTCCTATAGAAATGTGTAATGTAGTGATGCATTTATTTCAGCTGTTACAATTTCCAAACACGACACGCTTTAATTACTTAGAAACTGAATGACTAGTATTAGAATTCTATTGCCTTTTTTTGTGTCCAATGTATTTGAAATTTTAGTTCATAACAAGTTAACAACTATAACTAGACAACCTCGTAGAGGTCGCAATTTTAAAAAATTGCAGAGTGTGGTTGCCGCAGTGGCTTACATATATATACCCCTCCCACTGATATTGCCAGCCTGTTACAGTTTCAAGTCACACCTTAGATCGTGTGTAAGTAATTCGGAGGGGATTTAACCCCCGAAATTCTGGTTTTCCGACAAACGGTTACATTTATCGCGTTTGCGGCGCCCCCTATGGATGAAAATGGAATTGCTTTTGGAACTCGGTTGAACGAACCACCCCGGACATGTGATTCAAATTTTGGATGGATTGGACATTCCGTTCGTGATTTATGGCATTTTTCGTGATATAGGCCCCTCCTACTGACTTCGGAAGACGATTACGGCCGAACGATACGCACTACCGAAAATCTGCAGTTGGTGTTTTAATCGGATGGGTCCAGAGATCACGTGTACAGATTTTTGTGAGATTTGGACAAAATCTGTAGGAGGAAAAGCAAAAAGTGTGTTTTGGACAAAATTAAAAATGGCGGAAAATCCATCATGGCGGACATGGGCGTGGCCTATATGTGGAGATGCGTCATGACCCAAGGAATCCAGGGAAAAAATAATTTCTACGGTTCAAGAGTTATGTGCCAAAAGGTAAAGTGGGCTGTTATAGCGCCACCATGAGGCCGACCTAAAAAATTATAATTTTAATTAATTTTAGTGATAATTAGGAAATATTCCTCCAAGTTTTGTAACTATAATAAAAATAGCAGATCTACAAGCTCGTAGCGCGCCACTCGGTGGCGCGCTACGAGCTTGTAGGTCTGCTATTCTTTGAAAAATCGTGAAAATATTTATTTCAGAAAACTGGAGGATTTAGAAGATTTTTTTTTATTTTGAGGTCAGGCCTAAATGGGTTAATAATAAGCCATCCCCTATAGTGTGCTATCTATTCTGTTGCAAAGTGAGTGGGACGGCATTTCTCAACCATCCGTCACAACCTGTCAGGCCGACATGAAGTCCCATTGTGTCTCCACGACTGCCTGCAGCCTATCGCTGCTCTCTCTTGTGTGTGTGGCATTCTAATCAATCTAATCAACGGCAGCCTATAGCTTCTCTCTATGTGTGTGACATTCTAATCCTATCCCAGCATCTCCTGCATGTTGACTCGACTTATCTTTACAGAACCAGAGAAACAAGCTCACACCTTTGGGAGGAGTAACATCTTACAGGAACCCGGACTGGGAAGTTATTGTAGCTTAAGGCCTGTTTCCAAGGCCCCCCCGGCATGTGGAAATACAACAGTACTGTACAGTTACATGTACGGTATGGTCGGTATATACTGGCCTGAGGGCAAGAGACGGGCCTGCAGACAGTTATAGGAATAGCAGTGAAACGCCTGACATTGAGTCACACAGGAGTACGACTGGTTGTATGACTTTTACAACCTGGTTTTACGACCGTAGAGATAAAGCTGATATACCATTGTCGTTGTTGTGTGCCAGTAACTATTTAACGGGGTCCACCCGAGGCTCTATTATTAGGCCCACTGTTTTTGTTCCACCCCCCTTCCCCCTTCTGCACTTGCACTCTCTCTCTCTCTCTCTCTCTCTCTCTCTCTCTCTCTGTAATTAGCACTAGGCAACAGTGCAACACTATCTCTCTCTCTCTCTTTGTTTCTGGCACAACAGCGCCACTTTTGCCCCTACTGGTACTCATAGCCACACACATAGGTTAACACGGACATTGCTGTTCCTTGGAGTGGTTGCACCACTCAAAAATCACACCCGTGTGCACTGAGTGGTGCAACTCCCCCCCCCCCCCTCTCTCTCATTAGCAGGCAACAGTGCAGCACTATCTCTCTCTCTCTCTGTTTCTGGCACAACAGCGCCCCTACTGGTACTCATTAAAGTCACATAGGTTGACACGGACATTGCTGTTCCTTGGAGTGGTTGCACCACTCAAAAAGGTAATGAACATAAAGGAGACCAATGGTGGCAGCCCTGCTTCAGTCTACTAGTCTATTCTTCAAGTAACATGTGACATATGACACATGTCACATATTTCAGTTTTGCAGTATATTTTGTTGGATTTTAACTGGATATGGCCGAATTTAGCCCAAGGAGTGTTTTTTGTGCAAAACTAATGCTTGGAATGGATTCAGAATCATGAAAATGTACATATGTCACATGTAAAGAATGATGACATTTTGATTCATTTTTGCCATAGAGGATGTTAATGGCATGGTCGCATATTATGCTAGAATAACTCAAATTGCTCAACGTGCAACTTTTAGCAACCACGCTGAATTTCATCCATTAGGCCTATAGATAACATTTCTATCATACAAGTTTACATTAATCACCATTTTGGGTGGGAACCCCTTTTGGTGTTAGCATTATGTTATGCTTTAGCTATTGAAAAATAGTAGATCTCCAAGCTCATAGCGCGCCACCAAGTGGCGCGCTACGAGCTTGTAGGTCTGCTATTTTTGTCGTGAAAAAGTGGCGCGAACATCTTTTAACTCAAATCTTTACTTCTGGAAGGTCCCGGAACAACACATTTTCAGATGGGGGGGTCGGTGGCCAATTACATATAATCTTTATGGTCCTTGACATGAAAATGTATAAGGAACCACTGACATAGAAACATTTAGAAGCCTTTTTTGTTTTGAATCGTCACTCAGGTCAGAATGGGTTAATCACCATTTCCAGTAGACTATATATATATATACTCACATCCCAGACGATGACGTTGGAGTCGGCGGAGCCGGTCACCATCCTGTCGTCCTTGCGGCTGACGTGCAGGCCCCACACCTTGTCCTGGTGGGCGTCCAGGGTCTTCACACACTCGTTAGACTTGATGGTCCACAGCTTGACCAGGCCGTCCGAGCCACTGGGGGGGACACAGAACATAATTCACACACTCGTTAGACTTGATGGTCCACAGCTTGACCAGGCCGTCCGAGCCACTGGGGGGACACAGAACATAATTCACACACTCGTTAAACTTGATGGTCCACAGCTTGACCAGGCCGTCCGAGCCACTGGGGGACACAGAGAGAGGGAGGATGACGATGGTATAACAGTGGGTCGGAGAGGAGAGGAAGAACTGGCGCTGCCCGGCTCTGTCTGTTTACCGCTTCTCCACCACCACATCCTTTTGTTGACATTTAGCTTATTTCAATATTTGATTGTGATATTTTTAGCTAGAGATGCTCCGATAATCGGCCAGCGATCGGTACCGATATTCGGTACTCTGCATTTACCCTATCTGTGATCGGCAAATTTACCCTATCTTTTATACCATTTAAGTGGTATATAAATGTCAATCAGATATAGAGCATAATATCATTTTTGCAATTTTTGTGACAGGCCTAAACATTCTACCCTTCCCCCCCCCCCCCCCCCCCCCACACACATGAACAGTTTTGCCATATAATCATTTAGGAAATATTAAAATGTGCAACATTTCACAAGATCCGTATCGATCAGGTCATCGTAACAAGGACCTATCGGTATCGGCCGATCATGAGGAAAAACAATCGGTGATCGCCATCGGTCCCAAAAAGCCTGATCGGAGCATCCCTAATTTTAAACTCATTCCATCGTTGGCAAGTTATATTTCGGCACAGCCGACGTCACTAACTACTAGTGTGTGCAATTTGGAGTTTGGTGCATTTTTTTGGCATGAACTGTGACTACTTGAAAAATGTTAAATGTGTTACAATTTGTATGTGTCTAACACTTAGTCTACACTGTGAAGCTTTTACATTCAAAGAAACGGGGAAAGGGTTGCTACCAAACGGCTATGTGGTTATACTTTATAGTGTACGACACGTAGCAGCTAGTACACGCGTGTTCTATTTCCATTGCAGAACGGCTCTGCATCGTAAGTGCGTGCTGGCTGGGTGTGTGTGTGCATCAACCCTAAATAGAATAATAGAGTTATGGCAGTGTCCAAAAATTCGGGCTATGTCGGTGTAATCTGGCGCCGCCAGCATCACCAACACATCCAGTAAACGATGTTGAACTTCCCTGTTTCATTGTTGAGTTAACAGCAACTGCCAACCATTATACCGGAGGATTAGTGTACACAGTGCCAATTTCACCGGTTTCATGTCTATATAAAAAGACAGGGAATCAATCACTGCATGCTTGACTATATATGTACAGACAGTTTACTGGAAGATGGGAGGAGATATTATCAGCTTCCCTTTGGAGAGCTGCCATCCCTTGTTATCCTCTTCTGTGAATGTCAAGTTAGGGACCAAATCCTTCCTCCTCCTCCTCACAAAGGAAAAAGCCTGGCTCGACCCTCGGCCTGAGTCGGTTGATGCAGGTTGCCGTTTTCTCACACTACGTAGTAGAATAATCTCCACTTTAAAGGGATTGTGACATAAAAAAAAAGGTTTTGGAATTGTTCTTATTTTTTTTAGGTTTTCTAATCTCAATTGCACCCAAAAAACATGAACTTTTAACATTCAGTAGATTTTCTGTGATCTGGGGTTTTCTGGCTCAAACAAGTGCTCTGATTTGCCGGCAGGCAGTTTGTGATGTAAGAGCCTGCAAATCCCATATATGTCAATGGGATTTGCCAGCAGATGTCACTGTTTTCACTGTGTTGCCTGTTTTCATTGTAGCTCAAAAGGCTTCCAAACCCCAAAGAAAACTTCAGACCACAGAAAATCCACTGAATGTTCAAAGTTCAGGTTTTTTGGGTGTAATTGAGGTCATAAATCCTAAAAGAAAAAACAAAAACAAAAATAAATGAAAATTAATGTCATAAAACCTCTAACTCGAGATGGATTGCTACGATTGTGACCTTTTCCGCGGAGACATCTATTGATCGGATTAGACTGCCAAACTCGTACAACAAAGTGTGCAAGTACAGCCACATTTACTGTAGATGTTGCATCAACATGAGACAAATGCAAAATATGTTAACCAATTAGACCATGTATACTTAGTTGACCAGGGTCTACGGCTTTCACTTCTAGAGATTTTCACTAGTTGACTAGTTGGCTAGTTTACTAGTTGACTAGTTTAGGCCTCCGGTTGCCGAACGACTATTAAATATGCACGACCCAGATGATTTTATTGGCATTTGGCGAAAAAGTCAGAATCTGACCGAGTCAGACCAAAAAGGTCTTTGATAACTAAAATCCTCTTTGGCGAGACCACCTGGTCACGCAAAGTCAAAATAAAGTTTTCTTTCATCTAAAATATCACGTGCGCAAATGTTTTGGAAAAGTCGGCTTCTCGGTCCGGGAGAGCACGACGGGTGGATCCCATCTGCTGACTGTAAGTTCAGTTGACGTTACTGTGTAGTGTGTGTGTGTGAGCGAGCTAGCTAGCTAGCTAACGTCAGCTATGTTTTTTTTGTCTTTTAACCTGTAGCACTAGCTAGCTATACTCAGGCAAATATTGAAGTTATTAAAAAAGAAGCCTATCCATCATTGCCGTAGGGGGAAAAAATAAAAAATAAAATAAATTCTTTGCTAACCATCCTTCGAGGCGGTCCCTGGAATAACTGACATATTTTCGGATGGGGGTCGGAGGCCAATTACATATCATTTTTTAGGGTCCTTGACATGAAACATTGAGCATCACTGACAAAACTGTCAGGATTTAGAAGACCTTTTTTTATTTCGACGTCAGGCCTAAATGGGTTAACCAATTTTAGGCGGGAACCCCTTTTGGTGTTAGCATTACGTTGTGCTTTAGCTATTGAAAAATAGCAGATCTACAAGCTCGGTCTGCTGTTTTTGAAAAATCGAAGAGCGACTGACGTAGAAGACATTTTTAGAATCTGATCTCAGGTCAGAATGGAAAACTGTCAGGGTGTAGAAGACATTTTTAGAATCTGATCTCAGGTCAGAATGGGTTAATGTGTGGAGGTAATGTGTTGAAGGTCAGAGGTCGGTACCTGGTGAGCAGCTGCGTCCCTCTGCTCACAAAGACGAGCTTCAGCACGGACGCATCGTGGCCCTCAAAGGTCTGGACGAATAAAAACATTACAATAAAAACACACACAGCCAAAAAAAATCTATCAATATTGACATTTCGCCCCGAACTTCCAGTCAGAGACTGGCTATGTGACTAAGAATACCGACATCAAAGGCTTCGTTCTGATAGAAGTGACATGAACCCAATGTCACACGTGTTGAAGTGCATCAAAAGAAGCAATTAATCTTCTCTTGTGTGAAGAGTACGACATTACTAATGATGTGACACACGTCACTTCATCAGTGTCTCTAGTAGCAATAACAATAATAACACAAATATATAATAATAACATTCCTTATCGCACATTTTATGTGTGATACTAAATCCTCCCCACCCCCCCCCCCCTCCAACTATTCTAAACACTCCCTATAGAGCGTCGCAGTCCCGCCCCCTTTCATGACGACGTGAGACTCATTTAGTTTCCATTTAGTTTCCGTCAGTGGACAAAATCAACACTGGTCGATACTGTGGATCATGCATGCAGGCACACATTGGCTCCTATGACAATCGAGAGCCCAGGCCATGCCAATGTGTGCATGCATGCAATGCCAGTCAGTATACTGACACACCTCAAATCTATACAGGCCCAAAAGGCTCAACGGTTAAGGATTAACCTGTGATGTCATGGCATACTTTTTTACTTATGTTTTTTTTAAGTGGTGCAGCAGCCACTTCATCAAGTAGTTTTGTGTGTGTGCCCTGGGTGAGTATATCTATTCTACGTCCGAGCATAGACACGGAATCGTAGCCCCCCCCCCCCCCCCCCCGACTCGGAAATCGAATCACCCAGTTACCTAGAGATTGTGTGTGTGTGTGTGTGTGTGTCAGTGTTGTTTTCGTTGACTAAAACTAAGACGAAAAATGTTCGTCGACTACCTTTTTCCACTGACAAAAACTAAATGGAAACTAAATGAAAACTAAGCTATGATGACTACTAGTAAGACGCGCAAACGCGGGAAGCGAACGCACGTGTGTGTACGTGTGTTTTTTGTGTGATACAGCCACGCCCTCTGGTGGCGGGCAGGTGGTGTTACAGCGTGACAGACAGACAGACAGACAGACAGACAGACAGACAGACAGACAGACAGACAGACAGACAGACAGACACACAGACAGACACACAGACAGACAGACATGTTCTGCTCTCATAGTTAGTGCTCACTGCGTTCGCAAAAACTAAGACTAAATATACTGACAATTTCGTCGACAAATAAAAACTAGACTAAAATGATAGGAAGGGACTAGTGGACAAGAGATCCACTAAAAGTCATTTTACTCTTGGTTGCATGCTGAAAATAGCCGATCTACAAGCTCACAACGCGTCGTGAGCTTGTAGATCGGTGTGTAAAAACCCTCATTACGACGGCATCAAGGCCTACCAAAACACATTTTAGTCGACTAAATCACCTGTAGATTTAGTCGACTAAAATCTTATGACATTTAGTCGACTAAAACTAGACTAACACCAAGACATTTCCAGGTGACTAAAATGTGACTAAAACTAAATGAAGTTTCAGTCCAAAGACTATGACTAAACTAAAATTGAAATGTGCTGCCAAAAACAACACTGGTGTGTGTGTGTGTGTGTGTGTGTGTGTGTGTGCGTGCGCCCCCCCCCCTTACCTTGAGGCAGCTGCAGTCCTGCAGCCCCCAGAGCTTGGCGGTGCCGTCGGCGGAGGACGTGGCCAGCACCTGGTCCACGGGGGAGAAGCAGACGGCCCAGACGCCGCGCGTGTGGCCCCGCAGCACGCCCAGCAGGGGGAGGGGCTCGCCCTGGGGCCCCGCCAGCGACCACAGCTTGGCCGTGCGGTCCTGGGAGCCCGACGCCAGCAGCTTGTCGTTGGGCGACACGGCCACGCTGTTCACGTCCTGGGGGGGGTGGGGTGGAGAGAGACAATGAGAGAGGAGAGGTCGTGTTAAAACCCATTTTGACCACACCGACATACATACTTATTGGCCAGTGGACAACAGTAAACACCCGACATACGTACATACCCAGCCGGTCGCATTACTCGCGCTCTCTGCTTGCGCAAGTAACAAGAGAAAAGTGACTCAGGAGGAAATGGGAGAAAGGAGAAAACAGGTGGCATTAACGGGGCAGGGGGGGGGGGTTTCCAAATTCATAAGTTTCACTTTTCGGCTTTTATCGTTTCAGCCTTTCATGACCGCAACAGGTGCTGCACGTTGAGGCTGTGATGAGCTGTGACTGCTTGGGTCTATACTCGAGGCGGGGGACAAACGTTCAGCCTTTTTTGGCTCCGACCATGGAAAGAAAACAGAAATCAAAGTCACCCTCTGATTAAAAAAGAAACGTCTGATTAAGTCCCGCATCGCCTGGCTGTCAACCGTCGTGTTTTTGTTTAACCCATTAAGAACCTGAGAACAGATTGTCTTGATCATGACGACAGTGACACAAAACCCGTTTTGCTATATCAGTGGTGCTCAAACTATCTAATGTCAAGGACCCCCCCCCAAAAAAGTATATGTAATAGGCCCGCCGACCCCCATTTGAAAATGTGTTGTTTCAGGGGCCCCCCCACAAGAAGCAAAGATTTGAGTCAAAGACGTTCACTGTGAAAAGAATATATATTCAATGATTTGCGCCACATTTTCTGCTATTAGATCTGCTTTTTTTTTCAATAGCGAAAGTATAATCCTTAAAAAAAAAAAAAAAAAAAGAGTTTGGTGTTTTAAGCAATTTTATACTTAACCTATTGAAAAATGAAAATGTGGCACAAATTTGTTATAGTCTACTCTACAGTATATTCTTTCAGAGCGAACTGGGGGGTGGGGGGGGCCCTGGAACAACATATTTTTAGAAGGGGGTCCTTCCACTGACATAGAAACAAGAGGTTTTTTCAGAAAACTGTCATGATTTAGAAGACACTTTGTAGAATGGTCCTCAGGTCTGAATGGGTTAATAAGGTTCTGAATGAGAGATGTGGTCACACATTTCTCCAAGACTGACATCAGTAAGTAAGTGGCGTGGGGTGGAGTATTATGATGTCTGGCCTATTATCCACTTCACAGGTGTCTCATTGCAATGACGGGAATGCCGGCTGGCCCAAATGCACTTCCTGATGAGAAGAGGCTGCATGTGTATGACTCAACGCACGTGCACACGCACGCACACACTTTACATTCATTCAGACACGTGCATGTAAGTGATATTGGGTGTTCTTTTCACATAAGACCACAATGCCTCGTGGCTCTCCACTGCAACGCTTGCTTTAACGAATGTGGTTTTAGTGCTCCCACTGTGAAGTGGGCTCTTTAGCCGTGCTCTAACGGGCACGACAGCAGCACAACCCAGCCGTGATAATTAAACGAATAAACTAATCAAAATATAAAAATCAGCTGTGCTGTGCAGTGTGCAGACAGTGTGCAAGACAATGAAAACTGAAACCAAGGTGTACTAAAATGCTTATAAGCAAACGATGGAACATGCTAGAAACATAATTCTTTTTTCGGTGTTAAAGTAGAGCCTTGCAGCTTTAAAATGAGACATTTCGTGACATTGTGGTCATATCGCACATTTTTCTATTGTCATTCAGAAAGTCGCCAAAGCTGGCCCAATGCACAATAAGATTATTATTATTATTATTATTAAGGGCAGCCATAAGAGGGTTAAAGGGCCACTTCAACCCTTTTGCGACCAGATCTTATTTTAATGATTTTTGGGAGACAAGAAACACTTTCCTGGGGAAAACACTTTCTCTCGAAACGAAACGATGCCGATGTGAAAGCTATACAGGGTTCATTCACGGGGGTTATAAAGGCGTAGATGTATGAGTATACTTGACTACGTCTGCCGTGCGTTCTGAAACCTCAGCGCACGAAGAAGAGACGTGTGTGTTTTATTGGTCACCTTATCGTGTGCCTTCTCCGTGACGCGTGCACACAGCCGCTTGACGTCCCCTCCCGAGGCGCTGATGATGTCATCGGGGAGATCCCACACTTTCACCGTGCAGTCCTGACTGCCGCTCACCACGAACGACTCCTTCAGCCTGCGTACGCGCACACACACACACACACACACACACACACACACACACACACACACACACACACACACACACACACACACACACACACACACACACACACACACACACACACACACACACACACACACACACACACACACGCGGAAGAGGAAAGAGGCTTATCCCGATTTCTTTCTTTATATCCTTATTGGACTTTGAACCCAGGGACATCAAACCGAAACCATGTACAGTTTACAGATTAACGTCATCTAAAAACGATTTGGCTCCCTCGTAAATAAATAAAAAATCACTCCCGTGTGAAGTGAGGGAGGGGCGCTCTTATCATCATACATCACATTGCGTGCTCAGCCAATAAAACCATAATCATTTCCTGCACACATAATTTGTGCACACACAGACGCACAAAGCTGGCCTTGATGCCATCATATTGACAGTTTTACACTGTTGCATGCTGAAAATATACAAGATCACAGCGCGACTCAACCAAGTGTAAAATGACTTACTGTATACTGGATCTCTTGTCCACTAGTCCCTTCCTAACATTTTAGTCTAGTTTGTTTCTGTTGACGAAATTGTGAATATCTTTAGTCTTCATTTTAGTCATAGCTTAGTTTATTTAGTTTCAGTCAGTGAAAAAAAGGTAGTGTACGAACAATTTTCGTCATAGCTTTAGTCGACGAAAACAGCACTGGTGTGGTGGTGTCATGTTTTTACCGGTAGAAAAGTGACAATGTCGCCACGTTTACACTCACTGGCAGATAACAATTCACGACGGAAGCCAGCGGACGTGAAGACGATACAAAGCCTGATGTGACACAGCTGCTACCAAACGCCACAAGGCTGGCTTCAACTGCAGCTACGAAGCCACGTGTTGAAGCCATTACCCAGTACCACACACCCCTTCCACACTCTCTTCACACAATCGCTGCTCGTAAATGATAGGGAAGAACCACTTATTTCTTATCAGCCGTCAGTGTTCGTCAGACACACGCTTGCTGGCGTCAACGAGCGCGACGGTCAATCGACTCAGTGGCAGGTGTTGCCGTGTAGCTGTGATTGCATGAAATGTATCGGAGCTGCCAGAGCGAACGTGGCGTGTGACGCTCGTCTACATAATTATGTAAATGTTCCCTTCATTGTCAATGGCATTTAATGTTTGTGTTGACACAAATTTACTTCATATTTCACGGCCACAAATCACCTGTGGTGTCCCCTGTGAGGTTAGGGTTAGGTCAGGTTTGGTGTCGGGTGTCGGACGAATGCGGAAACACTGTCTTAGTGAGAGATCCAGTATAAGTCATTTTACACTTGGTTGCATGCTGAAAATAGTAGATCTAGAAGCTCGCAGTGCGATACGATGTGAGCTTGTAGATCTGCTATTTTCAGCAGGTGTAAAAACTGTCATTACGAATCATGGCATCAAGGCCCGCCAAAATACAATTTAGTCGACTACAGTATATCAACTGTAGATTTAAAATCTTATGACATTTTGTCGACAAAAACTAGAAACTAAACACAAGCTATCGATTCGGCAGTTGTTGGCGGTGACACCGTGGCTGACTGACGCCAACGAATGCTCTTCCTCTCTCTCACAACGTGTGATGCCATGTTTTACCTGGAGCAGGTTGACCGTGTGATGCCATGTTTTACCTGGAGCAGGTTGACCGTGTGATGCCATGTTTTACCTGGAGCAGGTTGACCGTGTGATGCCATGTTTTACCTGGAGCAGGTTGACCGTGTGATGCCATGTTTTACCTGGAGCAGGTTGACCGTGTGATGCCATGTTTTACCTGGAGCAGGTTGACCGTGTGATGCCATGTTTTACCTGGAGCAGGTTGACCGTGTGATGCCATGTTTTACCTGGAGCAGGTTGACCGTGTGATGCCATGTTTTACCTGGAGCAGGTTGACCGTGTGATGCCATGTTTTACCTGGAGCAGGTGGACCGTGTGATGCCATGTTTTACCTGGAGCAGGTGGACCGTGTGATTCCATGTTTTACCTGGAGCAGGTTGACCGTGTGACGCCATGTTTTACCTGGAGCAGGTTGACCGTGTGATTCCATGTTTTACCTGGAGCAGGTGGACCGTGTGATGCCATGTTTTACCTGGAGCAGGTGGACCGTGTGATTCCATGTTTTACCTGGAGCAGGTTGACCGTGTGACGCCATGTTTTACCTGGAGCAGGTTGACCGTGTGATTCCATGTTTTACCTGGAGCAGGTTGACCGTGTGACGCCATGTTTTACCTGGAGCAGGTTGACCGTGTGACGCCATGTTTTACCTGGAGCAGGTTGACCGTGTGATGCCATGTTTTACCTGGAGCAGGTTGACCATGTGATGCCATGTTTTACCTGGAGCAGGTTGACCGTGTGATTCCATGTTTTACCTGGAGCAGGTTGACCGTGTGACGCCATGTTTTACCTGGAGCAGGTTGACAGTGTGATGCCATGTTTTACCTGGAGCAGGTTGACTGTGTGATGCCATGTTTTACCTGGAGCAGGTTGACAGTGTGATGCCATGTTTTACCTGGAGCAGGTTGACAGTGTGATGCCATGTTTTACCTGGAGCAGGTTGACAGTGTGATGCCATGTTTTACCTGGAGCAGGTTGACCGTGCCGATGCCATGTTTTACCTGGAGCAGGTTGACCGTGCCGATGCCATGTTTTACCTGGAGCAGGTTGACAGTGTGATGCCATGTTTTACCTGGAGCAGGTTGACAGTGTGATGCCATGTTTTACCTGGAGCAGGTTGACAGTGTGATGCCATGTTTTACCTGGAGCAGGTTGACCGTGTGATGCCATGTTTTACCTGGAGCAGGTTGACAGTGTGATGCCATGTTTTACCTGGAGCAGGTTGACAGTGTGATGCCATGTTTTACCTGGAGCAGGTGGACCGTGTGATGCCATGTTTTACCTGGAGCAGGTTGACAGTGTGATGCCATGTTTTACCTGGAGCAGGTTGACCGTGTGATGCCATGTTTTACCTGGAGCAGGTTGACCGTGTGATGCCATGTTTTACCTGGAGCAGGTGACCGTGCCGACACCGGTGGAATGGCCGCTGCCCTGAGCCACACAGGACACCACGCCACTGGTCACGTCCATTCTCCACACACGCACCGACTTGTCCTGAACGCACACACGCACGCACACAGACACACAGACACACACACACACACACACACACACAGTGAATTCTCGGATCAGCAAGAGTCATTCTAAAAAGGAGTCCCTTTTATCCACGTGCATGGAGATCTCTGGATCGGATTCATTGAAGAGGATATATAACCGACCCCTTGAGATGCGGCATCTCATTTTAGAGGGGGTCCTATATATACACAGACAAAACATTACGTACAATACAAATACACAATGCACACACTAGACACGTTACAGATACAGCTAAACGTACTCCCTCATCCACTCCCTCCACATTGATCAATCCTTTTTTTTTTTATCCCACGATTTTGTAACCCATTTTTCACCCCTGTGTCAATCAACTAATGTCACCCTGGGCTCTACACAGTACACACCCTCCGCCAACCTAGTCCCCATCAATTCTTGATTAAAAAAAAGCTTCTAATATATTATATATTATAAATCTCACACTATTAAGGCAACCGGCCAGTTCCACAAGCTGCACAAGGTGCCCTTTTTTTTCACTTGAGTACCTGCCCCTCTAAATGTCTGTGGTACAGCACCAAGTATTCTGACAATGGGTACCATTACCAGACCTAAATCTATTCTAATCTAAGGGTGTGTGTGTGTGTGTGTGTGTGTGTGGAGGGTAGCTCTGTGGAACGCTCCATCTTTGGTTGGTTAAAAAAATAGAATGCTGAGTCAGACAGTCAATTTTTAGGGCATGTTTAAAAAAAAGCGTTTGGTTGGTCTCACATGCGCAGGACAATGTTTTTGCTTTTTTTCCCACGATTTTGTAACCCATTTTTCACCCCTGTGAAAAATACTTTTCCTTTGACAGGTTTCAAATTCCATGAGCTTCAAACAACAAACTTTCGTCTCAAGTTTCCACTGAGTTTGTTTTGCTCATTTTTTTAGCGCCGGAACATTCCTTTATACTCGGGGACCAGGAACTCACCTTGGCGCTGCTGACAAAGAGGGATCCCTTCTTGAACACGTCGAGCGCAAAGACGGTATCTGTAGGAGGAAAGAGGAGGAGAGTCAGAGAGGTCCTCGTCGGTCCAACCTGCACGACCAGTCCACTCAACACGCACAGACACAAAGAGAACCCAGCTGGGAGGAATTAAGGAAAGGCTGAGTCACGTCGGAAGTGACTGCTCACTTTTTTCATCAGTGGTGGAAAAAGTACTCAATAGTTTGAGCCATTTAGGTCTGGCGTCAACATTAAAAATAAATGTCTTCTAAATTCTGACAGTTTTCTGAAATACCTATGTTTCTATGTCAGAGGTGCTCAATATTTCATGTCAAGGAACCCCAAAAATGATATGTAATTGGCCCCCGACCCCCCCCCCCCCCCCCCCCCCCCATCTGAAAATATGTTATTCCCCCAGAAGCAAAGATTTGAGTTAAAACGTTCGCTCTGAAAGAATATAATATTCAAAGATTTGAGGCACATTTTCACGATTTTTCAAAAATAGCAGACCTACCAAGCTCGAGTGCCGCGCTACGAGACCTGCTATTTTTCAATAGCTAAAGCCTAACATAATACTTAAAACACAAAAATGTTCACCAAACGTGCACGCTTATGACCATACAATTACCTCTGGGGTTAGGTTGGGGTCACGCGAGTCAATGACAACATGATTTTGGGGGTCGTGGGGCTGAGTTACCAGTGTATGAGTGTAAACTAATTAATCAAAGTCCCCCCCCCCCCCCCCCCCGAGTTGACCGTGTTAAACAAATGAGCCAATGTTTTCCCAGAGTTTAGGCATGTGTAAATAAAGTGAGCCCACGTTCTCTCTCTCTCTCTCTCGCGCTCTCTCTCTCTCTCTCTCTCTCTCTCTGGAGTGGACTCAATGTGTTCAAAGGGAAGACAATGGCTTGCACGGTTCTCCATCTTCATTAACCTAGACCTGAGGACGATTCTACAAAATGACAGTCAAGTGGTTCTCGAACCATTTCATGTCAAGGACCCCTTAGAATTATATGTAATTGGCCGCCGACCCCCCCATCTGAAAATATGTTGTTCCAGGGACTCCCCCCCCCCCCCCCAGAAGCAAAGAGTTTAGTTAAAAACGTATATATATATATATATATATATATATATATATATATATATATATATATATTCAAAGATTTGCCCCACATTTTCACGATTAAAAAAAAATAGCAGACCTACAGTACAAGCTCATAGCGTGGCTGTAGGTCTGCTAATTTTCAATAGCTAAAGTATAAACACCAAAAGGGGTCCCTCCCGCCCAGAATGGGTTAAAAGGGGGAACATGTTGACCTTTCACCTTTGAAGGTGATGATGAGGATAGGTCTGTGAGCTACCTGCTGTCACTACATGCACCACCACCGCCCACTGGTGGCTGCAGTAGGTACTTACATTTAACCAACATCAATAAATAACCATAGAAATAGCTCTCTATATATAGCATAGTAATCATTGGTATAGTAGAAACTTCTCAAACTTTTTTTTAATTTAAAAGGACCCCCAGTTGTCTTTGCATTAGGCCGTGGACCCCCCCAATAACTCTGAGAGCGTACACAGTACACACACGTGTCACATGTGTCCATTTGGTTCAATTTGCACCTCGTGAGCAGTTAGGGGTAAAGTGTTTGACAGATGGCTGAGGCCTGAATCAAACCTGGGACCGCTGGCTTCCCACGCAGGCTCATTCAGCTATAACTGGCTGCCATTATAGCTTTATTAGGGCATATAGTACAGTGATGTAATAACGGACATCATTTTAGACTACTGGGGGAACATGGAATATAGATACTTATTCATGAAGTGGAGTGCCCTATGCATGCTGTTTTGCGACAGCTTGTTTGTTAAGTATCTCCATCAAATAAAATGAAATGAAGTGGTGTTATAAAGTGGTGGTAAAAAAGTGACGTGAATTGGCACTGGTGAATACGTCACAGATTGAGATGAACAAAATGGAGAAGGTATGAGCAGAGTGATCTAGTTAAGAGAGCGGTGACAACGCTTTGATCTCGCCGCAAAGCGGGTGCATAGTTGAATAGCCAGTTTGTCAAGTGAGAGAACTGTGTGACCTTGGATTTATAATATATATTTTTGAAAATGACACAGTAACTATTTACTTGCTGTCGTGGGCGGTGCAGTGCTGCACAGCCTGCTAAACATACATTGAATTGAATTCATAATAGGCTTCAATTCATATAGGCTATTAACCCATTCTGAACGGGAACCCATCATGTTATGCTTTAGCTATTGAAAAATAGCAGGTCTGCTATTTTTGAAAAATCGAAGAACGACTGACATTTTATAGTCAGCTGTTTACAATTCCAAACGTGCAAACATGACCAATAGATCAGCTATGTTTTACTATGGGCGCGTTCGGAAATACCTATTAGTTTGCATTGCACAGTGGGCTTATAGTGCGCTCTCAAAGTTGCCCACACCTGCCACCTTATCCAAAGACTTTTTGGATACGTTGAAAATTGCATTATGCAATATACATGTGGCCCACTGCCCACATAACAGGTGAAGTGGTTTGCCATTGATCGCAGTTGGTTGATTGAAATGTTGGCAATAGGCTAGCACCGTAAAGATGATAATAATGTAATATGATGTTCTTTATAGATTTTGTCTCTTAATCTAAAGGTGGCCCCTATGCAAGATACAATAATCTTGCATAGGGGCCAGGGCCACCAGACTCCTAGAACCGGCACTGCAGAAGGGAGAAGAATTTGGGACGTGTGGAGCGTTAATTGTCCCGGCGTTTTCAGTGAAGGTACTTCCAGCTTCAGTTTAAATTCAAAAAACGATTCCACAACAAAGTGGAAAGGTTTCCCGGAGCCGGAACCCCTTTTGGTGTTTTAAGCATTATGTTATACTTCTATCTTCTATTCGATCTACAGGCCCATAGCGCTCGTATTTTTTTGAAAAATCATGAAAATGTGGCGCAAGACTTTGAATATTATGTTCTTTCAGAGCGAACGTTTTTAACTAATCTTTTTGGTTTAGAATCGGCCTCAGGTCAAAATGGGTTAAAATGGTCAACTGAATTCCTGTCTTGCACATTTATTTCCACACTGGCACACCACCAGTGTTGTTTATGTCGAATCAAACTAAGACGAAAAATGTTCGTCGACTACTTTTTTCCACTGACGAAAACTAAATGGAAACTAAATGAAAACTAAGCTATGATGACAAAAAACTAAGACTATTGACAATTCCGTCAACCGATAAAAAACTAGACTAAAATGAAAAAATTAAAAACGGAAGGGACTAGTGGACATTAAAGAGATCCAGTATAAGTCATTTTACACTTGGTTGCATGCTGAAAATAGTCGATCTACAAGCTCACAGCGCGTCGCGACGAGTTGTGAGCTTGTAGATCGACTATTTTCAGCAAGTGTATAATCAGCCATTACGGCGGCCCGCCAAAACACATTTTAGTCGACTAAATCGACTGTAGATTTAGTCGACTAAACCTAGACTAACACTGAAACATTCCAGGTGACTAAAATGGTGACTGAAACTAAATGAAAACTATTAAAAAAAAAGACTATGAACAAAAACTAAAATAAAATGTTGCTGCCAAAACACAACACTGCACGGCACCACCAGCTTTTCCTGCAGGAGCATAATAATTAATACACCTCATCAACACGTTCTATTTTTGCCCTGTTATGTAGTGCCCTCTGCTGGTGGCCACCGGGAATTGGTCTCTTGTTCTAGTAGACTAGGCTACATCACTATTATTTAGTTTTATTCGTTAATTCTATTCAAATCATTCTTAATTTTATTTATTTTCTTAATTTTATTTATTTTCTTAATTTTCTTAATTTTCTTAATTTTCTTAATTTTCTTAATTTTCTTAATTTTATTTATTTTATTTATTTTATTTGTATATGCATACATATTGTACCATGTAGATTAGTCATGTGCTATGCACGTTATGTCTTTCTTTTAACTGCAATGATGAGCCTCGCGCACACAAAACAAGAATTCCACCCATGTTACGTTATGTTGTTGTAAATGTGACGCGACAATGAAAGTGTCATTCCCAATTTTCCGATTCCGTTACCTGTGTGCCCGTACAGGATCTGACAGCTGTGGTTGAGCAGGTGGAACACCTTGATCTGGGAGCTGTTGGTGGCCACCGCGACGTGGCTGTCCCCTTTACCCAGGAACTTCACGTCCAGAACCTCGTCGTTGTAGCCCACAAACTGCACCGAGGGGGAAGAGAATAGAATAAGACTTCACCCATTCTGACCTGAGATCAGATTGTAAAAAATTTCTTCTATACATCCTGGCAGTTTTCCATTCTGACCTGAGATCAGATTCTAAAAAAAAATGTCTTCCATGTCAGTCGCTCTTCGATTTTTCAAAAATAGCAGACTTACAAGCGAGAAACACGGCACAAGAATTACTATAACCCATTCGGGGCCTGTTTTAAGCATTGTGTTAGCTATTGAAAAATAGCATTGTGATATAGCTATTGAAAAATCGTGAAAAATGTGGCGCAAATCGTTGAATATATGTTCTTTCAGAGCGAACATTTTTAACGAAACCCTTTGCTTCGGTGTGGTCTCTACTCCCTGGAACAACATATTTTTCAGATGGGGGTCGGCGGCCAATTATATATAATATTTGGGGTCCTCGACATGAAAACCTTAGAGAAACACTGACATAGAAACATAGGGTATTTTTCATAAAACTGTCAGGATTTAGAAGGCATTTGTAGAATCGTCCTCAGGTCTAAATGGGATAAGACCTATTCTATTAGCAAAGCGGGTGGTTTAGAAGTCTACCTTCCTGACAACAAATACAGGGCACCTAGAGAGATGTCACAAGTTTTTACTCTCCGGATATCTGAATTTGAGTATCAATCCAATAGCGAAGACCATTCCAAGATCAGTGTATATATATATAAGACAATATTTTGCCATATTTTGGCCACAGAGTGGCGCGCTACGAGCTTGTAGGTCTGCCTCATATCTTTGAATATATATTATTACAGAGTGAACATTTTTACTCAAATCTTTGCTTCTGGGGAGGCCGCTGGAACTACATATTTTCAGATGGGGGGGGGGGGGCCGGAGGAATATTACATATAGTTTTTGGGGTCCTTGACGTGAAATATTGAGCACCACTGATACAGAAACGTTTTTTCAGAAAACTGTCAGGATTTTTAACCCATTTTGGGGCAGGAACCCCTTTTGGTGTTAGCATTATGTTATGCTTTAGCTATTGAAAAATAGCAGATCAACAAGCTCATAGAGGTCTGCTATTTTTGAAAAATCGAAGGACATAGCTTTTTCAGAAAACTGTCAGGATGTGGAAGACATTTTTAGAATGTGATCTCAGGTCAGAATGGGTTAAAGCATTATGTTATACTGTAGCTTTTCTCTTTAACGTCGACGTAAGTGCCTAAATTATGGGTTAACCTTTGCTTCTCTGGAGAAAAGAAAAAAATAAAGATGGCCTCCCTCCCAACCGACCTGTTGCTGTGCGCTGCTGAGGGCCGGCAGCTGGTAGAGCTGGATGTTGTGCTCCGCAGTGACGGTGACCAGCCTGCAGGAGGCGGGCATGGGCAGCAGGTGGGTGAGACTGCGGGGTCCCGCGTCGATCTCCTCTCGTTCTCCGGAGGCCGGGGGGGCCGAGGAGGAGGTCATGACCTGGGTGTAGACGCAGCGGCCCGTGCTGGCCGACCACACGCTCAACACGCCTGGAGGAGGGAGGGGAGGGGAGGGGGGGGGGGCGAAGCAGACACACACACACACACACACACACACACGCCCGTTTTATACTTGGTCGTAAGACTGTGTCGTTGGGGGGGTCCGCAAGCTCATGTCACTGTAGCTTGCTCGTTAGCTGTCATTTGTTCCACCTGGGTATTCTCAGTCCTACACAAGCTCACAACGTGTCGCTATATGCGAACCCTATACTCCCTCTATGCTGAATAAAAACTCAAACGAACTCAACTGATTTTTGAACCCCCCCCCCCCCTGGCCTGTAACGACATGCGTATAAAACAGGGATGCCGGGTTGAGTTAGTGGTTAAACGTGGTTATCCACCCACAGAGGGAGAGAGAGAGAGAGAGAGAGAGAGAGAGAGAGAGAGAGAGAGAGAGAGAGAGAGGGGACCCCCTTTGAAAACGAGTTGCAGCAACTCAAGTGAAATTTCAAAATAAATACTTAATTACAACTCATCATTTACTATGTGGGTTTGTCTGTGTGTGAGGTCATTTGCAGTAGACAGACAGACGGACAGACAGACAGACGGACAGTGAGGTCAGTAGACAGACAAACAGACAGACCTTTGCTGCCCGCTGTGAGGAAATGCAAGTCCTCGTTGTTCTTCACTCCAATCTGTGCGAGGTCCTCGTCGTCCGGGAGCAACACAACGCCTTCCACAGCCTGCGGGCAAAAAAAACACCACCACAATGTGAGACAAGACAGGCTTAACCCATTCTGACCTGAGATCAGATTCTAAAAAATGTCTTCTACATCCTGACAGTTTTCCATTCTGACCTGAGATCAGATTCTAAAAAATGTCTTCTACATCCTGACAGTTTTCCATTCTGACCTGAGATCAGATTCTAAAAATGTCTTCTACATCCTGACAGTTTTCCATTCTGACCTGAGATCAGACTACACTCTCTACACTAGTGGATCTCTAAGGGTCCACTAGTCCCTTCCTAACATTTTAGTCTAGTTTTTATTTGTCGTCAATACAGTTAGTCTTAGTTTAACCCATTGATGCCTGAGGCCGAATCTGGGAACGCCTTCTAGGGCCTGACCTAAGGTTTCTGAAAACCTTCAAATTCTGATGATTTTTTTAAAATAGTTTATGTTGCTACATGTATAGCAATAGCTGATGAGACACAGAGAGCGCGCCGGCATCAAGGGTAGAACAACATATACGTTGCACCAGGCGTCAATGGGTTAAGTCATCATACCTTAGCTTTCATTTAGTTTCCATTTCGTTTTCGTCAGTGAAAAAACGGTAGTCGACGAACATTTTTCGTCTTAGTTTTAGTCGACAAAATCAACACTGCTTGGCCTTCACATCACATCACATCACATCAAACAAAAACAAACACACACACACACACAAAACAAAAACAAACGTTTTATACCCGTGTACGTATAACCCCACAAGTCACGTAAGTCTCACCTCATAGACGGCTACGGTTCTTTTGGCCTCACGCTTCTGTAGGTCCCACACCACACAGACGTTATCCCTGCCGGAGCTGAAAACAACGTAGTACAGTCAGTCATTAAAAAAAACATTTGTATCGCATGTTTTTTTTGGTTCAAAAAACGGCCACAACACGCTTTTACAGAGTGAGAACCTTGATCACATAAAGGTGAAGTAACTTAAAGACGGGGTGCCGTGGGTTTTTGTCCCCCCCCTAAAACATGATCATCAGGTACTATGATTATACTAGGAGGAAGGTTTCTTTCAATAAAGTGTACAGAAAGTGTAACAATTATGTTTTTATGTGGCCACACCCAACCAGTTCATTAAGTATGCCTGGTTTTCACCTGAGCACCACCCACCTGAACATAAGCCTCGCCCACAGCTGTTGTTGTTTGATAATGTGGGAGGGGTTAGGGGTATGATGTCACTAAAATGGTGTTATTTCGATTGGGCCTTTTCAGGAAGAAATCAAAAATACACAGTGAAGACATATTTGAATAGTATAACCAATATTAGAGTGATGTTAACTCCATAGACACGTGGAAAAGTACAGAAATCACGGCACTCCATCTTTAAAAAAGGGCTCAGAGTCTCGAGTTCCAACAAATCAGGTCAGGCATGATTATACGTTGCATGTTAGGGGGCCGATATCCTTTCCAGTAAATGTGCAGCCAGCCACCGTATTTGTCCACACGTAAAGTGGTCACAAAATCGGGATGTGAGCTTGTGATAAAACTCACGTAACACACAGGAGGACCCAAGCAGCAGTGTTGTTTTCGTCGACTAAAACTATGACGAAAAATGTTCGTCGACTGCCTTTTTTTTTCACTGACGAAACCTAAGTGGAAACTAAATGAAAACTAAGCTATGATGACTGAAACAAAGACTAAAGATATTGACAATTTCGTAGAAACTAGACTAAAATGTTAGGAAGGGACTATAGTGGACAAGAGATCCAGTAGAAGTCATTTTACACTTGGTTGCATGCTGAAAATAGATGATCAGCTATTTTCAGCAAGTGTAAAAACTGTCATTACGAAAATACAATTTAGTCGACTAAAGAGAGAGAGAGAGAGAGAGAGAGAGAGAGAGAGAGGGGAGTTGCACCACTCAGTTCACACGGGTGTGATTTATTCTTCTTTCTAATTATTTGTTCGGCCCAAAACATTGTGTTTATTGTCATGATTTGCCACGACAAGAGTTGGCTTTGTCCGCGGCGTAAACGTCTTTAAATAAATACTTTCTGAAAAGTCTATGAGGAAAATGAACGGGGAATTATTTTCCGGGTCTCTCGAGGGGGGGGCGGGACTGCTACGCTCTATAATAGCATCACTGTAAGTAACCCTATGAAGAGATGCACTAGGATGCTCCTCTAGCCTTAGGAGACATTGGCTTATTTATAACCTGTCACAAACGCCTGTCTAACATTTAGGTATAGGTGCGTGTGTGTGTGTGTGTGTGTGTGTGTGTGTGTGTGTGTGTGTGTGTGTGTGTGTGTGTGTGTGTGTGTGTGTGCGTGTGTGTGTGTGCGCGTGGTAGTACCTGACCATGGTGTCTCCGTCGGGGCTGAAGGCCAGCGAGGTGACGGCGCTGTAGTGGACCTGCAGGACACACACACACTGACTGGAGCGCAGGTCCCACAGCCGGATGGCACAGTCCAGCGACGACGAGAAGAGCTGCAGCCGGCTGATGTCTGGGTGGAACCGGACCAGGCTGCACACAACAACACAATGGTGTTATAGCATTATGCTATGCTTTAGCTATTGAAAAATAGCAGATCTACAAGCTCATAGCGCGCCACCGAGTGGCGCGCCACGAGCTTGTAGGCCTGCTATTTTAGAATCGAAGAACGACTGACATAGAAACATGGCTTTTTCAGAAAACTGTCAGGATGTAGAAGACATTTATAGAATCTGATCTCAGGTCAGAATGGGTTAAGCATTATTTTATGTTATACTTTGGCTATTGAAAAATAGCAGATCTACAAGGCAAGCTCATGGTTGGGAGTGAGGCTGCCGTTCTGATTGCAATGGGAAGTGCATTCCATAGTTTCTGGAGCCAGAAGGGAGAAGAGTTTGGGACGTGTGGAGCGTTAATTGTCCCAACGTTTTTTTAGTGACGGTACTTCCAAGCTTCCCTATAGCGTTGGCTGACCCGAGCGACAACACACTTGCTGTCAATAGTATCTATACATGCGTTAATTAAGAGGTAGGTTGGTGTTGATGTGCACAGAGTCGTGGCCTTACTTCACGACACCGGACGAGCCTTTAAGGTTGTGAGTGCAGTACTGCTTTATGACGTCCCACATCTTGATGGTCCCGTCACAGCCACCTGCAACACAATATGCCAGCGTGAGTCTAGAACTTGGTATACAGAACAGAACGGGGTTGGCGAAAGGGCCCTTCTGTGTGGAGTTTGCATGTTCTCCCCGTGTCCCCTAGGGTAGGTACCCTCACAAAAAACATGCAGCAATCCTGGTCACTAAACTGCCTCCCCCTGGCCGGCCGGGGCGCCTGATGGAGGGGAAAGGAACTGGTTGGAATAACGTGTTCCTTCCACACGCTACGTCCAACCAGGGAAACTTCCCCCTGTCAGGTGTAAAAGGAGCAACTTGGACACTCAGGCATGAAGGAAGCATGAGTTCAAGTACGTTGCTCTCCCCAGGTTGGTGGAGGGTGTGTAGAGCCCAGGGTCACATTAGATGATTGACACAGGGGTGAAAAATGGGTTACAAAATCGTGGGATAAAAAAATATATTGGAAAACAAAATGCAGAAAAAAAAGACACTTGGGGTAAGTTAGACATTGTACTATTTATTTTATTTATACTTGTTAAATTCCCAATTAGGATAAGTGTTCCTCTTAACCCATTTTGGGGCGAGAACCCCTTTTGGTGTTTTAAGCATTATGTTATAGTTTAGCTATTTAAAAATAGCAGATCTACAAGCTCATAGCGCGGCACCGAGTGCTGTGCTACGAGCTTGTAGGTCTGCTATTTTTTTTTTATCGTAAAAATGTGGCGCAAATCTTTGAATACCGGTAAACATTCTTTCAGAGCGAACGTTTTTAACTCAAATCTTTGCTTCTGGGGGGTTCCTGGAACAACATACTTTCAGACGGGGGTCGGCGGCCAATTACACATATTTTTGGAGGTCCTTGACATGAAATATTTTGAGAACCACTGATATAGAAACATAGGGTTTTCAGAAAACTGTCAGGATTTAGAAGACATTTGTAGAATCGATGGTAGGCCTAAATGGGTTAAAGTTGATTGTTAAAACTGTCAAATACTTTTTTTATATACAGTGTTTGATAACCACATATGAGGGATCATTGCACATAATGTGTAGTGGATTATTGGATTCCGTGCAAAATGACAAGTCCCAGGTTGTCCAATAGCTTTGTTTGATTGACGGCATAGGATTTGAACTGGAAACACATGAGAAGGGCGGTGTCACGTGCTTTTTCTGGTTCAAATCTGCTGCCAAGCCAATAAAACAAATCTATGGGAAATTAACTGGGCAGGGAAACATTTCACCTTCTGAAAACGCGTACGCACGCACACACACATGCACGCACGCACGCACACAAAGTCACACACAGTAAAAGTAGCCCAGGCGATTTGCTCCAGGGTCGGCTGACCTGTGGCCAGGAGCGTGGATGTAGGGTCAAAGGTCATGCTGGCTACAGGTACAGTGTGAATGGCCTTCCAGGAGCGCGTGCACTGAGCCTGCCTCCAGTCCCACTGCTTCAGCACCAGAGCCTTGCTGACCGTCACCAACACCTGGGACAATAGAAACACATGACATGATGATACAGTATGACACCAACACCTGGAACCAGAGACCAGTGTTGTTTTTGGCAGAGAATTTCCGTTTTAGTTTTAGTCCTAGCCTCTTGAATAGTTTTCACTTAAGTTTTTAGTCACATCTTAGTCACCTGGAAATTTTAGTGTTAGTCTAGTTTTAGTCGACTAAATATCATAAGATTTTAGTTTTCATTTAGTTTCCATTTAGTTTTTTGTCAGTGAAAAAAGGTAGTCGGCGAACATTCTTCGTCTTAGTTTTGGTCGACGAAAACAACACTGCCAGAGACACATGACATGATGATACGGTACGGCAGCTGTCACCAACACCTGGGACAAGACAGACACAGTTGATGATGCAGTAAGACTCTTCACGGTAAAGTGGGTACGCTTGATTTACAATAGTGCACCGAAGTCTGTCATTTACGCATCCTATACCTGTACCTGGGACTCACGTTTCTTTCCACCCATTCTGAATTCCCATATACTTGTTTAATATCGCATCAAATACGAACGGTGTTCCAAAACAAACAAATGGACCCTGAGGTTTGACTCATAATTATGGATATATGAAGCATCAACTGACGGTGAGACATCGATGATGTTACCAAATTAGTTAAGATTTTCACCGGAAACGGACTGTATCAAAATATGTGTGACCGACTGTCGTAAACGATACAGAGCCCACCTCCCTGACAATATCGACCGGGTACAGTTTGGACAGTATATGAGACGAGTCTAACTGATGACTATATGTTATTCTCCATAGAGAAATGACTTCCGTGAAACCAGGGACTGAACAAGTGACGTCAGGACGTCGGTACTGACTCTATGTCGCTTGCCAAAAAGACCCACAAGGTAACAACATGCTAGCCAACATGTTAGCTTGTTGTACGTCCGCTGTTCCTTTTTGGCTTGTGAAACCGTCTTATTACGCATTTATAGATTTAGGCTTTAGAAGCAGAGTGACATGAGCATACAGTAGATCACAGCATTTGTCTCAAGTGTTTGCTCACCTCATCGTCACAGCTGAGCGCAAATGACGTGATGTCCTCTTGATCGTCCTGTAATAATAATAATAATGATTATTATTATAATAATGATGATGATGAGGGCAGATAATATAAAATTTTAATTAACATGGCGTGTTTACTAGTATCTACTAGAAGTATGAAGTAATATGGTTATGGACTCACCTGCTCAATGCTGTGGACAATCTTCCCGGTGCTAATTTCCAGCACATTGACGCGTGAACCGCACATGCAGAATATGTACTTCTCATCTGTGCTGATCTGAGGAAGATAAACAGGAGAAACACAAAGTAGAATTGAACATTATGCCAAGTCGGGTTCTCAAACGGTAAAGCACCCTCATAGACGTGTTGTGAGCATGTAGATCAGTCATTACGACGGCATCAAGGCCCGACAAAATACATTTTAGTCGACTAAATCAACTGTAGATTTAGTCAACTAAAATCTTATCATAATTAGTAGACTAAAACTAGACTAACACTAAAACATTCCAGGTGACTAAAATGTGACTAAAACTAAATGGAAACCATTCAAGAGACCATGACTAAAACAACACTGATATACATGTTTGTGGACATAAGAGTGGAGAGGTATGATGAGGATAGCCATTCTACAGTAAAGTAACTTATATCGCTGTTAATAACATCCACTAGTACACTTCTACAGGTGAAATATAAGTGAAATCAAACTTTGTCGGGGACCCAATCAATTACTCCCGGCCGTTCCACTTTGAGAAACACTGTGTCCATTGCGTGGACATGCGGTCACTTTTGGATGCATATATCGCTGCTGATGAGCAGAAAACTGATGCACCGAATATTCGTCCGCAGAAAATATTCGGCAGAAAATATTCGGCAGAAAATGGCTAAACATGGATTTTCGGCCTATTCGGTTTAGGCCCGAATAGGCAGAAAATATATCACCGAATAGTGTATGCAATTAATGCATTCAAAAGAGCTGAATACATGTTTTATGGAGCCATAATAGTGATTATTATTTAAGTTAAGTTTTGCCATAACCATTTATTTTGCCATGAATCAGGTAACTTTAAGATACGGCCATGACAGCAATGGTAGGAAAAGAAAATTTGGATATTCGGTTTTCGGCCAACGTTCCACCTACATTCGGTATTCGGCCAAGAATCCTGAAATAGTGTTGAACAACTTGACCATATTATGAGGTTTTCACCATGAAATATAACCGAGCAGGATAGATATTTAAAAATGCAAGTCAACAACACCTCACCTGCACTTTTCCTCCTTTATAAAACGGTTCTATCTTGCTGGAGGCAGCATAGCTAGAAGGGAACAGACAAGAGGATATGGATCAAATCACTGTTCACTGAAATGTAGATGTTACTGTACGACTCGATGGCAGATGCTTCGGTATATCAGCATCCTCAAGAAGACCAAGGAGGCTGTAAGTAGTAATAATAATTATAATAAATACATATTTGTATAGCACCTTTCGTGACATGAGATGCTGTTCAAAGTGCTTTACAGAGCAATAGCGTCCAGTGAGGACATGAACGACAACACACATAATTCCAGGTCAGCTAAAAGCAAGTGTGAAGAAATAGGTCTTGAGCTGTGCTTTGAAGCTACGGTATCCGTAGAAGGCTAGAAGCATAATGCTCAGGAAAAGCTACAGATAATCAGGTTACAGACGATTGACAGTCCGACCAGCCCTCACCCTCACACACCAAAGCTACTACTACAATATTCAAACACACACCACTGCAATCACAGGCACCTGAGACTTTGCAAATTAAAGGTTGGTTGTGCACAAACACCTGCACACACAAATTAATGCACACACGCCCCCCCCCCCCACACACACACACACACACACACACACACACACACACACACACACACACACAAATAGATTATGATACTTGTAACAACAAAAATGTGTACATATGATATTATATATTTGAAGTAGGACCTATGCACACAAGCACCTTCAAGGGATACAGGACGAGTGGACACTAAGGAATAGTGGGCAACTGGGCACCACCTGGATGGAAAATGTGCTATGCTAAAATATGCATGAAATACATAATATTATGCATGAACTTCTTCTTTATGCCTGAAATGATTGGATATACAGTAGTTAGCAATGTTAGACCTTTGTATTAATTAGCAGTAGCACCTCTATGATAAATGTAACTTTTTCTCTGTACATTTAGTACTACAGTACTAGTATGTCTATGTACTATGTACTAATTTGTTGTTATTGCTGCAACTGCAACAATGTTGAGAAACCGCAAACAAAGAATGGTACTCTCTCTCTTGCGTTACTCGTATAATAAGATTTGGGGCTAATAGCAATGAAAACAATATTGGAGGTTGTGTAGTTACAGCTAGCTTAGCCACATTGAGCTAAACAAGCTAATGAGTGTACTTTCTGTAGTCAGTCCACATCATAGGTCCACATGCAGTAGGCTACGAGCACTTACTTGGTTTTGAACTGGAGACTGGTGTCTGCCATCCTGACAAAAACACAGTAGTGTTTCCCCCCCCAAAAAACGAATCAATAATCACTTATTATTTTATTTTTTAACTCAGAGCACATTCAACAACCATCAACAAATCTCACATGCTTGCTTGCATGCTGAGTGAGAGTGGATGTGCGTCGCGTGCATTCTGCGTCATCCAGATCCCAGACGCACGGCGCGCTGATTGGCTGGAAGGTTTCTGATGATAAATAAAACATACAAATAATAATAATATTTAATGGAAAAACTAAAATGACGCGAAACACCGCGTGGTGGATTCAATTCAAGTAAATAAAATCAAATAAAATTCCCTAAATTCATCATTGTTGTTCACCTATTAACCGCCTAACGTATAAATGACACATGACAATTTTAGTGACACTTTTAGTGACAAAAGAGCGACAATGGATGGTGCGAGAGAGAGAGAGAGAGAGAGAGAGAGAGAGAGAGAGAGAGAGAGAGAGAGAGAGAGAGAGACTATAGCATTCAGACGGTGACTGACAAAAGTTTATGTTTGACACAGAATGACACTACTAGTGAGGTTTGCTGCTAGAACGCCACGGAAAGGACAGCGGGCTTCGAACGAACGGCCTTCTATAATAATTTAAGTGGTTTCGTATGTGTGATTGTGTGTGAGCGCGCGCGACACGTCGTTGTGTCAGGAATGTTCATGTGTGTGGCGCATTGATAATGGGGGCGTGTGTGGTGTGTGCTGGGGACTCTGGGACTGATAATATTATTATGACAACAGGAATGGACACAGGATCAGGGGGGTAAAAACATAGAGGAATTGTCATGGTGAGTTGTGAACTTTCATATTATGTTTATTTATTGTATTTGTTTATAATGTAGCTTACAGTAGCTGGTGTTTGTTCTCCTATTTGAGATGTGTCCGTTATTCATAATTTGGTGTGTTGAATAGGAGCAAGTTGGCTGTATGATTGATTATTATGTACTTACTGTAGTTTTTTTGTGTTTTTTCAAAGGCTTCAAATATTAAATTCACTGTAAAACTTGTTTTTTTAGGCAAATGTCTTGATTAGTAATTGCAATTGTATATGAGAACATAATGTTTACCTGCTTCTTTTTTTTTTACATCACATGTGACTTTCCAGAACAAAGGCTATTGTTATTTCAGTTTTTCAGTGCATTTGACAACAATGTAGCCTGGCTGTAGGCAGTTGTGTGCTTTTTCATTAGGCCTACAATGTTTTGGCAAGTATACATTTCGTTGGCATGTGAATATATGACAAGCAACGAACGGTCTCATACAAAATAACTAGCTATACTTTAAAGAAAAATAGCTAGCCAAGAACTACAAGTCATATACTGTTCAGAAAAAGTAACTGAGACATAGTGACTGGGGTGCCCGCTGGCCTAGTGGTCCAGGCACATGCCACATATATATATATATATATATATATAGGCTCTGGCCTGACAGTGTGTTGTGTGTTCGAGACTTCGAGTCCCGTTCATGACGACCTTCGCTGCGTGCCTCTCCCCTTCTCTCTCTCCCTCGTTCTTGTCCATCTTCACTGAAACTATCAATAAAGGCACAAAAAGCCAAAAACTATATATATAGATAAATTATAGTGACCATAAGGTAGACACAACGACATTGAACCTACTACTTTTTTTTTAATTTCTTTTTTAATGATTTTTTTTGGTGGCTTTTGCATTTATTTTATATTTTTTATGGAGGGACAGACAGTAGGCTGACAGGAAATGGGGAGAGAGATGGGGGGGAAGACATGCAGTAAAGGCTGTCGGGATTGGGAGTCGAACCCGTGGCACAAGCTGCCAGACTGGATTGCCAGCCAAGGTGCCTGGACCACTGAGCCGCATGGCCCAGGCCTGAACCTACTACATTTTAAAATAAAGTAGGCCTATACCACTTCTCCAAAGTGACCCCCACAGCTATACAGGACACCAGAGGGACCACCTACGATCTGGTATACCCCCCAACATTTAGCACAGACATTGGAAAAATATTTCATTCTATATAGTACTATACTTTGTCGCCATAATGTGGAATGGAATGTGCTGTCATCATCCATTGAATCATGTGAAGAGTGAAGTGAAGATAGATATCAAAACGCCATTGAAATGATGGTTTAGCCCTTTTTCTCCTCTGTAAATATAGCTCGTTTTGTTTTTGTTGATGTCACGTATTGAAGCTGTGTATAGTATTCCTCTTCTACCCCGGATTTGGACCTAATAGAGGGTATATACGCATGACATCATCATCATTCCAGGAAGTTATGTGGGAATGCCTATACTGAGTGGCAAAAACTATTTCTGGCCTTGAAACAGCCTATATATCCAAACAGAAAAGTCCTATTTCATTACATGAAATGACTTTAAACAACATTCGATTCACTTTGCCTGACTCGATTTGCCACTCGATCTGCCATTCACTATATGCATACATATACCCTCTATTTCCTGCTGACATTTTTACAATTAACCCATTCAGGACGGGAACCCCCTTTGTTTGTTTTTGTAAGCATTATGTAATACTTTAGCTGTATGTTGAAAAATAGCAGATCGCAAATCTTTCAATATGTATTCTTTCAGAGAAGAACACTTTTAACTCAAATCTTTGCTTCTGGGGGGTCCCTGGAACGACATATTTTCAGATGGGGGCCAGCGGCCAAATACATATAACATTTGAGAACCGCACTGATATAGAAACATAGATTTTTCAGACATTTGTAGAATCAATCTCAGGTCTAAATGGGTAAAACTGCAGCCTGCTTGCTCAGGGGATGAATTTAATATTGACCATCAGGTCCAGAATTCATGTCAGATCCTGAAACCTGACCTTTGACATGATCTAAACATTCAATAGAAGAACAGGGAGACAAAATATAACCACCCCAATTGTTATATAATTATAGCTTTATATTGTATTAACATACAACTCTACCATGCATACGTTTGATTACAAGGTGTGTTAATAGCCTATTATGCTCTGTTGAGTTGTTTGTTTTTCCTTAAACAAACTTGAAATGGACAGAGTTTAATGTTTGTTTTGTTACTAACACAAACATTAAATGCCATTAACAATGAACAGAGTTTAATGTTTGTTTTGTTACTAACACAAACATTAAATGCCATTAACAATGAACAGAGTTTAATGTTTGTTTTGTCCATGTCTTTTAGTTTGTTTTATCTTTTCACCCAGTGTCAATTATCTAATGTAAATCCTGAGTGCTATACACTTCCTCTGCCAACGGACTGCAGCGGACTGCCCTCATGCTTCCTGCTATGCATGAGGAGTCCAAGCTGCTTCTTTTCGCCAGACAGGGGGGGAGTTTCCCCGGTTGGACGTATAGCGCGTGGAAGGAACACGTTATTCCGACCAGTTCCTTTCCCCTCCATCAGGCGCCCTGGCTGACCAGGGGGAGGTAGTTTTAGAGACCAGGATTACTCCATGTTTTTTGTGAGGGTACCTACCCTATAGGGGACACGGGGAGAACATGCAAACTCCACACAGAAAGGGCCCTTTCGGCACTGATGACGCGGTGGGGAGAACACGCCCCCCATCACGCACAGCGTCTCCAGCGGGAATCGAACCCAGGACCTTCGTGCTGTGAGGCGACAGCACTGCCGACGTTGCCACCGACCGTGCCCCCTCCTCCTCGTCCATGTTTGTTTTGTCTGATAATTACGTCATGAAAGATGTATACATTGGCAGCGATGTTGGAAGATGATAACACTCACGAGTGTGATTTTTTGAGTGGTGCAAGGAACTCCAAGGAACAGCAATGTCCGTCTTCACCTATGTGTGTCGGTTCACCTATATGTGAGGTTAATGAGCACCAGTATGACTAGAGTACCAGTAGGGGGCGCTGTTGTGCCAGAAACAGAGAGAGAGAGAGACAGTGCTGCACTGTTGCCTGCTAATGAGAGAGAGGGGGGGGGGGGAGCGGAGTTGCAGCTTTTTAATAATAGGACCACAATGGAAACATTGTCCTCCCTTTAGCCTAAATGTCTTACTGTACTTCCGTGCCCAATCAATCAATCAATCAATCAATCAATCAACCAACCAATCAACCAACCTCTCTTTGTATAACATTGCGTCCTGCAGGCGGACCCAGAAGTGTCATCGCAGAGCTGGGGCCACGACGTGGACATGTTCGTGGAGAACCCCGACTATGACCTGATCTGCACCATATGCCAGGGGGTGCTGAGGTGTCCCGTGAGAACGGCGTGTCACCACATCTTCTGCAAGAAGTGCATCTTACAATGGCTGAAGAGGTACTAACTATACGCTCGTCTATGCACTCTCTATCGACTATACCGCCTCACCAGAAACATTGTTGTTTTTGGCAGCACATTTCTGTTTTAGTTCAGTCATATAGTCTTTGGACTGACACTTCATTTAGTTTTAGTCACATTTTAAAGTCACCTGGAATATCTTAGTGTTAGTCTAGTTTTAGTCTAAGGTGTATTTCGGCGGGTCTTGATGCCGTCGTAATGACTGTTTTTATACATGCTGAAAATACCCGATCTACAAGCTCACAACAACGTGTCGCCAGTTTGACATGCATTAGTCTACGGACAGATTTAATGGCATTTCTAACTCTTGGACCACCCGACTTATATTGTAAAAATCAATGTTAATTTAACTCTTAGAGTTACAGACCCATGAGGGGCCATTTTGGTTACAAACTATCATTTAGCTGGGGGAACCCCCTGGAACTCCCTCAGGTACCCCTGGGGGTCCCCGGACCCCACTTTGTGAACCACTGTGCTAGACAGTCTGATATGTCTACTAAATGTATTTGGGCGGGCCTTGTTGCCGTCATAATTACTTATTTTACACTTGCTGAAAATAGCCGATCTACAAGCTCACAACGTGTCGCAGCGCGACGCGTTGTGAGCTTGTAGATCTGCTGTTTTCATCATGTAACCAAGTGTGAAATGACTTATACTGGATCTGTTGTCCACTAGTCCCTTCCTAACATTTTATTCTAGTTTTTATTTGTTGACAGAATTGTCAGTATATTTAGTCTTAGTTTTAGTCACCATAGCATAGTTTTCATTTAGTTTCCATTTAGTTTTCTTCAGTGGAAAAAGTTTTAGTCGACGAAAACAACACTGTATCACGGTGCATATTCCTATATGGGGTGGGGCGGCACCTGTCAGTATATGGGTAGTGTTGGATGGGAGGATTAGAACAAATTTGGCTCTACTACGACGTCCTCGCAGCGGGGGCTCCACACCTGCAGATGAGGAGTCAATCAGCAGCCAATCAAATGGCAAAAGCGACTAAATTGGGCAGAACAAGAAGTATAAACAATCACACGCACGCACGCACACACACACACACACACACACACACACACACACACACACACACACACACACACACACACACACAGAGGAGAGCCGAATGCATTCTAACCATACTACTACTTCAACAAGAACAACTGAGAATGTTTCTCAACGCCTCGTCTCTCCATTTCTCCCTTCTATAGGCAGGAGACGTGCCCCTGCTGCAGGAAGCCTGTTAACCATAACTTGATCTTTGTCATGTTCAAGTTGAGTAAATCCATCGGACGGCTAAAGGTCAAGGTAAGAAATATCTTATACATCTACAGTTCTGGAATATACACACAGCACACTGAGCACAGCCAAACGTACTTTTAAGGCGGCGACCCTATTTTCTTTAAACTGGGGGATCCCCCGCCCTGACAAACACCTGAAATTGTAGGCGTACATACACATTTAGTTTGACTATGGTTCCACAGAGAGATATTGTGAAAGTATAGCCAAGCTTGTAGGCTATTTTCACAATGTTTGCCTCTTACTTATGACAATTTGGTAGTAAATATTTCTTAAAAGTCATTAAATTGTCCCTTTATAAAGGGGCAGATACATAGGCTGTTATACAGTATGTTGGTTTGTTTACTGTTGAGTGAGAATTCTATGCTAGAAGGTTGTCTTACCTTTTATTCGTAGTTGTTTATTTGTTGTGTTATTTTGTGCAAAAGTGCATTATTGGCTAGTATTTCCCCTAATATAAGCCCTCAATGGGGGTTGGGTTTTTCTGCTAATTCGCTTATTTCCATCGAAAATTTGTAGTAAAGTGTGCCACTTCTATTTACATTATGAAGAGAGGATACTGTATACAAAAGCAATTGATTTTTGAGCGATGGAAAAAGGCGAATTATCACAACACCCCAATGCCCCATTGAATTCAATGCAATTCAATTCATTGAGGGCTTATATTAGGGGAAATAGCCAATAATGCGCTTTTGCACTTGAAATAACACCTGGACCTCTTTGGTGGGGACGCAACTACAAATAAAGGTAAGAAAGCCTTCTAGCATGGAAACCATTAACCCATTTTGGGCAGGAACCCCTTTTGGTGTTGTAAACATTATGTTATAATTTAGCTATTGAAAAATAGCAGATCTACAAGCTCATAGCGCGGCACCGAGTACTGCACTACAAGCTTGTATAGGTCTGCTATTTTTGAAAAATCTTGAAAATGTGGCGCAAATCTTTGAATGTATATTCTTTCAGAGCGAACGTTTTTAACTCATATCTTTGCATAAGTGGGGATCGGCAGGCCAATTACATATATTTTTGGGTGGTCCTTGACATGAACATGTTTGAGAACGAATGACACAGGGTTTTTCAGAAAACCGTCAGGATTTAGAAGGCATTTTAATCTCATTCAGCTTACCAGCTCAGTGGCCTTGTGGTTAGAGTGTCCACCGTGAGACCGGGAGGTCGGGGTTCGATCCCCGGCCGGGTCATACCAAAGACTCTAAAAATGGGACCCAGTGCCTCCCTGCTTGACACTCAGCATCAAGGGTTGGATTGGGGGTAAGTCCCTGCGACATACTAGCGTCATGTCCAGGGGGTGTACTTGTACATCAAGCTGCCTCACGCTACAGAAACAGGAGATAGGCTCCTGCCCTATGGGCCTCATGGCTCGGCAAGGCTATACTTAATCTCATTCCTCTCATTTCATTGGGCCACATGCAGTGCAAGAACGAGATCCGCGGCTGCCCGGACACCCTGGCGCTGTCGGAGCAGTACTGCCACAGCATGGCCTGCCTGTTCGAGCTCATCCCCTGCCCCTACCAGGGCTGTCGGGCGCAGCTGCTCCGCAGGGACCTGGACGCGCACGCCCGCCACTGTGACCACTGGCGCCAGCCCTGCCACATGGGCTGCGGCACGCTGCTGTCCCACCGCACCGAGAGCCAGCACAACTGCTACAGGCAGCTGAGGCAGGAGTACGAGGCCCGCCAGAGGAACCACAGGTACGCTGTTGTAGTATAGGCCGGGTGATGCGGCCGGGTTCTCATCAAGCTTTTTCCGGGGCTTGATTTTAGTTTCAGTCACAGGGCTCCATTTTTCCCGTCACCGCTAAACTCCTTATCCCTAAACTTTTTTACTATTTTGAAAAACATTTTTGAATAGTTCTAGCCAATCTACATTGACACGTTTTTAACTATTCAAAAATGTTTTGCAAAATAGTAACAAAGGCAAATAAGTTTAGGGATAAGGGGTTTAGCGGTGACGAAAATGGAGCCCATATAGTCTCTTGAATAGTTTTCATTTAGTTTTAGTGTTAGTCTAGTTTTAGTCGACTAAATGTCATAAGATTTTAGTCAACTAAATCTACAATTGATTTGGTTGACTAAAACGTATTTTGGCGGGCCTTGATGCCGTCGTAATGACTGATTTTACACTTGCAGATAATAGCCGATCTACAAGCTCACAACGCGTCGCGCAGCGCGAATATCGGCTATTTTCAGCATGCAAACAATTCTAAAATGACTTATACTGGATCTCTTGTCAACTAGTCCCTCCCTAACATTTTAGTCTAGTTTTTAATCTGTTGACAAAATTGTCAATACATTTAGTCTTAGTTTTGTCATGGCTTACTTTTCATTTAGTTTTCGTCAGTGAAAGGTAGTCGACGAAAAATTTTCGTCTTAGTTTTAGTCGACGAAAACAACACTGCTGTGATCCCCCCCCAAATAATCAAATTTGAACGGGCGGTTATTATACGGAATTGTCCAAAGCACTTTTGCAATGTATTTGACCCATTCGCCCATGATTTTGTATTATTCTTGCACCTTAACTAATGTCAGTATCATAATGATGTATGTACAGTATCTGCTGCTATGATCTCACACTTTGTCCTACCTCAGGTTGAGGTACTTGCCACACCTTATGTCTTACATCAGGTACTGTACTTATACCACACCGTAATAGAGACAAACTATGTATGTTAGATACATTGTTTTTTATTGATATCTCTCTCTTCCCATAACCCGTTACCTACTTCTTCCCTTTATGAAAAAATAAATACAAAAAAAGGTGCTTGCACAAAAAAAATCCCCCCACTGTTTTACACTCATAAACCTGCCGGTGTGACAATAAAGCTTTTGAGTGTGACACCAGAGTGTAGACTAGAGTATAGGAGAGTAGCGACACTCTTTGATCTCGCCGCAAAGCGGGTGGCTACAGTATATGAGCTATAGTTCCAAACATTGGAACTATCCCATTGAGATATAGAATGAGCACTTCCGCATTCGCTACAATGTGAGTCAACGCTAGTGTCGCCACTCTCTTACTATATTACTCTGGGTGACACCAACTTAACTTAACCCCCCCCCCCCCACCACCACCACTGCAGGGCCATCGCCGCTGCCCTGCAGAGGAAGATGAGGAGAATGCAGAGCACCATGGCCCACATGAAGAGGCAGATCGGCCTGATCTGTGAGAGCCTGGAGGTCATGGATGACCTGGAGGAGGTGGCGGAGCCGGTGGAGGAGGAAGACCACCGGCAGCACCATCACCACCACCACCAACAACAACAACACCTCCGCCTGGGGGCGGAGGGGGCCAGCAGCGCTGCTGGTAGTCCCAACGCCTCCTCCGCTGCAGCCGGGACCCTGAGCAGCAGCAGCAGCAGCGGCTCATAAAGAAGACAGGAGAGCTGTTGTTTTTTTTACTTCTGAAACTGACAGTTACATTTCAAGGACCCTCACAGTTTGGTTATTGATTAGGCTATACGTACGGACCCCCCCATAACTCTGAGTGTACAAAATGGAAACGTTACGGGTCCAATCTGGTTCCATTGTGTACACTTCTCGGAGTTACAGATCTGTATAGGTTAATTTTGTTTCTGTAAACTTTACTATAGGGACCACTTGGAACTCACTTGAGAGAGAGAGCTACTGGGGTTGCCCGGGCCGGACCCCACAAGAACCACTGGTGTGGCTGTGCATGCTTGTGTGCAATTCATTTTTGAAATGCCCATGGTCGTTGTTCTCTTTGAAAGTGTGTTTCAGATGTTTTTAAATCATTTTTTTACCCAGGGTAGTAGCTGAGCACAAGTGCTCATTTTCAGAAATACCCTGCACATACAGTAGACTTAAGAGACACACAGACAGACACACACATTAAAACCTGGGACCTGACCAGTACAACCACAGTCTTATACAGCTCCACTGGAGCAGTTGGGGGTTCAGTGCCTTGCTCAAGGGCACTTCAGCAGTGTTGGGTGAGTGATTACAATCACTTCCAGACCCTGATTTTTACTGCCCGTCCAGGGAATTGAACTGGCAACCGGGACGCTCCTCTAACTCTTAAGCCACTGCTGCCCCAAAATCTGGGCAGGTATATAAATTGAAATGTTTGAATTTGTGACAAGATTTGTGAATGTTGCTTTGCCACCTCGGTGAATAAAGGAATTATCACATTGTTTCCTCATATTCTTAACACATGATACAGTACTACACAGTGGTGTACGGCATAATTCATTGTAGTGAGGGCCTGGGATATTTCACTGACAAACATAGCTGTATACTGTATTCTCATAGCAACTAATGCTAGTGTTTGTTCGTTATAGGGGTCTCCCAGTCCGTAAACCAGGTTGGACTCGATACAAATTCCATCCGATGAGGAGCAAACTCCTACAGTATATATTTAACGTTACATTTGAAATGATGCAACAAAAAGGCAATAGCACAAGTTTATAAATCCTAGTGGATGAAAATGTAACCCACTTGAATTTTTTTTAACCAAATTTAAAGATATACAATTTATTTGGAATGTTGCGTTTTAGTCGCACCTTACAGTTCAGACTACATGATTAATCCCCTCTACATCAGTAGCATTCGGATTACATTGCAGCGTACTCTGCTCATTTCCCTGCCATTGCAAAATCACAGCATTTTACCAGTTATTTACCCTTGGCCTTAAATGCCTTAACATCCCAATGGAGGTTCTCAACCTTTTCAGTCCTGATGAGAGAAGCATTTTAGTTTTGACTAGTCTTGATCCAGAAATCATTGTGAACATAGCCAATATACAGAGTTGATACCTACACATCACAACCATGTGAAGTGAGGGGCACTCTTAATAAATACACCATCTCATTCCGGCCAATCACAATTTGCGTACTCAATTCACTTTTTATCCTCAATATGTACTTTGCTCAGCCAAATCAGCGCCATTATTCACACAAAGGAGGTAGCCTAGAATCCCTGAAAAATTAGACCACTTACTGCATCAAAAGTAATCAAGAAAATCTAACTATGGCCAAGGGGCAAACGACAGTTTAAGACTTTACAGATTTATCTGTGGAACCTAGAACTGTAAGGACTCAACTTCCAGTGCTACCTCCAATTTAGAAATCCCTTGCGCATGTCTGCTTCATGTAGAGACTAGAGATGGAGGATGCGTACACAAAATAAATGCACACAAGACTTGCTTACAGTGGCTTTTCAGAACATTTTATTCTGTAAAAAAACAAACATTATTTTTAGGAGGGCGGGACAGGAGGTGTAGTCCTCGCCACAGCCACCCTGGTGTGGGTCTTTGCAAGATGGTCGGTGAACTCCTGTGAAACAAGAAACACAGTCAGTTCCATCATCTCAGCTCACATCTCTACTGAACACGTCTCTTTGATGCTCACATTGTGAGCATGTTGATCACTCAGTATAAAATAGTCTTTGTACCCATTCAGTCTGGGATTATTTTATATACGAAATATAACCAGTGTCAGATTTCTGTTCTGTAGAAGGCTTTTTTTTTCCCCCTCGATTTTGTCCCATTATAAAAATCTACCTGAACTTTTCATGTTCTGTGATTGCTAAGGAATGTATTGACAGTTGAGCCCTGACAGGAAGGAAACACTGGACTGTACCAACCTGGTAGGGAGACTTGGTGAAGATGGTTTCCTTCCACAGGTCAGGGGTCAGGTAGCTGTAAGACTTTGAGATGGCGTCAAAGGTTGCCTTGGCTGCAAGAGACAGGAGAACAAGTGTTAGGGTCTGGGCCGAGAGCAGTGACGCGCCGCGGAGTGGGATCCTAACTTCCTACTATAGGTACGAAGTTGTGTAGAGTACAGAAAAGGGGAACAGAAGAGACCACTAGCAAGGCCATTCTGCCGTGCATTAAATATACTCGTTACTGTCTCTCCCTCGTAAGTCAGAATCGCCACGTACAGGTGAAGCTGGGCAGAGCAGGAGAATTGTGTACAAACATTGGTTTGAGTTTACAATGCTTGGATTGTAAACATAGACATGTGAATATCATATGTCGGGTGGAAACCTCATGGCAAAGGCAGCAGATCGCAAAACACATTTTTAAGCTTGCAGAACTGCTACAGTTGAATATCACCTAAAAAACATATTAACTGATCCTTGGATCATCAAATAATTCTCACCAAAGTTGCCCAGCGTGGCAGTGCACCCCCTGGCGGATGTGTAGCAATCGTCGATACCGGCCATCATGAGCAGTTTCTTGGGCACGGGAGCCGACACGATGCCGGTACCACGGGGGGCGGGGATCAGACGCACAAGGACCGAGCCGCAGCGGCCCGTCACCTTGCAGGGCACAGTGTGGGGCTTGCCGATCTTGTTACCCCAGTAGCCTCGCCGGACGGGCACGATGGACAGCTTGGCCAGGATGATGGCACCGCGGATGGCGGTCGCCACTTCCTTGGAGCACTTGACGCCCAGGCCCACGTGACCGTTGTAGTCACCGATGGCAACAAAGGCCTGCAAAAGACACAATATCAATATGGTTTTCAAAGCCAATTAGATGAAGACTTAATTGTTGTGACTTGCAATGAAAATAGCCAATCTACAAGCTCTCAACGCATGGCATTCACAAATCGTCGAGAGCTTGTAGATCCACCCATTTTCAGCGCATGACAGTTTTACGACAGTGCAGCATAAAGAGAAGCATTGACAGCTCACCTTGAACCTGGTGCGCTGTCCGGCCCTGGTCTGCTTCTGGACAGGCATGATCTTCAAGACCTCATCCTTTAGGGCAGAGCCCAGGAAGAAATCGATGATCTCAGACTCCTGGAAACAAATGTCACAAAAGTGTCAAAGTTAAAACTTAAAGACCTACAAGACAGCAAACCAAGAACATATTTATTGTTAAGAGTAAGACACAATTTGGTCATTTCTTCCAGAATTTACTGTCCAGTGAACATCAAAATACCCTTTGACCAATGTAATGATTAAAATTAAAGCACACATAATTTAGCCACCCCTGCTTTGAGGACCAGTCACAAGTGACTACTGTTTACCTTGATGGGCAGAGAGTACAGGTAAATCTCCTCCAGGGACTTGATCTTCATGTCCTTGACAAGGCGGCCCAGTTTGGTGACTGGAACCCACTGAGGAGGTGACACAATGCATCCAAATTAATTTAAACAGTTCAGAGTGTTCCTTTAGAGAGCGTCGCAGTCCATTCCCCTTTCAGAACAACGAGTGGCCCAGGAAATTAATCCCAATGCATTTTTCGGGCCAAACAAAGAATTTGAAAAAAACGGCAGGTTAACAACACTTTGTGTTTTTCTTCTTTGTAATTATTTGTTTGGTCCAAAATATTGTGTGTGTTGTGATTTGTCACGACAAGAGTTGGCTTCGTACGACACTTAAAAAGTCTTTAAATAAATCATTTAAGAAATGCCTATGGGAAAAATGCATTGGGATTCATATCCTGGGAAGTTGTGTAGAGTACAGAAAAGGGGAACAGAAGAGACCACTAGCAAGGCCATTCTGCCGTGCATTAAATATACTCGTTACTGTCTCTCCTTCGTAAGTCAGCATCGCCACTGTACAGGTGAAGCTGGGCAGAGCAGGAGAATTGTGTACAAACATTGGTTTGAGTTTACAATGCTTGAATTGTAAACATAGACGTGATCATATGTCGGGTGGAAACCTCATAGCAAAGGGAGGAGATCCACAAGCTGATAACACTCGTTATCAATGGCAAATTGGCAATATGTGGTCACATTTAGTCAATGGAACCACCCCCATTTCAAAAACTACAGAAATGGCCAATCTACAACAACAACAATGCCTGGCAGCTTTATGAGTTTGTGGATATGCCATCATGCCATTTGACAGTTTAGATTCAAGTTCTTGTAATTTTAGCACAAGCATGATTAACATCCTCGCAAATGCTCAACACAAGCACAAACATGGGGCTGCATTCATTCTACTGGAACGCTGTCAAAAAGTGTACTGCCAAACCATCATCACCCGTCAAAAAGTAGGACTCCCCTACGCTCCATTCAAAACCGCCAAAAGAGAACCTGTCTGACATTTGCAACTGACCGGCTAGAGAAGTCTTCTAGCCTAGCGTACCAAAAGAAATTACCCACAATGTTTTTCTGTAAATGTACATTTTATGGCTCCTATCGTTTTCTTAATGTACAACTTACCTCCTTGTCCTCGGACTTGCCGCCCCGGGCTCCACGGCCCCTGCCGCGGCCTCTGCCGCGTCCACGGCCGCGACCACGGCCCCTGTCGCCAAAACCTCCGCGGAAACCTCCTCTATCACCGGCGTTGTCCGCCATTTGCTGTTGGCACACAAAAACATGGTACAATTAACCACAAGGCCAGGCTTTTAAACGGCCTTGATTCAATGTATTTCTGACATGTATGCGCAGTTGCGCATTAAGCATGTTGAGTGTTCTGTTCACAATGCACACGAGCATCACCGCCATGTTTTTGGCTATTGGGCTTGGCCATGTTAATTTAACATTATCCGATCCAAGGTCAATTAATAACAAAATCCAATGGTTCTAAAAGGTTCAATGATAAGTTATTTAACAATTCCCATGCGTTTAATGGACGGATTGAGTAGATAATTAGAGGATTGTATGGAAGTGACAGCTCTGTACATACCCAGCACACACGACTTACGTGTAGTATAAAATAGGAAGAAGACCGATGACCAGTTCCGGTGGTGTTTTATACCAGGGTGTTATCGCGATACTTCCTTCTCGAGCAGACCGGACATGGAGTTTGGAGAACTCTGGTAGAACTGCGCCCTCTGCTGGTCATGTTTACTTGCTGCAGTGCTCAGTTTGATCAATTGATTGCTGCTATATTCTCTCACCCACCATTTTCTTATCCTTGTCTACATTCATATTTTCATAAGCACAATTTGGCTTGTATTTTGTGTTGTTGTTTTAATGTATTTTTATTATTCAACAACTTATGCCTATGGGGGTTGTTGCAGTATTAAGAGAACTATGTGAAACCACAGGATATTCAGTAGAAAGAAATAAACTACTTCTCACAGAAATACCACCATACATTTTTGTGCCAATGACCCACAGATTGATTTATAAATATAATTGGCCGCAGGAGAGCCCCCCCCCCCCCCCCCCACAATGTTTTGCTAGGTTTGTGCTTGACGTGATTTGCATTTTATTCAACATTTTTCAAAAATAGCAGAAGTGATGCCATATCAGATATACAAGCTCACAAGCTTGTACCTGATTTTGTTTGAATAGCCAACACATAAATGGATAAAGTGGTTAAAATGATCGTCATCATAGTTTTATCCCCCACCCCCAGTATAGAACCCGAGGGCAGTGGTTCTCAAACTTTTTCATGCCCGCAGAACCCCATTTGAAAACGTTATGCCAGGGACCCCAATAAGAGATGAGTTGTGTGGCTCTACCTGTGATTCTCAAACATTTTAATTGCAAGGACCACCCAGTTTGACATGCATTAGTCTACGGGCCCCCATTTAATGGCATTTAAAGTCCTTATGAGGCAGCGGTGGCCGAACGGTTTGCGGAGCGGTCTTAATATCGGAAGGTCGCTAGTTCGTATCGCCGGACCGGCACGTTACAATTACCACCGTTGAAGTGCCCTTGAACAAGGCATTGAACGCCTACCATGAAATGTTCTATGAGCAGGGCCTGGCTGTAAACAGGTTCTTGAGCTTAGTCCAGTTACCCTGGGTAAACATGGTAACTTTCTTTCTTTCCATGCGTACGAGACCTTAAAATGTTGAAGCCACCTCTCCCTCCCTCCCTAAAAAAATATGTATATGACAAAGAAAGCTTGGAGGATGTCAGACTTGACATCGTCTGCATAATTCCTAAAATATGGTGACCACCAGGTTTAAGGCCAATGTTCTAGATACACTTGGATGTACAGTAAATAAATGAACACGTCGGCACACCGTTTGTCCCATAAAGATTTATTTTACAGTAGTACATTAAATACAAGAAGGGCAAAGCTTCAGAACAGTTTATTAGGCTGTTTGAGCCTTGGCTGCCGCCTCCATCATTCTCTCCTTTTGCTTCATCAGACATTTCCTTCCACTTGCGTACGCTCCCAGGTCAGCATCTGCAAACACATGAACATCAACATGTCGAATGAGAGGGGTGAATTCCTCTTATGACTGTCAGGGGCCACCAGCATTTGAATACCTGTTCTGAGAACACCCCCACCACCCCCGTAAAGGTGTGACTACGTGACAAAAAACCCCAGTCATGGGGGAGGGAAGCTCAGGGGATGCTATTTTGTGTTCCTATTTTCTTCAGGGGTGCTCCAGCTACCAGGCACCCCTGTACTAGTTGTCGCCGCTGATTTGACTACATGTATATAGAGCACCAAAGTCTGACGTCAATATCGGTAGAGGGCGCAAATCCACAGGTTCATGTACTTTTTATTTGCATTGTAATCCCCATAGGGGGATTTTAGATCGCCTCATATAGGGACTGTTTGAAAAATAAACAAATCATCCAGGCCGCTTCACTCATATGCATATGAAGAATCAACTGACTGTGAGAAAACGCTATTGTTACTGCTACTGAATTAGTTACATTTTCGCCAGAAACAGACTGTATCATGCGACTGTCTCAAACGATACGGAGACACCTCCCTGAGAATAACGCAGAGACAGCTTGTTTATTTGTGGACCACAATGCTTATAGTAGACAATATTAAGATGCTATTCTCAATAGAGAAATTGCAGGGGAATCGAGGGGATGAGCGAGTGACCCCAGGACATACAAAACGACCATTCTCTCTCCTGGCTCCCAGGACTGAGGACACTCACTGTCTGAAAACTCACCTCTTCAGATTCCACTCCTTATTTTCTTGTATCACTACTTCATATAGCTACTATACTGTATTTCAATAGATGCTAGTAGTTACACCAGACATACAGTAAGTACGTCGTGTTGTAGCACTTACATATTTCCCATGCAGTCTTATGCAAAGGTGAACATGTAATTTGTATAGCATGTTATTTTAGACAGATGCCACGTTCATTTGTTGACCTGGCATCCTATAGTTTGTGCACAGATTATATATATATATATATATATATATATATATATATATATATCTTTTTTTTTATATTATACTGTTTAGAAGTTGTAGGTTCTTCAAATTCTTCAAATGTACTAAGGCACTATAGCCTGGCTCCAGCCCCTGAATCGCTAGCCACATAAAAAAATTATGTTCAGGCGATTTGAAACGAAATGAAAATTCAGGCTGAGTGTCAGGCTAAAGGCACTACACTGTCTCTCTGCATTTGACAATGTTTTACCGTGCTCTGGATAGAACTGGCCATATTGTAAATTGACTTTTCCATTTTCCCTGTCGTTAGTGGACTAGGGTTCATGTCATGTACTCTGATCTCTCACTTTTTAAGTTGATCTGAATAAAAGCATCTGTGACAGCCACTCCTTTAAAGAATTTAAGAAAACAATGCCTGTTGTCAGTGTAATATCGTATATTTAAATTCTATATAAACTATGTTTATAATATAAACTGTTATATCTTTGGAATAGCAGAATCTCAGATATAAAGGTTCGCAGAGGGAATCTTGAAAAAACAAGAAGGTGTCCGCACACGCCAATAGCCAGAGAGTGCCAATATTTTATTAGGACGTAGCAGGTAAGACAAATTAATCCAAAGTTGTGGCGGTTAAGCCTTCATCAGGGAATCAGATATAACCATCAGATATAAAGGTTTGCCATAGCTGGTGATAGAAAACAGCATGTTTTTTTTTTAGTTTTTTTTTAAGGATTTCATCACGATTGGTTCTTTGCCTATAATGGCCAACACACGCACGCACACATGCGCACAGAATACTTACATCGTGAATTGTAGGCCTTGGTGGTGTCGTGGAACAGCTGGATCTCCTTCGTACAGTTCTCCTGATAACTGTGACCCTCTCTCTGGTGACAGGCCCTCATACGGTCCTGGACCGTCTTAATAATCTCCTGGTCCACCTTGCTGAGTAACAAACAAATCGACAAGGTGCTCAGTGGAGGTACAAACGTGAAAAAGGTTTCGGTTGGTGCTTCAACTGGATCAACAAGACTACAAAAACGTTTAGGTTCACCTCTCAAGATAATCAAAGGGACCTCAATACCCTCATACCTGAACAACTCACTGCAAAGTGAGTAAAACACACAGCCGCAAAACACCCGAGGGAGCGACCATCATCTGGTAACTACCCACATGAAGAAAAAACATGGAGGATTCTCATCCTACTACTCTGCCACCGAAATGTAGAATGCCCCGAGTCCGACACCATCCATTAAATAAAAGATGTGAAGCACTGGTTTCTTTCTAAATTGGCCAGTACTTGTAGGTCTGCTATTTTTTTAAAAATCGTGAAAATGTGCCTCAAATCTTTGAATATATATTCTTTCAGAGTTTCAGTTTTAAACTAAAATCTTTGCTTCTGGGGGGGGGGTCCCTGGAACAACATATGTTCAGACTGGGTTGGCGGCATATTACATATCAATTTCGGGGTCCTTGACATAGAAAACATGAGGTTTATCAGAAAAGAAATACATAAAAAAGAAAATCGATGTCAGGCCTAAATGGGTGTCATCATGCATACAGTCCAGTGTCACAGAGTGCAATCACAATATATATATATATATAACCCATTTTGGACTGAGGCTGTTTCTTGAAAAACCTATGTTTCTATGTCAGTGGTGCTCAACCTTTTTCATGTCAAGGACCCCCATAATTGTCTCTATTGGCCCACGGACGCCCATCTCAAAATATGTAGTTCCAGGGACCCCCCCAGAAGCAAATATTTTAGTTAAAAATGTTCGCTCTGAAATAAATATTAAATGATTTGACGGTTTAAAAAAAAATAGCAGACCTACAAGCTTGTATAGCGCTGCACTCTGTGGCGTGCTATGAGCTTGTAGATCTGCTATGTTTCAATAGCTAAAGTATAACATAATGCTTGAAACACCAAATGGGTTTCCCGCCCCCAAAATGGGTTAACCAATACCTCGATATCAATATTGGCCCTCTTAGTAGCAGAGGAAATCGAACTACTTACTAGTCTCTCCTCCACTGCATCTCAGCCTCGTATTGGCAGACGAAATCCCCCTCGTGGCAGTCGAGGATGTCAGGAACACGACGGAATTTCTGGTGGTAGTAGGCGGCCTTGTTGCCACTCTGGATCTTTTCGACGGCATCTGGATGGAGCGGGTGCAGAGTAGACACAGCAGGGTTATATATGTGTGATAGGAAAGGCTACATGTCATTAGCTCAGTTCATTCATGCTATAGCAGGCATTTACTTTGGCCCGTCAATGCTTGCGTCTTCTTGTCAGAGTTATAACATCCAATGCTCTACATTACAAGTTACAACAACACCCCACATTGGACCCTATGGCCAGGGCGTCCTTTCAGCGGTCCCCAACTAAATCAAGATCAGTTGAGTTTAACCACTTATGGACCGTTTCATACTTTGTAAAAATAAATAGATTATTATTATTTTTGGGTTTTTTCTTTTTTAGTTTAAAGATTTATGCCGGCCTGGGCCATGGCTCAGCGGTCCAGGCACCTTGGCTGGTAATCCAGTCTGGTAGTGTGCCGCGGGTTTGACTCCCGATTCCCGACGGCCTTTACTGCATGTCTTCCCCCCCATTTTATGTCAGCCTACTGTCTGTCCCTCCATAACAAATATATATATATATATATATATATATATATATATATACACACACACCGGTATTAGTATATATACAAATATATATATATGCCTATAATGATTCTGTGAGAACTAAGAACAACTTTTATAGGTTTCACTCTTCCCACCTACAGTACAGACAGTTGTCAAATGACGTACTAAATCGTATCTAAAAACAAACGTATGCGTGTTGTTAGATTCTCATGTCTGGCAAATGGCCTCCGTGGCCACAGATGTATAGGGGTCCTTGTGCTTGACACATACATGTGTGAGAAGAACTGATCTACATCGTCCAGCAAATCAAACCAATACATTCAAATTGTAGACGTGGTCAATTCGTCCAGCAACTTAGGACATTCTTTTTTTATCCAATAAATTAAAATTGTAGACCTGGTCAGTTCGTCCAGCAAATCAGGACCCAGTTGTCAGTGTACAATAAAATGCTTTTTGCCCCCAACTTGCTAAGCATCAAGTTGCGCTTCCAAGTTTATTTCCTGTGTCAGCTACTAATGTTCACAAACACTGCAACAGGGGATTTTTTATTTGTATTATTACAGATTGATTTGTAAATCATGAATCAAAATACAGATCTGTTTTACTCTACCCATCACAGCCACAACCTTTCATTTGTCTAGTAGTGTTATAGACGTCCTTCTGTCAAGGATGATTAAAATACTTATACTTATTAGTGTTTGGTGGTAGGGCACTATAGTGGTAAAGCCTGACCAATATGGTAGTACCAGACCATTTGTTTGTTTACATTCGTACCACTCACTGGCTCAGTAATGTCAGTGAAAACAATAGAAGAATCATCACGGATGCTGTCTAATAATGCATGACAGCCCTGAAACATGACTGTCATAATGAAGTACGAGCGTCATGTGAACCAATGGCTAAGGGGGTCCACAGCTCTGGGCCATTGTAGCATTAGAGAAGGAGTATTGGTCAATAGCTCTAATGCGTTTCCAAATGCAACGCATTAGAGCTATGGATCAGAGATAACGCTATGACTATGGACCAGAGCTAAGGTGGTCCCAAGCTAAAAATGATGGATAGTTTAGTAACCGACATGGCTTATAATTGTTGTATTGTCAAGAGTTGTAACTATATATAAACCTGACTCAATGCGGTGTTATTTACCTCTGAACGTGGTGACAGGAAGATCCACAGAGTAGTAGAAGAGTTTGGACACAATCAGGGCCGGGTTTGGCAGTCCTGTCTGTTTCTCCGCGACCGGCGTCTTGCGAGGAGGCTCCGGGTAGGCGTCCTTATCAAAGTCCGACGGCATTTTCACCCTTTATGTTTTTATAAATGTTATATTTTTGGAGGAAATAAACACAAACCCTGCAACGACCTCGTCCTCCTTCCGCTCTCCTTTCAGTCCTTTGGAGGTTAGCGCATGCGCAGAGGAGGAAGACTAAACATGGCGGAGGAAGGTCAAAGAAACCCAATCCATTTACTTATTTTATGCGTTATAATAATGAAGGATTTACAATGTGAACGGTCTGTGAACGGTTTCACTAATATAGTTTTTTTAATTGTTTTATATTATTAGTATTTTTTTCCCCTTCTTTCTCCTTTTCCTTGGCTTCAAAGGTAAAAGTTCTGCTCCGGGTAAATTGTTGTAGCGCCGTGGACTGCCAGAAGATGACGCGGTTGGACTGTTTGAAAATAATCTTATTGATTGATTGTTGACCAGTGAGGAGATACTGTAAAGGAATCTTGTTCTTTGGTTGACTTTTTTGATTACGTTGGTGGCCATTTTATCACCGGGAAGATTAGCCTCCAGGATGGAACCTACTAACCTAGGTAGGTAACTCTAACCAATAAGCCATTTGCCTTGCTGAGATTACTATATTAGATCCAAAGAGAATGGATTCAGTTTTTCCCAGGTGTAAAGATAGTTTGTTATCAGCGAGCCAGGTGCAGATTCTACACAGTTCAGAGCTGAGGGCCTTTTCAACCTGCAGTTTGTTCCTGTCCGAGACTAGCAGTGCCGAGTCATCTGCAAACAGGAACACGTTGCAGTCACAAGCTGAAGTCATGTCGTTTACATAATATTAGGAACAGTAAAGGCCCAAGTATGCTTCCTTGTGGAACGCCACAGCTCACTGGGAGGGGGACAGTGTTCCATTCACCTCCACCATCTGTTCTCTCCCCTCCAGGTAGGATTGCATCCAGCTCACTGATGTGCTATCAAAACCAATTGCTTTTAGCTTGTTAACCAGTATGGAGTGGTTCACGGTGTTAAAAGCCTTTTGGAGGTACAGCATGACCATGCCGCAGTATTTGCCAGCATCCACCTCATGTTCGATGTGGTCGCTCAAATAGAGAAGGCATGTGTCAGTGGAGTGGAATGTTCTGAAGCCAGATTGGAACTCGTACATTAATTTATTTGTGGCAAGATACTTTTCAACCTGTTCATAGACTATTTCACTTTCGAGACGGAGCTTAGAATAGAAATAGGGTGGTAGTTGCCGGGGTAGTGTTGGAGGGCACTCAATTTCTTAAGTACCTCATCAGTTGTCACCATAACTAGTTTAACATTGTCTTTACAAACACCTAGGTTTCTGTAGAAGGTTTTAATGTGCTCTACACACCAAAGAGCCCAGAGTAGGCCTATATACTTCTCAGACTGCACAACGACAGGAAAGTCACACAGACGCCCTTTCCACCGGTTGGGAACCGGTTCCGTTCAGAACCAGTTTTTAGTTCATGAGCCAGACCTCCAAAATTGGAACGTTAATTATGAATAATAATAATAAACTTTATTTGTATAGCACCTTTCATACATAAATGCAGCTCAAAGTGCTTCACAGCCTAGGGCAGGACACAAAAATAGAGTACAATAAAACAAGTAGTTAAAATGATAGAACAATGCCAAAGAACAAAATAAGAGTATAAAAACATAGAGAAAAAGTAAATAAAAACACCACATGCAGCAAATCAGTCAGGACAGGGTAGGAACGCACATATTATAAAACTCAACTAAAAGCAAGAGTGAAGAAGTGAGTCTTGAGTTGGGATTTAAAAGAATACAGGGTATGCGAGTGACATCATCATCATACCCATTACCCGGAACTTATGCGAGGGGCCGGGAACGCCGAGTGGCAAAAAAACTACTTTCTGGCCTTGACAGCCCCCCATACATCCACACAGAAAAGACCGCATTGCATTGCGTTAAACACTGTTATTGTTAAACGACATTAAATTAACTTTGCCACTCAATTTGCCATTCACTTTATGCATGCGCATATATCCTCTATTGAGTGGGCAAATTAAACCATACCTATATTAAATAGTTTATAGGATCAATATAAGTAAATTAATATATGATTACTTGAGCAAAAAGTACAAAAGTATATTGGCATTGAAATGTAATGCCTGCAGCTGGCAAATGAACGGCTCTTCATCAGTGGTCTGTCAACTATTATTTACCTCGGTACAGCACCTGGCGTTTAGTTAGTGGATTGAAGATTGATTGATTGAACAGCTTCGAGAATTACAGTATACATTTCAAGCACAAATCCATACAAAAACTGTTAACTGTGGACGACACCATGAAGCATTACACTTGTTTACAATAGGGTCCACCACCACCATGTGCTCTATTGTATTTTCCTTTTCACAATACAGTACAACAATGCCATCATGTTTTTGTGTTGGCTGTCTGTACATCCGTATAGGCCTACGACGTCCGTCCCAACACCGTGAATGTAAATATCTCAGGAACAACCTTGAGGGGATTTCAAATATACATTTTAGCTTTTAGTGTAGAGAGACCTAGGGAAATATGATCAGAGAGAAGGGAGACTTAATTGACAGGTGTCAAACGTTGGTCCCCGCAATTCACAAGTGCATTAACTCAGTGTGGTTCTCCAACATGCTCATGTGAAGGACCATTAGACTGAAAATCCTATGCGTGAAACAATTATGTGTCAGTGACCTACACAATAAGAGATAACATTTGTGTTGTTATAATAGATTTAGAACATAATTCTACAACTGTTTATGCAGGTGGGAAGATGAGGTTACAGTGGAGAGAGTGAAACCAATTCTCTCATTGAGATAGTGTCTATAGCCGGCAAAACTGCTGCGAAAAGGGGTGGCAGCTAGTGGTTCAGTAGAGCAGCTGCTATAGTGAATTGGAAGCTTCCCAGTTCGGTTCACTGCTGTTGAACGTGTGTTAGTGTCAAAGTGTCCTTGAGCAAGACGCTTATTAACCCCAAACGGCTCACGATGAGCAGGTTGGTGCCTATAGCTTGCATGCTGTGTTATGTATGTGAAGGCATTGACTATACATGTACCATTTAGCAAATTAACTGTTCCTAATTTCACTGGGGACCCCCTGCAACCCCCTCAAGGACCCCCTGGGGGTTCCCCCCCATTTATAAGAGAACCACTGCACTAACTGAATGAGCCACCAGGCACCCCCGATGTCCTATTTTGTTCCCCCTTCTCAGTCTTCTTATGGAGCCATGTGCACTCCTCCCTCTGCACCCTCCTCCTGAAGACGGTTCCTTTTCACTGGGCCTCCAGTCCCCACCACCTGACCTCCCCAGACCTTATGGGGGCTGTCCCCCACCCCCCTTTTTTGGCAGCAATGACCAAGTTTGAAAGTGAATATGGCTCCTTAACTCGCCCCCCCCCCCCCCACCACGGAATTAGAGCCCAGAGAGAGAGAGAGAGAGAGAGAGAGAGAGAGAGAGAGAGAGAGAGAGAGAGAGAGTATCGTCTTAAGCATGACCCTGACATCAGCACTTGTCCCTCTCTCTTTCCGTGCCTCGCCTGGACGAAGGCACACACACAGACATGGTCAGTGCTGTATATCTATCTTGTCTTTGACCTCGTTTTATTAACCGGGGACACCTGCGGTGTCCACTTAACTCTGTCTCTGTTTGTTAATTGTGTCCGTGGCTCGTATACAGTCGCCTGACTTTGTTTTGATTTGTGTGACTTTAGAGTATATTCAGCTCTGGGAGAGTGTACAAATGGAACCAAATGGGCCCTTAACTACCGTAAGGGTCCATTTGGTTCCATTTGTATGCTGCCAGAGTTAGTCTTTTTTTTTCCTTTTTCTTCTTCTTCTTCTTTTTTGCTCTTGGAGTTAAATTAACACTCAGGATTTCGCAGACTTTCTCGCCCTGGTGGTCTAAGATGAGACCACATGGACTATTGGTGAAAATGGCCACCACTTTCTTGCACGTGGTTGCGTAGATTTGACTTGACGTCGTTTGGACTGCGCTGTAGACGTGTCCAGCTGTCTCAGTCCAAATGATCCCATAACAGATTTTTTTCTTTTTTTTTTAAATTTTAAATGAAACAGAATAAATAATTCATAGCCTACTATGCTTATTAATGGCCTAATAGGACATGGTGGTGCGCATGCCCCTTGTTTAATTGTATGACACAGTTTATGCTGTTTCAATATTCAATATTCAAAATCTGCATTGCTATATCTCATATATACGATTTGATTGTATAGTCACAATAACAACAAGAAATAATTTTGAATAGCAGAAGACAAAGTGGTTTCATACTTTTCGTAATTCCTTAAAGAACTTGAAATATGTAAACTGCAAACAAGAGGTTTATACTCGTCTCTCAAACACAGCAGTGCAGAATACAAAAAGACGGACAGCAACACATGTCATTCCTGCACGGTTTACAGATGATTGATATTGTGTGAGTGTGGTTCCTCCTGCACACAACGCGGCTATACATGTGTGACGGACAGACACCGCGTGTAGCCGTTAAGTGCATAGTGATGCCTATTCATTCTCAAAATACAAGCGGCAGCAGATATCTCCTCTTCCTGACATCTGTTCTCTTCATGGGCGTGAGGCCAGAATGGCATGTGGGCCCCGTCCGTGTGGTGTGTGCACACTAGTGGAGCAGTGTTTATATATACACGGTACTTTTACTTAAAGGATATACTAAAAAGCTTTCTCACCTTTCTTTGTAGTTGTTACGTCCCCACCAAAGAGGTGTTATTTTGTGCAAAAGTGCGTTATTGGCTATTTCCCCTACCATAAGCCCTAAATGAATTGCATTGAATTGAATGGGAATTGAATGGGGCTATGGGGTATTGTGCTAATTCGCTTATTTCCATCTCTCAAAATTATATATTTTTTGTATATATCCTCTCTTCATAATGTAAATAATATCCCAAGCGGCACACTTTACTACTTATTTCGACGGAAATAAGCAAATTAGCATAACACCCCATAGCCCCATTGAATTCCCATTCAATGCAATGCAATTCATTGAGGGCTTATGGTAGGGAAAATAGAAAGAAAGGTAAGAAAGATAAGAAAGCATTCTAGCATGGAATTCTCCTTTAAAGCCATTTAGACCTGAGGACGATTCGGGTCTTCTAAATCCTGACAGTTTTCTGAAAAAACCTATATGTTTCTATGTCAGTGGTGCTCAACCTTTTTCACGTCAAGAACCCACAACAATATAATGTAATTGGCCCGCCGACCCCCCCATCTGAAAATATGATGTTCCAGCAACCCCCCCACCCCAGAACCAAAGATTTGAGTTAAAAACGTTCACTCTGAGAGAATATTCAAAGATTTGTGCCACATTTTCACAATTTTTCTAGAGAAAAGCAGATCTACAAGCATAATGCTTAAAACACCAAAAAGGGGTTCCCGTACTGAATGGGTTAAAGAAGAGTATCCATACCACAATGTAGAAATACTAATGTTACAAGTATAAGTTTGGAATTCAAATGTAAAAAGTGCAAAAAGTATTTAATTTGATATCATTCATAATGTACCGGTACTTTAAGTATCAAAGGTAAAACGATCTCATCATGCAGATAATGTCCCATTTCACAAGATCAACGTATAAAACATATTTTGAAAATCTGATCTACAAGCTCACAACAGGTCCCGATTTGAGCTTAATGTATTATTGTCTATTTGCAATATAGCCAAAGTACAGGGCTGAAGTGATGAATGCATGTTCTGTAATAATAATGGAAATCTACAAAGTAACTAAAGGTTTTCAAATAATTGCAGTGGATAAAATGTACAATATTTTCATCTGATATATATTATAGTACTATACTCCAGTAAAGTAAAAGTACCTCAAAATTGTACTTAAGTACAGTACTTAGTACTGTAAATAAATAAATTTACACCACTGCACTGCAACAGCCTCACTGTCATAAAATGGGGGTAAATTGGTTTTGAGGTATTGTTCTTAAAACCCATTTAGACCTGAGGACGATTCTATACAAATGTCTTCTAAATCATGACAGTTTTCTGAAAAAAAAACCTAATATGTTTCTATGCCAGTCGTTCTCAAACATTTTCATGTCAACGACCCCCAGAAATACACGTAATTCGCAGCTGACCCCCCCCCCCCCCCCATCTGAAAATATGTTGTTCCAGTGACCCTCCAGAAGCAAAGATTTGAGTTCAAAACACTCGCTCTGAAAGAATATATATATATTGAAAGATTTGCGCCACATTTTCAATTAAAAAGAAAAAAGCACAAGCTCGTATAGCTCAAGTATAACATAATGCTTAAACACCAAAAACGGGTTCCCATCCTGAATGGGTTAAAGCCTCCCTGTGGAGTAATTATGGTTAAATGATTTCTGTATCCTGATTGGACGGAATTCATATCCTGACCTAACTGTGACATCACAGAGCCATGGAGAGACAATTAGGGAGACCTCTGTTATGGAACAAACACAGATCTATAGCAAGGATTGCTATCAGGATGTATAGAGCTATTTAACACTACGTTTCTGGCAGGCTAGACGATTAATTAACACCGTTTTCTACCGTTCTGGTGGGCTGCCAGCTGTTAAGAAAACTATTATTATAACCTTTTACAATAGAGCGCCGAAGTCCTGACGTCACTTTCAGTAGAGGGCGTCAGTCCCCAGGTTCATGTATTTTTTTTGTTGCATTGGGGGGGGGCCATAGGGGGATTTTATTTTATTCTTCATATAAGAACTGCGTTTGAAAAATAAACCGATCACCCCGGCCTTTTCACTCATATGGATATGAAGCATCGACTGAAGGTGGAAATGTACAAATATACCCAAAGAGTAACAAAATAATCATTAGAAACGAGTCAAATAACCCAGAGACTACATTTCCGGGTAGGCGGCTGTCTGCATCTGCCTGTCGCACAACAGAAACTGAATGTTAATTACGTTTATTTTTATTTTATTTATATTTAATGTTTCGTGGTTAGTACGAGTTGAGTCACCACCAGCTGAGCTTATGTCAACGAGGAATCTCAGAACGCAATGTGTCGACAGCTGGGCGTGACGTATATTAGCAGCGACATTGCCTTCATATGTAGATTCAAGGCTTTTGCGGCCTGCACATTAATTCCATTTTCTCCAGAAACTGGCTGTATGAAATATTAATGAACATCATTAACGACACACAGCCGCCACCCCCCTGACCGAAAGGCCGAGATGATCGGTTTATTTGTCAAACACAGTTCTTATATGAAGCGATCTAAAATCCCCCTATGGCCCCCCCCCAATGCAATTAAAACCAGTAAGACGCGCAAACGCGGGAAGCGAACGCAGCTCGTACATATTTAAGTTAAGTTATTTTTAAGTTAAGTTTTTAACTTAGCCATAACCATATAAGGAGTCCCCAAAGCAGCTTTACGTCCAAATATGGAGTGTGTTGCATCAATCGCAAACAAATCACTCAGCTCCATATATGGGCACAAAAGCGTGACACACGGACGGACACAGACATGATCTGCTATAGGTCTCATAGTAAGTGCTCAGTGCGTTCGCAAAAATACACGCCCTCTACTGAAAGTGACGACGTCAGACTTCGGTGCTCTATAAAGAACTGGCCAAGAGGCCAGCTCATAAAATAAACACAAACACAAACTCCGAGATCCGGGTTAAAAGAGGGAGCAGCAGAATCCAAGATGGCCGCCCCCATGGAGCTGTACTGCTGGAAAGGCGACTGGGGCTTACCCTCCATAGACGTAGACTCTCTCATTGTCCTGGCTTACTCCAAGTTTGCTGGAGCTCCTCTCAAAATCCACAAGATCACCAACCCATGGAAGAGTCCTACAGGTGTTTTACCTGCACTGAAGACCAAGGAGGAAGGCGGCGTGTCTAAAACCACTAATATTATCATTCACCTCAGGAAACAGAAATACAACGCTGACTATGACCTGTCAGCCAGGGAGGGAGCAGACACCCTAGCCTTTGTCTCTCTGCTGGAGGAGAAGCTGCTCCCTGCCTTGATCTACTCCCAGTGGTTGGACGGTAAGAACTATGTGGACGTGACGCGGCGCTGGTATGGAGAGAACATCTCCTTTCCGCTGAACTTCTTCCTGCCGAACCGCATGCACAACCAACAGCTGGACAAACTCAGAGGGGTCAGAGGAGACCCCACGCTGGAGCCTGGGGAACAGCTGGAGAAAGAGTTGTACCATGACGCTCTGGAGTGCATGACCCTGCTATCGCAACGCCTCGGATCACACAAGTTCTTCTTCGGTGATTCGCCGTCGTCATTGGACGCCTACGTGTTTGGTCACTTGGCTCCTGTGTTGAAGATGAAGTTGCCCAACGGGAAGCTGCAGCAACACCTCGGCTCCCTGGACAACCTGAGACAGTTCTGCGCCAACATCCTGGTCCTCTACTTCCCAAACGCAGGACAAGAGCCTCCGTCGTCCGGTAACAAGTCTCCAGGCCAGACGGATAGCGGCGGCAGCAGCAGCAGTGACTTTGACAACGAGCCTCATAAGAGACGGAACCAGTTGCTGTCGGTGCTGTTCGCCGCGGGAGCCATGCTAGGCTACGCCATCCTGACGGGGGCGTTAAAGGAGCACTTCGGCCATTTTCGTCCGACAAGAAGCGCAACCTGACTCTGTTTAACCAGAATGGAACAGAGCCTTCATTCGTATCATCGGTAACACCTGAAGGAAGTAGGGAAGGGGCCCATGTTCTTTCCAAAATGGGGTGCATAAAGCTTATTGCATGGTCCTCATATCACTAATGCTTCTAAAAAATGGTACCATTTGTCTGCTCATGCACTCTGTGGGCGCGTTCGGAAATAACGCACCGGAGCGCACTCGCCTATTTGTTTGCATCCGAACGTGCCCTGTGTCTCATTGGTGGGCTTTGGACAGTTCGGTAGACCTGCTTTCCAGAAAGAGAGAGGCTGTATTTTTGCTTGGAATCCCCATCGATGATGTGGGTGGTTTCTGAGCTGTCCACGGCCCACCATAGTGACACGGTGAGTAGACTGAAATGATTGAAAATGCCTGAAGCAACGTCAAATGTATTCCATAAATATATATGCTTTGTAAGAAAGGGCAAAATGGAGAATGGAAATGCATTCCTCAACAACTCAATCACCAGCAAATCCTGAGTATTCATTGAACTCGGAGGGTAAACATACATGTATTGCGCTCTCTGAGTTAAAGGGTTATTTCACCACAAGTGTTCTTCATCAGGGCTAAAAGTCCTAACATAAAAATTACATCGCAACACAAAGCACTGCCATATAACAGTGACTACCGATATTACTCACATGGGTAAATACAATACATATAACAGTTTTGTGTGTGTGCGCGTGTGTGCGTGTGCGTTTCTCCCTGCCAGTCTCACCGTAAGTTCGAGGCGCCTCGCCATGGGCACATGGGCTTCCTGCCCCGCAAGCGCAGCAGGAGACACATCGGGAGGCCGCGCTCCTGGCCAAAAGATGACCCCAGCGACCCCGTCCACCTCTGCGCCTTCATGGGCTACAAGGCTGGCATGACCCACACCCTCAGGGAGGTGCACCGCACCGGCCTCAGTACGTATACAGTATATATACATACACACTTCATCATCGTTTTTTTCGACCGCGGTCGAGATCATGGATTTTCAAACAATGCCACGACAGACGTTCCGGTCCTTCATTGCCTATAATATCCCCGGTTCCTGCTTACTGATGCATGTGAGCGTCGCAGTCCCACCCCCTTTCAGAACGACGAAATGATTCTCCATTCATTTTCTCCATAGGCTTTTCAAAAAGTATTTATATGAAGACGGTTACGTTACGCCGCGGACAAAGCCTACTCGTATCGTGACAAATCATGACAACAAACACAATATATTGTGCCGATCAAATCGTTTGAAAGAAGAAAATAAAGGCGGGATACAACACTATTTGTTTTGTTTTTCTTCTTACTAATTATTTGATCGGCCCCAAAGCATTGTAATTATTGTCATGATTTGTCACGATCCGAGTTGGCTTTGTTCGTTGGTGTAGGCCTACCGTTGGTGTTTTAAGCATTATGTTATACTTTAGCTATTGAAAGATATGTTGTCCATATTTTCAGATGGAAGTCGGCGGTAAATTACATATATTTTTTGGGGGGGTGTCCTTGACTTGACATGAATATGTTTTGAGAACGAGTCAACGACTGTCAGGATTTAAAGAAGACATTTTGTAGAATAATTTCTCAGGTCTAAATTGGGTTCATGTGGAGGTAACAAGATGACTCGCCCCGTTTCTGTTTTCCTCCCAGAATTTTCCCCAGCGAGGGGTGGGAGAGGCTGGACAGCAGACGGCTGGACTTTGAATTTCTCTAACTATAAACTTTCACGACAGCAGACAGCCTAAGTACAAATATAATTTATGAAAAGCTACTACAGTGAAGTCTGTTCACAGAAGTTGTTGTAGGATATGTGGGGGATTATCTGACGAGGTACCATTTGAGTGGGCAAAACCTTACATAATACTAAATAATACTAAATTTTTTATAGGGTCAATATAAGTTAAATAATATAGCCTTTCCACAGGAGTATCTTTTTATATTTTTCCAAAAAATAATACAAACAGCCAATAGCATATTACAAAGTGATCCCTCTCACTGGTGAACAATTCCGGGAGGAAAAACGGGCAAGCACCGGGGCGAGTCATCCGGTATTCCATGTGGATAACGTGCTGTGTTTGTTTGTATCAAGGGGCCAGCTCGGCACTCCAATGTTGAAGTGCTGGGCCCTAGTGGTAAGAGGAAGGACTGCAGGCGGACCCGTGGATTCATGACGAGAAAACCCCGTGCAGCTGGGCTTTAACATTGAGCGCTCGGTTGCACTTCCGCATTGGACCACCAAAATTTGGTGGTCCAATGCGGAAATGCGCCCAAAAAGGTGGAAATAGACGGTCCCTCCGGCGGCTTCAAAACGCCACTGAGCAACTTCCACTGACATGAATAGCGGAGGGGGCGGAGCTTCGCGCCAGTTCAGTCTCTATCCTTTTAATACTCTATGGTTTGTGTGTCCACAGAGCAGGCCAAACGAGAGGAGGTGGAGGCGGTGACCATCATCGAGACCCCGCCCATCGTGGTGGTGGGCCTGGTGGGATACATCACCACCAACCGCGGCCTGCGGCCCTTCAAGACCATCTTCGCCGAGCACATGAGTGACGAGTGCCGGAGGAGATTCTACAGAAACTGGTACGCAAAGAAATGACAATTATGCTGCATTTATATAGCCAGACGCTCTTTATTAACCCATTCTGACCTGAGATCAGATTCATACGAGGTTTTCCACTGGACACACGCTGGTCTGATTAACCCATTCTGACCTGAGATCAGATTCTATAAAAATGTCAGTCGTTCTTCGATTTAAAAAAAAAATAGCAGACCTACAAGCTCGTATAGCGCGCCACTCGGTGGCGCGCTATGAGCATGTAGATCTGCTATTTTTCAATAGCTAAAGCATGACATGATGACCCGTCAAAATGGGTAAGCATGCTGGGTATATAAACAAAATCTCACGACATTTCGTGAACTGAAACTATAGACTAAAACTAAAACATTAACGACAGAAAATATGACTGAAAAGTAAATGGAATTGTATTCAAAATACTTGCTGTGTTCCTTGCAGGGCCAAGGGAAAGAAGAAGGCCTTCACCAAGTACAGCAAGAAGTGGCAGGACGAGGCCGGCAAGAAGCAGCTGGAGAAGGACTTCAATTCCATGAAGAAGTACTGCTCAGCCATCAGAGTCATCGTCCACACCCAGGTATATACAAATTAATTGCATTTTTTTCTTTTTTTTTTTTTTTAAGTAAAGACCTTTTCATTGTGATTTCTGCAAGCCGCTCGATCTTCAATGGTTCATTCATTCATACACACATTGGGAGGTGAAGCGGCGAACACAAGCACACACACACACACACACACCAACCGACTCATTGGAGACAATGTGGGGTTGATCAGTGTCTTGCCCAAGGACACTTCGACGTGGGGACAGACGGGAGGAGGAGGCAGGATTTGAACCACTGATTCATTGGACGACCTGAGTCATGCACACAGCCGCCCGTGCAGCACTTCTGTTCAGAGTGGGAAGAATAAGTTCAAATTTAAAGATATATACAATCCGCGACATGTTTTAATGACCACATCAGACAAGGTCACCCCCCCCCCCCCCACCCCCGAGGGTCAGGGACTAGGTCAGAGAGCGAGAAGGGGGGTGAGGCTGGCTGTCAGGCACCACCAGACACACTGCGGTGCGACAGAGGAGCTGACAACACTGCAGAGACACGGACTCTGAAACTGGATATAGGACTATAGAGCATGTATGGGAGTCCACTGGTGTCGGCTAGTTAGTATAGTCCTCTCTCGCATTGCTTTGTATTTTATAATGACAAAAAAAATAAGGTTATTTGAACCAATATGGATATGGGAGAATATCTTAATAACATATCACTATAGTATAGCACATTCTGGGCACTCGGGTCCACCACCGTGGAGTCTATAGGAAGTCTAGGACAGTGGTTCCCTAAAGTGGGGTCCGGGGACCCCCAGGGGTCCTTGAGGGAGTTCCAGGGGGTCCCCCCAGCTAAATGATAGTTTGGAACCAAATGGGCCCTTATGGGTCTGAAACTCTGTTGAGTGTACAAATGGAACCAAATGGACCCGTCAGCAGGGTTAAATTAACATTGATTTTACAATATAAATTGGGGGTCCCAGAGATAGAAATGCCATTAAATGGGGTGTCCGTAGACTAATCACTAATGTATGTCAAACTGGGTGGTCCAGGAAATTAAACATGGTTGAGAGTCACCCATGCTAGCCGTAAAGATCTTCTCTTATATGGGGGGTCCCTGGCATGTCTTTTCAAATGGGGGTTCGCGGGATAATTAGTGTCAATTTGGGGGTCCTTGACATGAAAAAAGTTTGCGAACCACTGGTCTAGGAGTTGTACAGAAAGCTCTATACGTCCTCCCAGTGGAGGCTCCTTACTAGCAGGTGAGCCTGCTAGTACAGGGTAGTATAGGGTACAAGTTTACAACAGCATCAGCAAATATGAATATACATTTTCCTTGACATGAATTATTGGAGAACCTCTGGGCTTGTCTGCTCAGCAGAGGGCACTTTTGGCCAAAAATAGCGAAAATTGCAGATCTACAAGCTCACGACGCGTTGCGCTGCGACGTGTTGAGAGCTTGTAGATCAGCTATTTCCGGGGCGCAACCCAGCACTCTTTATCTACTGGAGATGCGGTGTATAACGACATGGATTTCGAAACAAATTAGTTCAATACAAAATGCTGGCGTTCAAGTTCAGGAGACTTCGGAGAAGAAAAAAAAAACAATTCTCATGAATGCTGCCTTCCGGTATTGCATGGAAAGGAGAGGAGGGTTCATTTGTATTTCTTTCACCATGTAGTAAAAAATGCTGCATTCGTGGTCTGGAGAGGGCAGTCGTTTTGCAGACGGGTAAAAGGGCAAGGGCTGAAGCCCCCTTTGATATCTATATGTGTGCACACGTCCCATGCTCAGCTAGTGATTAGTGAATGACAGGGAAACAATATAACCTGCACCTGGTAAGGGGCAGAGTTAGGTCACATTATGCCATGGAAAGAAAAGACTTCTCATCTAACCCCTTGACTTCACAAACAAACACGTCTCCCTCATCCCTCCTCTCTGTTGGTGAGTATATAGCGGCCGGCACTCAAGTGTGAAGTTTCAAATTGCAGTTTAAAAATAATCGTCTGGCTCCAACTCTGCCCGGGGGAAACCGTTATGTTGGCAGTCAAATGCCGCGCCTGCATGCTAGATACACTAATACACTCACAGACGGACGGTCTTGTTCTGTGTGTGAAGAAGAGTGAGTGTTGTGGGAGATCACGGTATTGTGGTGAGATCATCATGAGATATGTTGCTATTAATCTTTAGTAGCAAATCCTTAGTAGTAAAATTCACACTGCGGGGGGAAAATACGTTGCGTTTTAGAGTGCGTTTTGAAACGTCAGTTTCTATACACACACAACTCAAAGGAGGATATGACAGGAATTTGTCGTTGTCGGGTGGAAACCTGTACGTCTGAAACCTTTAAAGAAGACTGCCAGTCAGAAAAAAGACTCGCTCGCTGCATAGGATATTTTTAAATGCTGCACAAAGTGCTCTGTGCTGATAGTGAAGGTTGAATAAAAGCATGACATGTTTCGGTCCTGGGACCTTCGTCACGTGCTATATGACCGGTCATGACTTGTCATACCAAAGAAAAGACTATATGAAAATGGAACCCAATGCCTGCTTGGCACTCACTCGCTTGGGACTAAAGTCCCTGACTGTGACATACTAGAGTATCACCATATCCAGAGGGGTCAAGTTGTACATAACAGTCAACACAATGGTTCTACAATTATTTTTAAGCAGCAAGGAGTATATAGGACAAATGGGACATTGTAATATGGAGCTATCAGACACAACAGTCAATACTGGGAAAATTCTTCATGTTTGGACCTCAAAAGTATAGTAATACACACACACGCGCACACACACACACACACACACACACACACACACACACACACACACACACACACACACACACACACACACACACACACACACACACACACATACACACACAGCACACGCACGCACACACCCGATTCTAATTCACTGTTTCTCTAGTCTAAACCACCGAATGCGTCTGTAACTCTGAGAGTGTACAAAATGGAGCACTGAAAAAACTGTTGCGCCTTATTTCTTCGTCCTTTTTTTCAAACTTAACTATACAGGAGTGGTGGTCTCAAAAACTATAGGGAAACTTGACCGAACACGACTCACTGTATAACAAAATGAAGTAAAAACGTCTATAGACTGAGACTGAGAATTTTATCATGCTCATGAGTGTACAGCATGGAACAACATGGAACCATATTGACCCTTATGATTCCATTCCGTACACTCGGAGTAAAATAAACTCTTCGGTAACAGTGTAAATTGGGGTCCCACAGATGGGGGTCCTTCTTGAAGAAAGAAAATCACACTTCAATGAAGTGAGGGGCACCCACTGTGGCTGCCACGTCAGTGGGGGCATAAAGCAAAACATACAGTACAAAGTCCATAGACTTGACTTCCACATGGCGTCATATCTGAAAGCCAGATGCTGTTCTGAATGCCTCCCAGTGTTGATTTTGGCAGCATTATTTTATTTTATTTTTTAGTCGTCTCTGAGTCTTGAATAGTTTTCATTTAGTTATAGTCACCATTTTAGTCACCTGGAATGTTTTAGTTAGTCTAAAATCAACTGTAGCTTTAGTCGAGTAAATTCCTCTGAAATTTAGTCGACTAAAGCTACAGTTGATTTAGTCAACTGAAATGCATTTTGGCGGGCCTTGATGCGTCAATATTTTTGCGACTCATTGTGAGCTTGTAGATCTGTTATTTTCAGCATGCAACCAAGTGTAAAATGACTTATACTTGATCTCTTGTCCACTATAGTCCATTCCTAACATTTTAGTCCAGTTTTTATTTGTTGACAAAATTGTCAGTATATTTAGTCACAGTTTTAGTCATCATATATAGCTCGATTTTCATTTAGTTTTCGTCAGTGAAAAAAGGCAGTCGATGATTTTTTTTGTAGCCTATATTAGTCGACGAAATCAACACTGATGTCTCCTGCTCTCCCATCCATCCATCCATCCATCAGATGAAATAAATAATCCCTGATATGAATATTAAATAATCCCTGATCTCAATGCCTCTCCTGCTCTCTCCATCCATCCATCCATCCATCCATCCATCCATCCACCATCAGATGAAATAATCCCTGATCTCAATGCCTCTCCTGCTCTCCCCATCCATCCATCCATCCATCCACCATCAGATGAAATAATCCCTGATCTCAATGCCTCTCCTGCTCTCTCCATCCATCCATCCATCCATCCATCCACCATCAGATGAAATAATCCCTGATCTCAATGCCTCTCCTGCTCTCTCCATCCATCCATCCATCCGTCCACCATCAGATGAAATAATCCCTGATCTGAATATTAAATAATCCCTGATCTCAATGCCTCTCCTGCTCTCCCCATCCATCCATCCATCCACCATTAGATGAAATAATCCCTGATCTCAATGCCTCTCCTGCTCTCCCCATCCATCCATCCATCCACCATCAAATGAAATAATCCCTGATCTCAATGCCTCTCCTGCTCTCCCCATCCATCCATCCATCCATCCACCATCAAATGAAATAATCCCTGATCTCAATGCCTCTCCTGCTCTCCCCATCCATCCATCCATCCATCCATCCATCCATCCATCCACCATCAGATGAAATAATCCCTGATCTCAATGCCTCTCCTGCTCTCCCCATCCATCCATCCGTCCACCATCAGTTGAAATAATCCCTGATCTCAATGCCTCTCCTGCTCTCCCCATCCATCCATCCATCCACCATCAGATGAAATAATCCCTGATCTCAATGCCTCTCCTGCTCTCCCCATCCATCCATCCATCCATCCACCATCAGATGAAATAATCCCTGATCTCAATGCCTCTCCTGCTCTCTCTCTCTCCCCATCCATCCATCCATCCATCCATCCATCCACCATCAGATGAAATAATCCCTGATCTCAATGCCTCTCCATGCTCTCTCTCTCTCTCTCTCCCCATCCATCCCTCCCAACCATCAGATGCGTCTGCTGCCCATCAAACAGAAGAAGGCCCACGTCATGGAGATCCAGCTGAACGGAGGGACCGTCCCGGACAAGGTGAACTGGGCCCGGGAGCACCTGGAGCAGCAGGTGCCCGTCTTCACCGTGTTCTCCCAGAACGAGATGATCGACGTGATCGGCATCACCAAGGGCCACGGCTTCAAAGGTATCTCTCTCTCTCTCTCTCGGCTGGGAGAGAGGAGCTGGTTATTATGGTCAGAGCGTGGGTTATACCAGAGTGTAGAGTAGGAGAGTAGCTTTGATCTCGCCGCAAAGCGGGTGCCTTATGGGCTATAGTTCCAAACATTGGAACTATCCCATTGAGATAGAATGAGCACTGCCGTATTCCATTGTTTACAATGGGAGTCAACCATAGAGTATTAAAAGGATAGAGACTAAACTAACGCGAAGCTCCGCCCCCTCTGCTATTCATGTCAGTGGAAGTTGCTCAGTGGCGTTTTGAAGCACCCGGAAGGCTGCCGGAAGTACCGTCTTTTCGCTGATTCAGCATTTCACCGAGGTGCACTCTGGGTGCACTTCCGCATTTGGACACCAAAATTTGGTGTCCAAATGCGGAAGTGCACCCAGAGTGCACCTGGGCTTTACATTGGGCGCTCGGTTGCACGGGGTTTCCTCGTCAAGAATCCACGGCTCCGCCTGCAGTCCTTCCTCTTACCACTAGGGCCCAGCGCTTCAACATTGGAGTGCATAGCTGGCCCCTTGGAGTCAACGCTATAGTGTTGCCACTCTCTTACTATAGATTACTCTGGTTATACCTAAGTAAAAGTCCATGTATAGAAATACTACTGTTATACAAGTAAAAAAAAAAGTCCTGAGTTAAAAATGTACACGAGTAAAAGTAGAAAAGTATTGGTATCACAATGTACTTAAAAGTATACCAAAAGTAGAAAGTAGCCTACTATAATTATGATGAGGATGTCGCATTTCACACGTTTTCACACTAAACGTTTTCAGACACACGCACACGCACACGCACACACACACACACACACACACACACACACACACACACACACACACACACACACACAATATCCAGTTGACTTATATGTCTGTGTCTCTGTCTCTGACCCTACTACTACTAGGCGTGACCAGCCGTTGGGGTGTGAAGAAGCTGCCCAGGAAAACACACAAGGGCCTGAGGAAGGTGGCGTGCATCGGAGCCTGGCATCCTGCCCGGGTCAGCTACACTATCGCCCGCGCCGGCCAGAAGGGCTACCACCACCGCACAGAGCTCAACAAGAAGGTATAAAGGGCGGCCATCTTGCTGAGGGGCTATACTACACAGTACAGTATTATATGTTCTATATGGCAGCTCAAACAAAAACAGTCATAACTCGCTCAAATCTTGACGTATTTACAAACGTGTTGGTGTTGGCTATGATTCAGGACGCTTATCTGCTTAATTTTATTTGTTTAATACAAATGTCATATAAAAGCATATACATGTATGCGGACGTCTCGGACGTTTATGACAAACCAAAGCGTTTGAAAATTAAGCAAGTTATGGTTATTTAAAAAGTACATGCCCCCATAGACACAATGTCATGCTGCCCCGAGGTAAGATGGCCGCCAACGTCGCTCTCCATTGGCCAGCAGCGTGGGTGAGCCATCTAGCTTTCTTATACCCCCACCAACGCACAGAGAACTCAACAAGAACGCAAGGGCTACCACCACCACTGCACGCAGCTCAGCAAGAAGGTTCCTTCCGTCCTAAATTAGGGTCAATTATAATTTAGGTGAAAAAGGTGTATTAAAAAAAAAGTCACACTCACGCTCTTATCATTATTATCATACATCACATCGCGTGCTCAGCCAATCAAATCATCACTATGGGGTACACACACACACACACACACAGACACACAAAGCTGGGCATATATATAGGAGGGGCCTGAGGCGCCTCAGAAAATTAGGAAAATAATGAATGAATAAATAGCGTAAACATCTAATTAAATGACATGCTATTATGTTTATTATAATGCACCCTGCGTGGCAGACAGTATTGCGGTCATGATGACGACAACTGTGTTTTTCTTGTATACCCAGGTGTATCGCATGGGTAAGGGAGTCCACATGCAGGACGGCAAGGTGATCCGTAACAACGCTTCCACGTTCTTTGACGTCACCCAGAAGTCCATCACTCCCCTGGTACGGTATATACTGCGGCCACGCGATGACCTCATTATCCACTGTCCTCTTCCTAGAGAGAACCCATAAGTCCTGATGTCACTCCAACACTATACTACCCCTGGGTTAACGGAACTTATTTTTCCAAGAAAAATCCCCCGTAGAGAAATCACGTCATAATGTGTCCCAAAAATAAACAAATGGGGTCAGGTATGTGACTCTGTGTGGTCTATCTCTATGACATTGTGTTACATTTGATAACGTCTGTGTTTTGGTGGAAAACAACTGTTGTCGGTCCCTGCAGCACACTGCTGTTTTCGGACCCGAATATCAGAGTCGCTTGTTCTTTCCACCACTTTTCCCGAAAGACGCACCAGTCTACAAGGACCTAATCAGACAAACGCAGCAGCTGTGTGCAAGCTCCTTTACTAAATTAGTGCGTATCTATACGAGTAAAATCTCCGGGATGATATTTTTGGAACACAGTTCTAAAAAAATCGTAAAACAATCGAAAACATTACCCAGGGGAAATATAAGCGGCCCTGTATAGTGGCAGTGATGACAGACTTCTGTTCTCTCTCTACCTTCGATATATAAAAAAACAAACACGTATCCCACTCTGACAATGGAAACACATTTTAACGATAAAAACTTATTTTCTTTTTCTACTTTTTTCCGTATAGGGAGGTTTCCCACACTACGGCGAGGTGAACAACGACTTCATCATGCTGAAGGGCTGCTGCATCGGCCACAAGAAACGCTGCCTCACGCTCAGAAAGGTAGCCTATACTGTCTGGTGTGAAATATACTCACTGTTGGCGGCAGTAGGAATCTTGAGGCCCGTTTCAAGACCAAATATGATGCCCCCCATATATACCTATGACATCATTATTTTGTTGATACAGCCGTATTGATACAAATAGTTTGACTGTTCAATATCACACGCAGCCATTACTCTCGACAACAGTTAGCAACAACAACACCTCTCCTCATCAATTAAAGTGTCTCCCCTTTATGCTGCACATTTATCCAGGTTATTAACATAAAATAGGTGTAACTTAACATTGTGGGAGAGAGCAAGGCAGTGAGTGAGCGAGATAGAGAGGGCCAAGAGTGGCGGGGGCTTGACTGATGCCTGACGTTCAGTTGGAGCTTGGAGACCCCCCACCTGAGGGTGGGGGCCCGTTTCAATTGAAACTGGTGAAACATAACTAAGGCCTAGTGTTAGGGGTGGCCATGGTCACCAGTCGAATGGATTGATTTGATCAATTATTAAAAAAATATATCAATGTCAACCAGTGTTGTTTTCATCGACTAAAACTATGACGAAAAATGTTCGTCGACTACCTTTTTCCACTGACGAAACGAAATGGAAACTAAATGAAAACTAAGCTATCTTGACTGAGACTGAATATACTGACAATTTCGTCAACAAATAAAAACTAGACTAAATGCTAGGAAGGGACTAGAGATCCAGTAAGTCATTTTACACTTGTTTCCATGCTGAAAATAGCCGATCTACAAGCCCACAACGCGTCGCGCTCGCTGCAACGCGTTGTGAGCTTGTAGATCGGCTATTTTCAGCAAGTGTAAACAGTCATTACGACGGCATCAAGGCCAGCCGAAATACTTTTTAGTCAACTAAAACAACTGTAGATTTAGTCAACAAAAATCATATATTTAGTCGAATAAAACTAGAACTAGAATAAAACACCAAAGACATTCCAGGTGACTAAAATGTGACTAAAACTAAATGAAAACAATTCAAGAGACTATGACTAAAACTAAAATCAAAATTTGCTGCCGAAAAACAACAGTGATGTCAACATAATTGTGTATTCCCCCCCCCCCTCCTCACAGTCGATGCGTGTGCACACGTCACGCAAACACAAGGAAGAAATTGAGCTCAAGTTCATCGACACAACCTCCAAGTTCGGTCATGGGTGCTTCCAGACCGCACAGGAGAAGAGGGCGTTCATGGTGGGTGTATTGTGTGTGTGTGTGTGTGTGATTGTGTGTGTGTGTGTGTGTGGGTGCATTTGCGTGGACACACGCATGTGTGCGCGCCTCACGTGCACCTGTTGGAATTTGATTGCATGCTGAAAATATATTGTAGATCTCGTATTTCAAATGATTTTTTTTTATACATTTTGTACTTTTGTATACTTCTACTGAAGTATATTTTGAATACTGCAATTTGCAGTATTTCTTCATTGTGGTATTGCTACTTTTACTTGAGTAGTAAATGTGAGTACTTCCTCCATCCACCGCTGCTGAAAAGAGTCCACGTGTCCATATTTATAATCCGCCCGTATTCATTAATTATTCCAATTTATAAATTCGCAACCACCTGCGGATTGCGGGTGGTTGCGGATTGCGAGATTTTGTGCGTTTTAAAAGCTATAATAAGCGTACAGAATAGATGCCATTACTTTATTTCCCGCATTATTTCACCCGCCGTTTATCCAATATTAATTTATTAATTAATATTAACCCAAATCCACCCAATCCGTTTGGGTTTTAGGCTCTGTAAACTCTATCCACACTTTTCCTGGGCTGTGTGTGCTCCAGTTCCTGTTGATTTCATTGGATATCATTGGTCATCTGACCAGTTTCATTGGCTTTCATTGGATCAAATCGACAGGAACTGGAGCACACACAGCCCAGGAAAAGTGTGGATATAATTGTGATTAAACGATTGACGTAATGATTGTGACAAGCCTATATAGACACCTCTGACCTTTGTTTTGGTTTGGTTCGCACACACACAGGGCCCGTTGAAGAAGGACGCCCTGAAGAAGTTCCCTGTTGTGGAACCGGTAGAGGTGCCCGTGGAGGACTAGCCTATCGCAGAGCGGAGAGGATCATCACACACTGCTGACTAGCCTATCGCAGAGCGGAGATGATCATCACACACTGCTGACTAGCCTATCGCGGAGCGGATCATCACACACTGCTGCTTCTACAGAGCTCCATGCTGCGTGTTCTCCTTCACGAGCAGTTTATTAAAAAAATAGCAGACCTACAAGCTCATAGTGCGGCACTCTGTGCCGCGCTATGAGCTTATAGATCTGCCATTTTTCAATAGCTAAAGCATAACATAATGCTTGAAACACCAAAAGGGGTTCCCGCCCCCAAAATGGGTTTTAAACCAAAGAAAAAAAAAAGAATATTCACCGCACACACAAAAAAGGCTGAATTTTTGCTTCCTCTTTTTATTTCTTCAAAATTGCAAGTTTAAAGAACACAATAGCTGTTAAACTGAGACTTTGCAATAAAGTTGTCTTTCTAAAGTTACCGTGTAGTAGTGGTGGTCTAGTAGTCGTGTGGACGAGTTGTGACCGACTGGTGAATGCATACATTTTACACGTATTGGTCCCGGGTGCAACAAGATTAGTTTTCTTCATATTTTATTTTTTTCAAATTTTGTTTTAAATTTCAGTATTTTCTTTTTTTACTTATTTTGTTTTAGGTGGTTTGCTAGTTTAGTTAAGCTTTTTTTCTTTTTTTTAGTTTAGTTTAGTTTAGTTTTTAGTGATTAGTGTTGGCTTTTTTTAGGAGCGGGATTCAAAAAGGCCAGGAAAAAACAAAGTAAAATTCAACAAAACAAATGATGAATTCACAGTTCAATACTAGAACAACAAAGAAAATGGAGGATATATATTACATATCCACCCAAAATACAAGATTTATGTATGGCTAAAACTAAGGACATTTTCTCCATAGTATTAGCTAGTTTTAGTTAGCTTTGTTACGTTTGGTTTGTAGTAAATCACTTTTTATTTCAGTAATGTGTTTTCCCCCCACATCTACAGTAGTTGGCATGATGTCGTTAGTTTCGTTTAACTAGAATAGCCTTGCGGTGCGCTACCATTATTCACATGCATACATGTGACGTTAAAGGGACACTTTTTGCTAAAAGAAAATATAATAATGACATTAAGAAGATGTAGAACACTTTCCTGGGGGTCTTTATGTGTGTAATGTGTGGTTTTAGATATTTTAGATTTTAGCAGTGAGCCCAGTGTCTCTCAGTGGGCTCACTTCCTTCCTGGACTACAATTCCCATAATGCTTTGGTGCACTGCTCCTCCCTGTGGATAGGGGTATAGGGCTGTCTTACCGAGACAACACGTAGTCCAGGAAGTAAGTGAGCCCTCAGCCCAGTGTCCATGACATCAGAGACGGTACTGCATGGGCTCACTGCTAAAATCGAAAAAGATCTAAAACCACATATTACACACACATAAGACCGCCCCAGGAAAGTGTTCTAAATCTTCTAAACGTCATTAACATATATATTTTTTTGCAAAACGTTTCTCTTTAAACATATAGGCCTACTGTACGGAAATAAATCCAAAGGCATTGGACCATCATTTATTTTGTTTCAAAGACAGATCAATACAAGATTCATCTTTTTTTTTTCGCACCGTCCCAAAGGTGACATGCACAACAACGAGCATGAATTAAGTCACACACACACTAATAAAAAAATAACAGCTTCTTCTTCTTCATCATCATCATCCTCATCGTCTTCACTGGTTCCAGACGGATGAAGTCAGCATTCCAACAGGTCACCCTGTTCTCTGACCACAGCGGGAACCGTCCATAGAGTTACAATTGTTCAATTAATTCTGGACCGCTCCAGTGGTTCCCAAACTTCTTCAAGAATGAATACGTATTTGGCAGAGGACCGCCATCTGGATATATTTGAGACCCCACATACAAGTTTTGTGTTGAAAACAATATTCCACATTTTGCAGATTTCATTCAAGATAGTTTCTTTTTTTTTTTTTAATACAGGTAGCTGATGAAGTGGTCAATTTTTTTATTGATGGTATATTGCTCATTTTGCTGAGTGGGAACACCTTCAAGGACCCCACTTTGAGAACCACTTGTATCCACACTTTTCCTGGGCTGTGTGTGCTCCAGTTCCTGTCGATTTGATCTAATGAAAGCCAATGAAACTGGTCAGATGACCAATGATATCCAATGAAATCAACAGGAACTGGAGCACACACAGCCCAGGAAAAGTGTGGATACACTGAAGAATACTCATCATAGTCACAGACGCAGTTAAGTCCACTGCTCTTTCTTAACAGCAGGGGGTGCTGTGACACCACAGTCTCTGTACCTGTCGTGGCCCCAGTCTCAGAGCATAGTTCTCCCACTCTGTGGTGGTACCAGAGACTAGTGTTAGAGAGGCAGGGGCTGGAATCCCGCAAGAGGGAAACTTTGGACCAAAATAGCGAAAATAGCTGATCTACAAGCTCGATAACAACATGTCGCAGAGCTTGTAGATCAGCTATTTTCGGTGGCACGATAACCTTGGCGTACGACATGGATTTCTAAAAAAAACGAATTTGTTCAACACAAAATGCTGCGTTCAGGAGACTTCGGGAAAATAGCAATTCTCCGGAATTTCTGCCTTCCGGACGGAATGGTATGGCATGGAAAGGAGTAGTGGCGTTGTTTTGCATTTCTTTCACCATAGCAAATGCTGCATTCGTGGTCTGGAGAGGGCAGTCTCTCAGTTGTTTTACAAGAAGGGTAAAAGGGCAGGTGCACGTCCCTGGGTGGTACCACCCATACTGTACAATACTCGTCACTCCTAGGACCAAGGACTGTCTAAAGAGGACGGGACGCGAAGACCGTAAGGGGCGCCGCCATGTTGCTCACACGGTGCTCCATGGAAGGAAAGAAACATGCGCAATCATGGGCTTTATGCAGCCAACACTTCCTCTCTTCAGCTTCCTTGGTCTGCAACTGCTGCATGTTTCTTTCCTTCCATGGAGCACCATGTGAGCAACATGGCGGCGCCCTCACGGTCTTCGCGTCGCGTCCTCTTTAGACAGTCCTTGTCCTAGACCAGGAAATGTGTCTCGAAATTAAAAGCCCTGGGTATACACCACCAATATCCAGAATCCATGTTTTCCGTGTTTCCCTCAGGGCTCTGCTGCTGCTACTCGGACAGGTACTCCTGGGACTCCACGGACGACTGGCGGGAGGCGGACTGGGCACTGGGAGAGTGCAGGCCGGGCGACGCCGAAGGGTTAAAACCACCGTCCTCCAGCCCGGAGGTCATCAGGGGAAGGTAGAGGTCGTCCATGTTGGGCATGACCAGCACCTTCTGAATGGGTTGTAGAGAGGTTTGGATGGATGGATGGATGGGTGGGTGGATGGATGGACGGACAGACGGATGGATGGGTGGGTGGATGGGTGGACGGACAGACGGATGGGTGGGTGGGTGGGTTGATGGACGGACAGAAGAAATGGTCAGTGATTGTCAACCGTTTTAATTCCAACAACCGACAGTTTGATAACTCTGCTGTCGGGAGGAAACCTGACGACTCCAAAACGTTCATTTTTCAGGAAATGGAAAAATAGAAATGTTTCAGGAAATAAAGAACACCTTATATATTTTTTAAAACAAAGCAATACACAGCCTCATCAACGTTGGTGTTGGTGTAACTTTATATATTGTCAATTGCTTCCATGGTGGAGTTAGTTGCTTTAGCAGACATTGTGAGGGTCCAATGGAGTTAAGAGGTTTTGTCCAAAGCACTTTTTACTATTTTTCATTGGTTCAATATTTTCGAAAGAACACACAGACGTAAAGGGTGTTCAATAGCACTGATTTATGCCCCCCCAAAAAAAATTAAACCTCAAAAATTGAGTTATGAGGTTTCCTCCCGAAGCCCATGGTTGGACCACCATTTGATACTAGTTTTTATTTAGTTTTTTTAGTTTTTATTTAGTTTTTATCATCCACTCCCGACCGGATCATACTGCACTTTTGGAACAGAGATGCAGGCTTTCCTCCGAGTTGGAAAGCCTGGTGAGACGAGGTCAGCACATCAGGAGCAATTAGGGGTTCAGTGTCTTGCTCAAGGACACTTCGACACGGACTCTGGGGGAGCCCACAGGGTTCGAACTGGCAACCTTGCGGTTACCATCCGGCCACTCTACCCCTGAGCCCCCGCCTCCTCGGTTCACTGCCTATCTGTTTTGTTTGTATGTGTGTTGTGTGGGGACTGCGGATGTAATACAGCATCTTTTCTAATTCCGCTGTATTCACGACGTTGCATTTGGTTGTAATGTTCATGTGAATATGCTTGTTCCGTCCAACGGACGGACGGACGGACAGACAGACAGACAGACAGACAGACATGCTCGTTGGACTGACCTGGAACTCACACTGCAGCTTCCTCTCTATCCACTCGGTGACGTGGGTGAAGGTCACCTCTCTGTCCCCCAGCATGGGACGGACATTCAGGTCCAGCCTGGGGGGGACCCGGAAGCTGTACCTGAGGACAAGACAGAGACACAACATACACAACCCTGAAGCGTTGTGTTGATTTCCTCGACTAAAACCAAGGCGAAGAATGCTCGTCGACTGACTGTATACCTTTTTCCACTGACGAACTAAATAGAAACTAAGCCGACGATGATGACTAAAACTACGACTAAATATACTGACAATTTCGTCAACAGATAAAAAATAATGTAAAGTGTTAGGAAGGGACTAGTGGACAAGAGATCCAGTCTATGCCATTTTACAATTAGTTGCATGCTGAAAATAGCCGATCAACGCAAACAGTAAAACAATGTCTAACCCTAGACTTATTTCTAACCTTATCCTCAGTAAAAACAAATACAAGAAAATGGAAAGTATGGAAAAACGAGAAGAAAAAGGTAAAGAATGGGGGGGGAAAAAGTAAATTAAACAAAAAGTAAACATCATCTTATTGAGATATCATGGAATATGAAGGGGAAAAAGACCCGGTCAGTACCATATCCGGTCAGTAGGGGGCGGTGGTATGTTGACGGCCAGAGTTCCAGAGAGTTCCAGGACCTCCACAGCCAGCAGCAGAGGCATGTTGGACATCTCCGTGAACTTCTTCTTGATGTACTCGTTCTCCGTGGCCTTCTGGAAGTACTTGTTCTTGGCTATCTTGTCCACGAACCTCAGGAACTTGCGACCCGTGCTGCCTCCGGTGTGTCTAATGAGACAAAGACAGTAACACGTACACTATACATCAGTGGTTCCCAAACTTTTTCATGTCAAGGACCACCACATTTACACTTATTAGCCCGCGGACCCCCGTGTGAAAAAGGTATGGCCAGGGACCCCCATTAGAGAAGATTTTTACGTGATTCTAAACCCATTTAATTTCAAGGACCCCCAGTTTGACATGCATTAGTCTACCATATTAGACTAATGCATATTTGTTTTAATCTCTGAGACCCACATTTTTTATTGTAAAATCAATGTTATTTAACCCAATTAAGGTCAATTTGCCTCCCTGCTTCTCTTCTCTCTCTCTGCTTGGCACTGAGGGTTACAATTTACTATTACAATTCATAGGGCATTTAGCAGACACTCTTAAATCTTAATCCAGAGCGATTTACATTAAGCAAGAACAAAAAGCATGGCAATATACATCACAATGCATACATAAAAAAAATCATATCATGAATCATACGTACTGTAAGCTAAGAACTTAACAGTGGAATATCTATATAATGAAACTATGCATGTATACTTCATAGTGCCATGTCTACACATGATGGAGTCTGAAGAGGTGGGTTTTCAGACTATACGGCGGAAGATTGGGAGTGAGTCTGCACTTCTGATTGTGATGGGAAGCGCATTCCATGACATTCTAATGCCATACTGTGTCACTATTGTACACCTATGAAATCATTTCTGACGCAGCTCATGATATAAGGGGCAGTAGAAAATACGGTAATACTAACACAGTATCTTTTAATGTATAATATCCCTGCCATCTAGACTTCAGCATGCATGGGGTGAGAAAAGGTTCGGGAAGGTAATAAATAACGTTACCCATCGGCCACCGGCGGTGGAGAGGTTTTATCTCCCAGAGTCCCCTGGGGCTCAATGGGAGGGACTTCTTCTTCGTCGGACGAGCCGGCGCTGGAGGACTCTTCGTCGCTGTCAGCTAGAACACACAGCCTGGGTTTGGACCTGGAAAACACACATGCGCAGTTTGCGCACACACACACTGAACTGAACCAAATGGAACCTTCTGGGTCGATTTGGTTCCATTTGTACGCTCTCTGAGTTACCGGTACTGTGTACTGCATGTATCTGTACACAGCTGGCTATAGGCCCAACAGGGATTGGGCCTTTTCTAGCGGCCACAGGATATTTCCCAAACTGTTTGAGGGTCACAGACCAATTCACAAGGGTCACTCACAACTAAAGTTTATTTTTCTACATTTAAAAGAATATATATATCTCAAAATATATATTTTTAAATAAAAAATAAAATAATAATACTAAAAACAAACAAACAAACAAACACATCTAAGAAATTCAACAAATAATAATAATACAAATAGTAGTGATAATAGCCAATCCAAAAGCTCGCAATGCGGCACGAACTCGTGTGCTTGTAGATCTGCTATTTTTTCACTATAGTTTGGGTCCCAGGGCGAACGTCTAATCTCTCTTTTGGGTCTCGAGCTAAAACGTTTGGGAACCAGAGCTTTAGCCTCACCCTATTGGACAGCTCTGTGGGACAGTGGGGGGAGTTCTCTCACCCTATTGGACAGCTCTGTCCAATAGGTCTCCCAGCAAGCCAAATGACGTCAAGATGACGTCCTCCGGTGACTCTGGTGATGTTCAGGACTATAGGCCATAGATCACAGCCCATGTGGGGATGTTCTTTAACGTCATTTCCAGGACGTCATATAACCAGTTGAAATAATATAGCTTATTCTTGGATAGATCTGACTATAGTATGAAATTACTTAAATTGATCTGGGCCTCTCTCTGATTCATCCAGGGACGTCTGTCTTAGTGGGCAGAATTTATGTTGGTTGAAATCAGGTGATATTCTGGGCCAGATCTGACTAGTCTTGGTTTGACTTGATTTGGCCCCAATAGAGACGTCACTAATTCGTCCAGCTCCTGACTGTGCTTGCTGGGGTGGGTTTAGCCTCACCCTATTGGACAGCTCTGTGGGACAGTGGGGGGGGGGGGGGGTTCTCTCACCCTATTGGACAGCTCTGTGGGACAGTGGGGGGGGGGGGGTTCTCTCACCCTATTGGACAGCTCTGTGGGACAGTGGGGGGGGGGGGGGGTTCTCTCACCCTATTGGACAGCTCTGTGGGACAGTGGGGGGGGGGGGGGGGGTTCTCTCACCCTATTGGACAGCTCTGTGGGACAGTGGGGGTTTCAGCCCCGCTGTCTTTGCCCAGCCTGCAGAGGTTCATCTTGGTCTGCAGGGTCATCTGAATGCAGCCCGTGTAGACCACCTCCATCTCCAACCACAGGCCTGCACACGCATGCACACAGAGAGAGAGAGAGAGAGAGAGAGAGAGAGAGAGAGAGAGAGAGAGAGAGAGAGAGAGAGAGAGAGAGAGAGCGAGAGAGAGAGAGAGAGAGAGAGAGAGAGAGAGAGAGAGGCAAGGAACAAGCTTTTAAGAGACGACTAAAGACCAAACTTTTTAAACAAAGTACTGTTTTTACCTCTAAACTTTGTGCCCTCATTATGTTCGTTATGTTTCTGCTTTCTTCTTAGATCTTTTTTTACAGCAGCGCAACGTTTTTTAGTGCAAATGTTTGTGCATTTGTGTAAATACAATTTATTTATTATTATTATTATTATTATTATCAGTCCTGCAACCTGGAAATGAGTGAGTTCACGGTTCACGATGGCCATTCATTCGTACGGCCAAAGCTACACCAGAGAATGTGCGCGTGACGCACGCATACGCTCCTGGCTACACCACATCTGCACACGTGCGCACATTTGCTCAATTTGTTGAGACAATATAATATAGCATACATGTGCACATTTTGCACATGCAATATCCGGGGCTCGCTCTATCCGTGCGTCTTTTGTAGCCGGTATCGTTGACATAGATTGGATCTTTCCAAACGCGCTGTACGGTGTACGCGCACAGAACATTCCATGCAGGTACGGGAATTACGGGCGTTATGCTACATTATACCAGGTCGTTTCGAAGGAAGCAATCTGATTGGTTGAAACAGCCTTCTAGCCGTGGTTCAAACGAGCGCCACTCCACACCTAATCAAGACAAATAATTCAGCTGCTCTGTTTTCCGAGAGCGCGGCAAACTCGGTGGCTAGGCCAGCTAGTTTCTTGGGACATTTGTGGTCGTAGTGACTACATCTGTCATTCAAGAAATATGTTATATACAATAATCACGTTAAACCACACCCTCTCGTGTAATATTGCTTAATTCAGACAGAGCTACAAAACAGCCAAGTAGTGACCAAGTCGCTGTTGAAGTGTGGCTCAAGCCTCACTGTAAATGTAAAGGGTATACGGAAACTAAGTCGCCCTATTTACAAAATAGCAAAGAAAAAGAGCCGGTCAGGAAGCCCACAACACGTGGCACCTTGTAGCTATATGCTCATTAATTATAATTATTACAGTAAATTACCTCTGTGGTCCAGGGAGGGTTTGGACGTGCTGAGGACCACGGGCAGACAGGTGCCCATGTCCAGGTCAGCCAGGGTCAACTCATTCATGAAGTACGGCAACTGGAAACACAAATAAGCCTTCTATGTCATTCACATTATGAATCATCACAACAACCACCATCTTTATAGTATTGAGCAATTAGTTTCAAGTCAAGAGTCCAAATACTGTCATTTACGTTTTGTAAACGTTCCCGATATTGGGGTGTGGATATGCTCTAATATTTACTGTTAGAATGCACAATTTATTCCACGAATCGACAATGAAAACATCCACGTGGGACAACTGTCCGTGCCACCCAAACAGGTACAGGAAAACCTCTGTGGGACTTTATAAGTCAGAGAGAGAGAGAGAGAGAGAGAGAGAGAGAGAGAGAGTACAATTAGAGAGAACAGAGGGAACAGCATTTTATGGGATGTTGTGGCACAGAGAAAGAGTGCATTGTCAGCATGCATGCACGGCACGCACACACAAACACAAACCTTTCTGCACACGCTATAAGAGAAAACCGCAGTGCTGATGCTCCTAATGTCATGCCATTTGACCCTGTCTGTCTGTCTGTCTGTCTGTCTGTCTGTCTGTCTGTCTGTCTGTCTGTCTGTCTGTCTGTCTGTCTGTCTGTCGTCCGTCTGTCTGTCTGTCGTCCGTCTATCTCGGTCTCACCCTGATCTTGCTGAGTTTCTTCTGGAGTTTGTGCGCCACCTGGTCCGACCAGTACTTCTCCCGCAGGAAGTCCCAGAAGATCCTCCCCACCAGAGAGTTGACCCAGGCGGGGTTGGCCTCTGAGGAGGAGCCCCCTCCCCCGGACCCTGACCCTCCCCCGGACCCTCCCCCGGAGCCATGCTGGGGAGGAGGGTCCCCTCCTGCCCTGCTGCCAGAGACGCTCTCATCACCACTAGGGATCTGCATGTCATGAGAGACAGAGAGGAGGGGGGAGAGGGATAATATTGACAGAGGGAGAGGAGAGAAAGGTATAGAGAGAGTCAATAGTTGTTTTTTTGGTGATTTAAACCCTTTTTTCTCCCCCAATGTAGTCGTTGCAAGATTTGTTCCACCCTGTTTCCTTCCTTCCTTCCTGGCTACAAGATCTGCTATTTGTGCTGAATGCTCCCCCCAGAATAGGGATGCTGGATTGGTTAATCATCAAGTCCAAAGTTATTTTAAATCTGTCCTAATGGAAACGGATGTTCTCTCGTGCCATTCTGTATGTTATACTGTACATATTTGCATACTGTACCCTAATATGACATAAACGTAAGGTTGTGTAAGTGGTGGTGACGTGGATGAAAATGTGACGGGTATAGCCATGAGACAAAAAAAAACGTTTAACCACTGCTAGTACTTAGTTTAGACAGTATTTGGTTTAGACTAGTCATTGGTTAGACTAGTCATTAGTCCTACAACTACAACCCATCTCAAACCCTCACCCTAAACCTAACCTCCCACGGGGCAGCACACCTAAACCTAACTTTAACCCATGTCTAACCAATGACTAGTCTAAACTAAGTATGCTATAAGCCACTCCCAGACAGTCGGACAGTCAGACAGCTTCAAGGAGATGCAAGATGCAGCTTACGGCACGCGTCTCCTCCGGGTTTTAAAACAGCTGGTGGATGGAAATGAATCTCGCGTGCGGCCGCGACTTAACGAGCCGGCAGAAGAACATAAAAAGCTTTGCCGACGCTGCAAAGTTGCAGCCGCGCACGAGCTTCATTTCCATCCAACAGCTGTTTAACCTATTCTCGGGGCGGGAACCCCTTATTGGTGTTTTAAGTATTATGTTATGCTTTAGCTATTGAAAAAATAGCAGATCTACAAGCCCGTAGCGCGGCATCGAGTGCCGCTTGTCGGACTAGGTTTTGTCCGGGCTTGTCCGGTTTTGTCCGGGCTTTGTCCGGTTTTGACTAGGTTTTTCAGAAAACTGTCAGGATTCAGAAGGCATTTGTAGAATCGTCCTCATGTCTAAATGTGTTAAACATCCAGAAGAGACGTGTGCTGTACGCTGCATATTGCATCTTCTTGAAGAGCAGCCATAGCGGCCGTTCTAACCATACCTGAGCCACAACTACAGCCCCATTATTAAGTTATAGTCAAAAGTTTGACGTTATTTTTTATTATTTCTCACCTTCTTCCGCGCTGTGGGGCTTCCCTGGTCACTGGGAGGCGAAAGCGGTCCCACCAGCCAGGGGCTGGGAGTGGGGCTGCCGCCTCCTCCTGAGCCAATGAGATTAGACATGTAGGAGTCGTAGTCCAATCGGAGCCTCTCCCTCACGGCTCCCGGCAGCTCCCTCAGCTCCTCGGTGCTTCCTCTGACAGCGTCTCCGCCGGCGCACACCACCTCTGAGAAATAAATAAATTAAATTAAATGAAAAGAAATGAAAAGAAATGAAAATAAATGAAATGAAATGAAATGAAATGAAAATAAAATAAAGACTGCAAAGCTGTTGCTTTGTTGCTACATTCGCCAGTGTTGTTTTTGGCAGCAAATTTCTATTTTAGTTTTAGTCGTAGTCTCTTGAAACATTTAGTTTTAGTCACATTTTAGTCACCTGGAATGTTTTAGTGTCTAGTCTAGTTTTAGTCGACTAAATGTAAGCTGATCTACAAGCTCATAGCACGGCACTGAGTGCCGCACTATGAGCCTGTAGATCTGTTATTTTAGAAAGAAATCGTGAAAACGTGGAGAAAATCTAAAATCTAAAATATATATTCTTTCACAGTGAACGTTTTGGGTGTATTAATATATTTATTATGTATTTATATTGGCCATATGATGTCTTGCGTCGTCAATTACTGCCCTAAACAAACATTAAAGTCCATAGACTTGGCTGGCAAACGATTAACGTCGTACGTTCTCTAAACAAACATTAAAATAAATCCCATAGACTTGGCTTCCACATCAGACGTCATCTTCAAAAGCCATATGCAATGGAGGAGGTGCTCAAAAAAATCTGTGTGACTAACATAAGCAATGTGTTTTACATAAATCAGCCTCATGGTGGCGCTATAACCGGCAGATGTGGAGGGATGCAGGGACAATGTTTTTCCATGGCCTCTAGGGAGTGCGCATACATAGGTTGTATACAGATCGATGCAGTTATAGCTAAAAACAGGAATTGGCCTGTTATAGCACCACCGTGAGGCTGATTTGGGGAAAAAGATTGTGGCATGTCGTCCTCGGCCTAGTGGAAATGTGCGTGTATAATTTCACGGAAATTGCACACTGCGTTTGTGATTTGTGGCATTTATTCGAAACGGACCAATCGTGTGAGCTTTGGAAGCCAATCTTAGCCAATCAGGATGGAAGAAGGGAAATGGTGCCGCTCCGTGTTGATCACATGACTATGGAGATAGTGCATACCAAATTGTATGATGTATGGATAAAATGTGTCCGAGTAATGTACAGAAATGTGTTTTGCCTTAATCTGCCTCATGGTGGCGCTATAACAGGCCGTTGAGGAATATTCGGGGCAGAGGTTCGTCGTTGGCATCCAGGGAGTGTGTGTGTGTGCAAAGTGTGGCATGGAGCGGGCCAACGGTGGCGGAGATTAGCTGATAACTGACGGACGGACGGAGTGCAAAACATACTCTCCCCCCCATGCCTTCGGCCTGGTGGAGACAAAAAGCCGTGCCGGACCATCTCACCCGGCCTGGACTCCTCCCTGCTCGGACTGCCGTCGTTGGCCCCGGAGGCAGACAGGAAGTGCTGGAACCACTCCTCCTTCTCCCTTCCCGTGCGTCCAAACAGGTAGAGAACCCGCGGCAGGGGGTCCGGCAGCGGGGAGGCGGCGGCGGCGGGGGCGGGGGTCTGTCTCTCCTCCTCCTCCTCCTCCTCCACCTCCTTCTTCTCCTCCTCCTCCTCCGGCTGCTGCAGACCCTCCTCCATGAGGCTCTCCTCCTCCCCGACCTCCCCCTCGGCCAGGGCGACACAGATGGGGTACTTCTTGTTCCACACCCTCTTCCGGGCCAGGACGGGGGGCAACAGAGAGACCTGGGGAGGGGTGGGGAGGGCGAGAGGTTACCGTTTACCTATGTTTCTGTATCAGTGCTGCTCAATATTTCATGTCAAGGACCCCAAAAATGATATGTAATTGCAGCCGCAACCGACCCCCATCTGAAAATATGGTGTTGCAAGGACCCCCCCCCCATGCAGAAGCAAAGACTTGAGTTAAAAAATGTTCTCTCAGAGTCTTGCTCATTTAAGGACACTTCGACACTAAGGGGGAGCCCGAGATCGAACTGGGACCTCCGCTCTAGCGGCCACTCTACCCCTGAAGGCTCATTCATAGTCTGGATTTTCGGTGGTGAGCTGACCACCGCTCCGGTGGTGAGCTGAGCACCGGAGCTGAAATAACGTTGAGCGGTGGTGAGTAAAAACAGAGAGAAGGGCTGGGGCGGTGGCGGTGGTTTGCTCTTCACCGCGGCTCGTGACGTCATGTTGTAGTTCGGTGGTCACCTAACCACCCAAAATCCAGACTATGTATGAGCCTTTAGCCACCCAGTTTGTCTCCAGGTTTCCAAGTCTCCAGGTTTCCTTATGAGGCGCGGCCCTCATAAGAAAACCTGGAGACTTGACATTGGTAAATTGTGTCTTATTATGATAAAAAATAAGAACCTTATAATTGTGTGTAAAAAGAGAAAATCGCAAATATGCCACGGACAAGGACAGGTCTTTGCCACGTTCACGTTTGCGCGTGTGCACGGAGTACAGATATATTGATGACCCGCGCTGGGACAGAGGACAGGTGTCGTCACCTCAGTGGTGACACGTCCGTGTCAGGTGACAAAGAGGGTGTCAACAGCAGGGAGGAAGGTGGAGAGTTCAGGTGAGAGGTCACCTTTCCCTGAGTGTGCGCGTGCGTGTGTGCGTGTGTTTGCGTGTTACTGTACTTGTGAGGACAAAATATCCCAAGTAAGTACAGCAGAATTGGGAGACATAGAGGACCTTTTTTCTGGTCCTCACAAAAAAGAAAAAAAGTATTGTTTCATGATTACAAAATACTTTTTGGAGATGTGTTTAGAATAGGAAAAATATACAGGTTGGACATTTTAGAGCTTAGGTTTAGGGGTTTTAAGATTAAATTAAATAAAGAGTTCAATGGGATTCATATAGTTGCTTGCCAGTGGAAAATAGACGACCCACAATTTCTCGGCTTGAGGCTTACAGTCATCCTAAAACGTTGATGTTCTCACAAGTATGGTAATACAAATGTTTGTGCGTTTGTGTGTGCGTGTGTGTGTGTGTGTGTGTGTGTGTGTGACTGTGTGTGTGTGTGTGTGTGTGTGCGTGTGTGCGTGTGTACACTGTGTATGCGTGCGCGAGCCAGCCAGCCAGCCAGCCAGCCAGCACCCTGACCTTGCAGTTGGCCAGCTGGTAGGTGCATGAGCGCACAAACACAGCCTCGTGGGGTGGCTCGTCGAAAGCCGCCCCCCGGGGGACGTTGGCGCGCGGGTAGGCCAGGCGCAGCCGGCTGCCCTCCAGGGTGGCGAACACCGAGTGGGTGAGAGAGGGCTGGTACGCCTCCGGGTCGTAGCTGAACATCTCGTTCATCCAGCCCTGGAACCAAGAAGAAGTATAATGCTATTTATTTACCAACTGACTTCATATACTGGATCAACACCAACATGTCTCTGCATTTTACGGTTCTTCCACCTTTCTAAAGTTTGTGTGGATATCACAGCGCCGTCTGTTGAGAGAACAGTCTCAAAGGAGTATCTCAAAGAATAAAAGCAGCCGTATGTAGTGGATTCTCCATGATCTGCATAGCCACAATAAATCTCACAGCTACATTAAACCTCCCTCTCATTTATCACCGGAGATTTAATTGTCTTTGAAATGGACGCTGTCCTCAAGTTCACCTTGTCGTTTGACCACTGAGCTCACCGCAATTGGCATATCAAATCCACCTTCTGGTTGTGCTTATGCCAAAAACCACACACAATATAAAGGAAAATGGCTCAATGCGACTTTAGTGTTATGCTCATAATCATGTCATACGGTTATCCAACTTACAAACTACATCATTTAGCAGATATATGCTCCCCTAGTCAACAAATAACTGGGTATTTGGTCATATAAGGTGCAACGGAAATTATTAATTGCTTCAATGTAACTATAGGATAACAGGTTAAGCATTGTCTAAAGTCTGAACAATACGCAGCATACACATTCTCTCAGCCTAAAGCAAACCATATGAATATCTACAGTCTAAATAACATGTCTATTGTCTAAGTAACAACAAGCATACTAAGTATAATCTCTATAAAAAAAATATATAGTTATTAGATCAAAAAGACTTAACAGGACGTTGTGAATTAAGTTTCAAGTTTCCAGTTTATGTAAGAAAAAAGCGTTACAGGAAAAGGACAAAATAAATGAATCTTAGGTATCACTGGTTATAAGAGGTTTCTCTTGGCTGGTCTGCTAGTATAGCTTGTATCTCGTCTCTACACATGGATCAACAAACTAAAGAAAAAGCCGGCACATTCACCGGACATCCGGCGCTAGTTAAAAGACATCATGGGAAATGTAGTTCCAGCAAACGCCCAGTAAATGAATACAGCAACAGAAACAGCAATTCTAAATTAATTAAATTATTTTTAAACTCAACAAAGTCTTTTTAAACTGTAAAATAATAATAATATGAAATAAACAGCCTTTAAACATTATGAAATGAAATGTCACAATGATTAACTATGTAACCCAAATAGTTACAACACCTTAACAGAGGGACGTTTTAAAGCACACAAACTCAGACACGCAGACACGCACGCATCCTCCCACAGCCGTCACTGCTTCAATCTCTCTTTAAGAAATTTGCTTCTTATGAAAATGATTGTATGATTGGTATTGTAGTCCTATAGGTTACGAGGCATTATTAACCCATTCCGACCCGAGATCAGATTCTAAAAATGTCTTCTACATCCTGACAGTTTCCTGAAAAGGCTATTTCTATGTCAGTGGTTCTTCGATTTAAAAAGAATAGTAGACCAACAAGCTCGTAGCGCGCCACTCGGTGGCGTGCTATGAGCTTTACTGCCCACAGCCCTCCTATGAGACGCAGACCGAGTAGAAAAACATCGTGCCATTTTATCATGATTATTAGTGAGGACCTATTATATGAAGATAGGTTGAAAAGTGGTGAAGTGGTCCTTTAAGAGCCGGTCCAGGCCTCTACAACACATTTGATTTGCCCTATACCTGCCTGCTCATTTCCATGTAGGTAAATCAGTTACTAAGGGGAAAAAAAGGAAAAGAAAAGATTGGAGCAGCACTCTAGGTTTCTGTCCACTGCTTCAATCAGTGGAAATCAGTGTCAGGTGTTATGCAACCGTGCGTCGACATGTGTTTCACTTTAGCAACACTGCTGACCAAGTAAGGACTTCTTGGACATCTAATAAAATATGCACACTTGGATCAAGTTTCCGCTGAATCAATATACACTCGAGTGCGCAGCATTCAACGTGTCCATAACGTGTTATATAATATCTTAGCACAATGTCTGTGCTAGCCGATACCGGTAACAAATACTGATAACAGAGAATGATATTTATAATTTATATAATAATTATAATAATAATAATAATAAAGAGAGATGTGTGAATGTAGGCTGGTTGTCAGTCACACACCTGTCCTGAGTACAACTAATTAAGGGCATGCATCTTCTTATTTCCAATATTAGAACTAATGCATGGCAAGAACTGCGCACAGAACTTTGATAAAGATAACTTATTCAGCTGTTTTCTATTGGCAATAGCACACCTGCAACACCAGTGTCCCGCCCCCTTTCCAGACCCAGAAAATAATTCCCCGTTCCTTTTCCTCATAGACTTTTCAAAAAGTATTTATTTAAAGACGTTTACGTTGACAAAGCCAACTCGAGTTGTTACAAATCATGACAATAAACACAATGTTATTTGTAAGAAGAAAAACAAAACAAAAAGTGTTGTACCCTACCCAGCTGCCTTTTTCTTTTTCTTTCTAATTATTTGATCGGCCCAAAACATTGTGTTTATTGTCGTGATTTCTCACAACTCCAGTTGGCTTTGTTCGCGGCGTAAACGTCTTTAAATGAATATTGCTTGAAAAGTCTATGAGGAAAATGAACAGGGAGTTATTTTCCGGGTCTGGAAAGGGGGCGGGACTGTGACGCTCTATTCCTTGGGTGTGGTGATGATGTGCATGTGCATGTGCGTGTGTGTGTGTGTGTGCACGCGCGTGTGCCTCTCACCTCCAAGACGTGCGGTTCTTTATTGAGCTCCTCGTCCGGTGGCTCGGCGGCAGCCGGCGGCGGGCCGACCGGGCGACGCGAACAGCGACGAGCCCTCGGGGGGTTGTTGCCGTTGTTGCCTCGCCGGGGAGGGGCGAACACGAACACCACCACCAGGCCCAGCAGGAAGCCGCAGGCCAGCCCCACGGACAGGCCCGTCACGTAGGGCGGCAGCGGCAGCACCAAGACGCCGTAGGCCAGGAGGCCCACGCAGAAGAACCAGCCGTAAGGCAGGGAGGAGGACCCCGGCCCCCGGGGGGGGGGAGGGGGAGGAGACGGGGGGACCACCACCAGGCTCCGGGGGCGAGGGCGAGGCCGTGGCGGCCGCCGAGGCGGCGTCCTCCCCCTGCTCCCGCCGGTGGCGCCGTTGCCGGGCCCTCCTCGGCCCTGAAGCTGCACCACTTGAATGATGTCTCCGTACTCGCAGATCTCATAGCGGCCTCCGTCTCCTCCTCCTCCTCCTCCTCCGCTCTGGCCGTGAGCCTCGGGCGAGTAGGGCTGCGTTTTATGAGCACATTTAAGATGTCACGATTAATTGTCATGGAAAATATTGAGGTTATTAACACATAAATTGTATATTTTTTTTTTTTGCAATGGAAAAATGTGAACGTATATGAAGAGAAGGTATATATTTCTGTGTTGCTTTCAAGGCTTTCAGTCCAATGGAAACAAATATCTGAAATGTACAAAATGATGATAACAATTGCATACTTAAATAATTGCAAAAAAATAGCTGATCTAGAAGCTTACAACAAGTCACTTCATGATGTGCACATTGCTGTAAATTTGTAGATCAGTTATTTCTGCTTTTTCGGAAAAAATCGGAAAAAATGTATGAACATTTCTCAGCGTGGAAACGACAATGACAAAAATTGTGACTATCTCAAATAATTGCGATCAGACAATGGATGTAATAATAATCATGACGGGCCTATACTGACAGGTGAGTGGAAAGAGGATTTCGAGGCACTCTTATGGGCTCTCCTGAGGGGCGTGTCGCACACGCCTTCGGTCTTCCTCGCGCGGCACCGGAGCTGCTGCTGCTGCGCGTCGGGCTCGCCGGCGTCTTCGCTCCACGCCGCCATCCCGCCGCCAGGGAGGGGGACGGCCTGCTGGGGGACCTGCTGGGGGGGGTCCCCAGCTCCCGAGGAACAGCGCCTGGCCTGCTTGGGGCTCTCGTCGCCCATCATCTTGCTCAGCATGCTCATGCCCCGGTCCTGCATGGCCTCGGAGAACTTCCGCCGCGTGTCCTCCAGCTCGGCCATCAGCGAGCCCATCTCGGTGGGAGAGCGGGGGCTGCCCAGGGGGGGGGAGGAGGCGGGCGAGGAGGAGGACCGGCGGTGGGCGTCGTTCTCATCCGCCGCCGCCGCGGCGGACGTCACCGCCGCTAAGGCCTCGGGCCTCCTCCGGCCCTCCGGGGGGAGCTTATTGGGCTGCTGGGCGAGCTGCATCCTCCAGGGGGGCATGTGGTGGAGCCTGGAGTCCGACTTGGAGAGGTTGGCCTCGGGCTCGGCGCTGCTGCCGCGGCGACACATCTCGATGGACGGGGACTTGACGAGGCCGCCGCCGTCGAGGAGGAGGGGCTTGGAGGCCCGCGGGAAGCCGTCGCACGGGTCCAGCTCCGTGGAGGAGGACTTGACCAGGAGCAGGCCGGCCACCGACGACAACGACAGGTCGGCCAGGGAGCCCGGGGAGGAGGGGGAGCGAGGCACGTGGAAGGCCTGGGAGGAGGAGGAGGAGGAGGAGGAAGGCTGCCTCGGGCACAGGTCCAAGCCCAGATCTCTCTGCTCCTCCTCCTCCAGGCTCACGTCGTCTGGCCCACCGCTCCTCCTCCCCCCCGTCGTGGCTCTGCTGGCGGCCGGGTCTTTGGAGAAGGCCACGGCCGCGGGACCCTTGTCGTGGTGGCGGTGGCGCTCCAGGTTAAAGACGAGCTTGCTGTCGTCCTCCATGCTGTCGGGTCAGCCGGATGCGGCGGCATCGCCGGACACGGGGGCGGCGGGACGCGGCGCAGAGGCGCCGAGGCTGGGAGTCGAGCGCCGCTTGTGGGTTCCTGCAGGGAACATCCTCTTCCAAGTCTTTTCCGTCCGGCTGGACACTGATGAAACTGTGATGCAAACACAAAAATACAAAAAAGATACATCATTATCACATGGCCTGGCCTTCTATTAACATTAACCACATGGACCCATAGTGTGCCCTTATTCTGGGCACCTGCTAGTAGGTGAGCGTTAAGGGTGTAGCTGATCTACAAGCTCACAATGTGTTGCATCTTGTTCATTTGTGTTCTCGTAACATTGGCTTTTTTTCGAGCACAGTATTTCTGGCTCAAGACAAGTGGTGAATGGCGGTGTAATCCACAACACCAGCAGAAACATGTGATTATGTGGTCACTTCAGACTAGTATGAGGACCGACATTATATCTCTCTGCCTTTTACAGTTTGTTTAAAGACGGAGTGCCGTGGTTTATTTCCACCCTAAAACATGATCATCAGGTCTTATTGTTATATAAGGAGGTATAATTTTTTCAAAATAAGTGTACAGTATTTGTTAAAATGTTGTTGTTTTTATGTGGGCACGCCCACCAGTTCATTAAGTGAACTCATCCAGTGCCCACCGGTGGGTACCAGTTTTGGCCCTCGTTGCCACCGAAGCCCATTATAAATTAAATAAATAATTCGTAATTCTATTGTGCATGTAATGTGCATATCATCACCTGAACACCAAATTAGAGGAATTTTCGAAATCTGGATGAAGTAAAAAGAAAAAAGAAAAAAATGATTGAAAAAACTTTTTTTTTTTTAAATGATTTAAAATTTTGAACGAGAGGTGCTACATCCTCCTGGTGGGGGCTCCTCCCTGGCAGGTTAGCCAGTAGTAACACACAAGTGTATGGGGCTTTTGGGAATTGAAATACAATACAATACAATACAATACAATACAATACAATACAATACAATACAATACAATACAATACAATACAATACTCTGCAATGCAATGCAATGCAATCCTTAACAGAGGAAATATCTCAGGGCCAGTCCAGGCCACTAAACATTACCCTTCCGCCTCCTCATTTCCATGTAGTTAAATCAGTTTCAAAGGGGAAAAAAAAAAACACTGGAGCAGCTTGCCGGGTTTCTGTCCACCGAGTGAAAGATGCAACCAGGTACGGTGGACCGTGTTATGCAACCACATAAGGGCTATACCAACTAAACCCTATATAGGAGAAGCTCTCGTCATCCTGCTAAATACCTAACCGACACTGACTTCGCTGATGACATCGCACTTATCAGTCAATCATTGGAATACGCTCAGGCTCTCCTTCCGTCTCTTGAGCAGGCCTCCAACTGTGTTTGGGTCTTTATCTCAACGAGACCAAAACTGAATACGTAAATACAGTATATGCAAATCCAACAATAACCACATTATAAAAACACTTAACAACACTCCTCTGAAACAGGTTGATGACTACAAGTATTTGGGTTCAAATATCTTCTTCCTAAAATGGCTTTCAAACTAGGAAGGGTATGGCCTGGTCAGCCTGCAATGACATGCATAAGATCTGGTCATCACAGCACAGGACGACTGGCTCCGAGACATGGACACTTTTAAAGAAACTACAGAAACGGTTGGATGGCACTTGCCTTCTAATGAGAGCGCAAAATCTGTCTTGGAAGAGCCACCCATCGACTAATCTAATATACGGGGTCGGCAACCTTCCCCGTGTTTCTTCACTAGTCCAATCCAGAAGAACACAGTTTGCCGGCCACTGCTACAGAGCTGACAATGAGGTTATATCTTCCCTTCTTCTCTGGAGTCCTGCCTCAAAGCAGACCAGAGGTAGAAAACTGTCGTTCCCTGATGTCATCGCTAGGGACACAGGCATCAGTAAGCAGGAACTGGGGATGGCAATGAAGGACCGGGAAGTCTGTCGTGTTATTGTGAAATCCACGATCTCGACCGTGGTCGAAAATAATCTAGACTAGACTCTAGAGAGGCGACTGTGAAACAAGAAATAATGTACTTGTGAAGTGTTCTTGTGTAGTGACAGTGTTACTGGATTGCGGCAAAATCCATGACCATTTTCTTTACTATATGGTGTCTTTTTCTACTAATAGTTATTGACCTTTATGAATCACCAAGCTCCGTTTGTAGTCTCGTATCTATGCTTTAGCTCCGAGAAGGGGTTACGAGGGTATCCCTGCATCGGTAGAACGGGCGTTGAGCCGTCCAACAACAGTGGTGAAAAGGTATCAGAACCGAGCTACAGATGATGAACTTATAGCGAAAGGCAAGTAAAACTTTATGTCAGGGGTGAAACAGCCGCTTACAAAGCGGTTGTTCGTCAGCCAGTGCCATGTTTTCCCAATGCAATCTCACGGAAGCAGTACTGCGCATGCATGCGGACGGGGGTTGACTGGACTACATTTTTTATTTAAGCCTGATTCACACAGTTATTTCACCCCTGATTTAACATTTCATGAGTTACAGTTTATCATCTGTAGCTCAGCTCTGAATGATGCCTTTACTTTTTGGAAACGATAGTCTGTTCACAGAAGTTGTTGTAGGACATGGGGATTATCTGACGAGGTACCATTTGAGTGGGCAAAACCTTACATATACTAAATATATTTAATAATAGTATCTTTTTATATTTTTCCAAAAAACCAATTTTTTTTACAAACAACCCTTTGTTTTAACCTGCCAGGTTATAGAGTATGAAAGTTGCAGTACTTTCTTTCTCACTTGTCTACAATGAAGTAGGCTACAGAGTCACGTTAAACTGCTCCGTTGCAACTACCATCGTCGATGTAGTGCATGGATGCATTTGCAATTTCGGTGGAACCCATGGGAGAGGGTTAGGTATAGAGTCTACCTAACCCTCTCCCATGAACAGCTTACTGGGAAGTGGGAAGAGAGGTAATATATGGACCCGGCGGCTTACCAGCGGTATATATAAACTTTATTACAGGCTTGTGGCCCACAAGGTAAGACAGTACATCACTTATACAGGACAAAAAATACAGTACATTTACCCAGCCCCACAGGTTACTATACTCTAAGAGAGGCACTCATGCCAGTGTCCTCTGATGGTATAAGTGTACCTGACAGAACTATACGGCCTGGGTCTGTCCAATGATTCCATTCGGTGAGTGATCCAGCCTGCTCATGGATCTGAAAGTCAGGTTCCTCAACAGAGCCATGGAGGTAGTGAGACCCAACGAACAGAAAAGCCTGCACTGGCTCTAGTGCTCCTGCAGGGTTTCTTTAACATACACAGTCATTGGGTGGAGCTTCCATGCACATGCATGAGAACAACAACATAGAGGCCCCTTTTCCACCGGTTGGTTCCCGATGGGAACCGGTTAAGTTATTTTTGGTTCTTAGTCCATGAGCCAGAGCTCCAAAATTGGAACGTTAATTATGAATTGAGTGTGCAAAACCATACCTATATTAGATTGTTATCACCATGACACGTCCCCAATTGAGTACTTACACGAAGACAATGATTTATTGTGTAACAAATTGTACATATTTAAATATGCAAATGAGGCATTATGTAGGAAAAAAAGCAAAATAGTCGAAAATATGCAAAAGCTACTACTGTGGAAGGGTTATCATGTATTAATTTACTCGTATTGATCCTATAAACAATTTACTATAGGTGTAGTTTTTCCCACCAATTTTGGAGCTCTGGCTCATGGACTAAGAACCAAAAAGAACTGAACCGGTTCCCATTAGGGGGAACCAACCGGTGAAAAGGGGGTCAGAGAGCGCTTTAACACTAAGCAACAGTGCAAGACTAAGAACTTTCCTATGGCGATCCAGCCTACAGGACATGGACTGGTTGTCGGAGGGTTTCCACAACTCGGGATGCCAGCCCAAAGACGAGGCAGAAAGGGCAGGCAAAGTGTGCCGAGATGAGCCCTTTATTGGCGGAGCTGCCACTGCTTGTGCCCACAGAGTGCTGCATGAGGGACATGTGTGTTATATCGTGTTTGTGAATGTAACCTTTACGGCGCCTAACATATTTGTGTTCCTGTATGCTTTCCCTGTGTGTGGACATAAATAAATTGTTACACACACACACACACACGCTCTCGGGTCACATGTCAACCAGGACGTAAATATAACCAGGGTGTGTGGGTGCGTCTGAGAATTAGGACGGCACAGATCGCTTCACGGTGGGTTTAATCCCGCAGACAAGGCCAGTCAGACAGCAGCTATAATCCCAAATTAGCTGCGCTCTGACATCCATGGCGAGATTACACAGCCGTGTATAGGAGAGCCTGTATAAGCCAGTGGTTTGGTAGAATGCAGTGGTGGAATTAGTTCACTTTCCACCGTGGAAAGGAACTAATTACATCTACTTAACCCATTTAGACCTGAGGCCGATTCTAGAAAGAAAAGAAAGAAAAAAAAAGATTTTTCAAAAATAGAAGATCTACAAGCTCGTAGCACGGCACCGAGTGCCACGCTAACGAGCTTGTAGATCTGCTATTTTTTTTTTCAAACAGCTAAAGTATAATATAATGCTTAAAACACCGAAAGGGGTTCCCTTCCAGAATGGGTCACTGCACTTAAGTCAACAGGTACTCTGAGGGGACAGCGGGCATATCAGCGTGGTTTGATACTTTTCTTAAAAAACCACTGCCGAGCAGAGCAGAGCAGAGAAGAGAAGAGAAGAGAAGAGAAGACAAGACAAGACAAGACAAGACAAGACAAGACAAGACAAGACAAGACAAGACAAGACAAGACAAGACAAGACAAGACAAGACAACAGAACAGAACAGAACACCCCACGTGCTCGCCGTGTACACACAGATCATACTACGCGACACACGACAGGCAAAGAATACACAGGGTTGAACACATGTGCACATATGTAGCCTAAATATTGAAATTGCAAAACAAAATGCTATTAAACGGTATTAAAACCACAAGATAAGAAGAGGTGGACACAGCAATGAGATTAATAAAGCTAGGGGGGGGGGGGGGGACAGTAATGCAAGGAAAAGGGGAAAAAAGATAGGCTTGAAGAAGATTTAAGAGTGGGCTTCTCTATAACAACTGAAGGGAGAGCATTCCAGACCAATAATGTACACACACACACACACACACACACACACACACACACGCTTACAGCTGTGCAGTTGGTACTACAAGGTTAATCTATCGCACGCACGCACACGCACACAGAGGTCAAGCTAGCATGTGGAGCCTGATGGAGCTACATCAGGCATAGAGGACTATAGTGTCCAATTCACTTTGTGATGTGCCGATCGAGGAGGAAAGAGAGAGTCAGTGGCTAAATGTGCTCCTTATCCTCACTAAACTTAATGTAATTTCATCCTCATGTGTATATGAAGGCAGGCCACACAGGGGTAATATATGAAACAGTAAGCCTACTGTACGTGGCCTGCAGTCAAGCTAGAGAGAGCATTGTTTTGCTCCTGATCGGCCTGTCTGTCTGTCTTCATACTGTATCTCAGTCTTTAAGGTAATGGTGGACTGCAATAATGAGGCTGCGTGTGTATATATATATACTATTAATTAACATTTCTGTACATCAAACACAACGTTCAGCACCCTGTGGGCTCTATGCTGGCTGACTCAGACTTCAATTAAAATAATCAAACCACTTCCGGGGGGGAATTTCACTTCAAACCACTCCTGGGATCATTTTCAGACACTTTCAGCCACCTACGATTCTTGATTCAATATTTAGATATTTGGCAGCCTATTCATTTAGATCATACACACCGCTCCGGCATTTAATTTCAAAACGCACACCTTCGAAAGTCCACCTAATGTTGTTAACGCAATGAAATAAAGAGGACCAGAAAACCACTTATCTGCCAAGTACAGTTCATTCATCATTTCATCATAATTATTGATCTCCTCTCGCCGTTTACTACAAGGAAGCGTTGCTGGCATAGTGCCAGCCTGCGTTCGCTGCCTGCTGCTGTGTCAGCCAAAAGGAATGCCCACTGTGCGCTCTGTGCCAAAGATATCCACACACACACACACACACACACACACACCACACCACACCCCCCCTACATTATCCCAATCAATTTGTACTTCAGACAGAGTCACTTTGGATCCATTCATGCTGACAGGGAGAGAAGGGCGAGAATCTCCCCTCCTCTCCTCACAGTGGAATTGAGTCAGCAGAGATTTGGCAGACGATCAGAGTGAGTTGTTTTCTGTAGCTGGAGGAACGTAAAGTGCAACCGTAAGGGAGTTGTTGATGATACCCACCAGAGTGCTTTAGAGAGAGAGAGAGAGAGAGAGAGAGAGAGAGAGAGAGAGACCCACCAGAGTGCTTTAGAGAGAGAGAGAGAGAGAGAGAGAGAGAGAGAGAGAGAGAGAGAGAGAGAAGCTTTTCCTGTGTGGAGTTTGCATGTTCTCCCCGTGTCCCCTAGGTTTTAGGTACACTCACAAAAAACATGCAGTAATCCTGGTCTCTAAAGTGCCTCCCCCTGGCCAGCCGGGGCGCCTGCTGGAGGGGAAAGGAACTGGTTGGAATAACGTGTTCCTTCCACGCGTTACGTGACGTCCAACCAGGGAAACTCCCCCCTGTCAGGTGTAAACGAGCAACTTGGACACTCAGGCATGAAGGAAGCATGAGTTCAAGTCCGTCTCCCCTTGTCCCCCATATATTGGGACTAGGTTGGCGGAGGGTGTGTAGAGCCCAGGATCACATTAGATGATTGACACAGGGGTGAAAAATGGGTTAAAAGATCGTGGGATAAAAATGATAGATTAAAAAAAAGCAGCTTTTCCATCTTATTTATTCATCAGAGGCAGGATTCTTTAAAACAACCGGAGTCCAGTAACTGCCAGCTCCTATTTTTAAGCTACACAAAATATGTCTACATATGTCTACACGTACACGCAATCTAAAAGCTCATGTTTTGAGCCACATGTTTTGAACTTGTAAATCTGCTATTTTGGCCGAATGGATCATTTGTAGGATTTTTTGGGGTGAAAATTCAATGTATTCTTGTACGTTATACTTGTACGTTAATGCCACCACTTATTATTTCTCAACAAAAAAACAATAAACAAAGTTATAAAAAAAATTAAAAAATAAAATAGTCAAAGGGACAGTGCCTTAAATACCATCATACATGTCTAAATACTTATCCTAAGTGAGTGAAACTCACAGCTTAAAAAAATCTGGTACCATAAATATAGGACAAACATGGGAAACGACCGGTACCTGGGATCTGGTACCATAATATAGGACAAACATGGGACAATGCTCAATCGACTACTCTGCTACCACTACCAACATGTGGAATGTCCTGACACCATCCAATAAAAGATGTGAATCACTAGTTTATTTCTAAATTGGCCTGAATCGGTAGACCACAACGGGTGGTAAATGTAAATTCCCATCGAAAGGAGCCCGTCATTCACGGTATTTGCGAACTTATCCTGTTAGCCTTATAATGTCTGAGTCTGTATTTTAGAATAGTGTGTACAGCAGCACATGGTAGTATTAGTACTACAAACGGTTATGTAAGAGAAGCCGGTCGACCTACCCACACAGTCCTTAGTGCCAGCTGTTGCAATCAGGCTGCATATATCCCAGCCCTGACTGACCCCCCCCAGGCCCATATGTTCCGTTCTGTTCTGTGACCACCGACTCGTGATTTTCTCTGGCAACCCTGGCACAGTTGCACATTGACTCTACCAGGCAGTGGGCATAATAGTACATAACATTACAAAACCATGACAGATGCCTGAAGGATAACTGCTGTATATGTTTCATTGCAGGATTCCACGCACGCAGCCACGCACACATGCACAAGGCTGCGCATGCACGCACGCACGCAGGCAGGCAGACACACACACACACACACACACACACAGACAGGCAGGCAGGCACGCACACATGCACAAGGCTGCGCACGCACGCACGCACGAAGGGAGGCAGACACACACACATTCACACACAGACAGGCAGGCACGCACACACAAAGAGGGAAGTATATCTAGGATTCTCTGCAGGAAGTGGTACCTCTGCAACCCGACTCTGGTTAAGCGATATGAGATGGATGGCTCTTCTCATATATTTAGCTCTATAAGAATCAGTCAATCACACATATTTTTGTCATTTATATAAGGAATTCTGAGAGAGGACTGCCATTGTGTGGATATTATCTGTTCTAAGGTCACAGAGGTCTAATCTATTTTATTTTTTTACACAATGCCATTCAAACAAGGTGCAACTTTTCTTTTTAGGTTTAGTTGTGTTCATTTAAAATACACCTCCTCTACGTTTTCTATCACCTGACCAAAACCAGTGAATGATGGGAACAGAAATGCCCTTCAAAGCTGTGCAGACATGCATGTGTCCCTGCAGGTCATCCACAGAACACTGTATAGATTCAACAATGTGGGGGCTGGGGACCCCCAGGGGTCCTTGAGAGGTGCCGTAGATGTTGCCTGGCATGGCCAGACTAAATGTCACTGCTAATCTGTCAAGCCCCCCCCCCCCCTTCTCTCACTGGCAGATTGGTCTAGTTTTCCAGACTATCTCAGATTGTCAGGGCATGTGCTCTGGGACACTTAAACATACAGACTCTCTGCTCATTTGATGCTGGTACGAATTGGTTATTCCATAAACTGTCTGTAGCTCGGCAGATCAACCGTGAAGAGAGTGAAACCTGTATGAGCATAATAGTCCTTCCTCAATTAAACATAGTGACATTTTTAATAGCCTATGAGAGACATTTTATAATCTGGACCGGAACCCCCTTGGTATTACAGTATGTTCCAGAGAGCCAGACACTGTCTAAATGTAATCCTCCCCTCAAACTAGGACACTATAACCCCAAATGATCCCAGAGGATGGTGTTTTATTGTAATTTATTTTTTTATTTTTATGAAATGTTTTGTTAAGTACAAACCATGCTGTGGTCGGTGTCTGTACTGTAGGCTAATGTCTGATGTAAATGCATGTAATCAACATACTATTATGAAAAGCAGTTTTAGTCTATAGGACATAGCCTAATGCTTTATTCTATTTTAAATTAAACCACTAGCTCTCCCCTATTTTACAAAATTAATCTCACATTGCTCGTGCAATTTCCCCCTAGAATAAGAGACAAACACTTATTGGAGCTATTTGATTCTTATAGGTATAGTCGCTGTAAGCACTGGACCAGGGCAATTTTGTAGGCTGTATTGTCTGATTATGCTCTTTACAACAATACATTAAATAAAATATGAACTCACCTTCACGTTTATTCCATGTATCCGACAGGTTGTGCACTCACTGCACTGCTCGTGGATGGACAGTTGCTCAGGTTCAGATGAGGTCTAGATAGAAAGGCGTTCACTTCACTAGTAGTAGTCTGTTTTGGAAGTTCATCTGCAGCAGTAACAGTCCAACAGCACTGCAGGGGAGACGGTGATGATGCCGGGCTGCTTTGCATGCTTTCATTCTGCACCGCGCGGACTGGAGACTGGAGCGACTGTCTGTCTGTCTGCACACGTACAACACAACAACGCAGCTCTCTAGTCACATATTCTAGCTTCACCGCAGTTCAGCATTCTGAATACATGTGTTCTAAGTAGTATATCTCTGTCTGACTCGGGATTAATTGAAGAACCGCGGGGACGTGGTGGTGGTCATGCCGCCCCGTCGCATATGTCTCTCTAGCCTTCAGTAGAGAGACCCGGAGAGAACGTTAACCCAACACGTAGAATAATCTGATTATTGGGATCCCGCGGCGCGCAGGCTGCCTGCACTAGTCTGTGCACACACAGACAGACAAAACGAAACTAAGCCAGATTAGAGAGAGAGAGAGAGAGACGTCAGTATTCAAGTGTCTACAGTGACAGTAGGCCTACACTACATCTTCTCTCACTCACTATGTTGCGTCAAAACATCAAAACACAGAGAATCGTGAGTTTCGACTCTCTCTCTCCACCACTCTTTACTGCAGTCCTAAAAGCATACGCAGATTCTGTTGGATCTTAACACTCGATCACGCACAGGACTTTTTTAAGGGGCAAAATCACTGTCACAGCTATAGACTACTTACTTATCAACACAAGTAGCCTACAGCTACAGCTGAGAATGTTTTTAAAACAAATGTAAAATGTTTTTCATTATTAATAGTATGCATGTTTTACTGACTGCTAGACTTACTAGGCCTACGAAAAGAAACCTAACCCAACCCACTCTGAACAAACAGAAACAGCTGTGAGCCTTATTGGCCAGACGTGGGGTTTTTTGCGTGATAAATAATGGATTACACAATTTTGTGTTCAAATGTAGCCTATATGGTTCAAATCCACAGCATGACTGCAGCTATGGGCACAATACTAGCTGACCTCCACCCTGCCCTCAGGTTCACTCTCTCACCCACATCAGGCTAAAGTCATTAAAGTCAACTCCATTTCTTATCATCACCAGAGTATGCTAGTCTAATAATCGAAGGCTAATCAGAAATCTAAAAAAAAAAGGCAACCACAAGCATAAACGTCTTCAGCTGTGCCTTGATTTAAAAGAAAACTGAATGTTGCTTCTCCACATTTTATTTTATTGTCTTTTGGCTATGATGATCTGGGCTTGAGAAATGTAAAAAGCATACTCACCACTGCATTGTATGAGACACAGTCACATAGTCACATACACATAGTCGAGCAGTACCACCTAGTGTTCATTTGATGAACACAGGCCACTGCAGAATCACCAGATATCAAAGCGTGAAACATACTTGAATGAATAGTTTATTTCGGTGCTCTACACTTACATGTTAAGTTTCATCATTTGCATTAAAGTTTTTACAAAGACATGGCACCGAAAAGGTCTAGGCTGAAGTCGAAGCTTATTTTGCCTAGCCTTTTTTAAGTTAATACAAAGAAAATAAAGAAAATACAAAGGAAACAGAAAAAAATAAAGCATTTTTTAGAACTTATGATAATCTTATGGTAATGTTTAATAATGATAATAATAATGATCTTATGATACTAATAATCAGTACAGGTGTGCTAGCCTGGCTAATAAGCCAGACCGAATCAGCCATTGGCAAAAATAAGTGTGATTTGAGTCTGGCTTTAGCCAGGCTACAGGTGTGCAGCAGTCTAGCCCTGACTTTGTGAAAATTCATGAAATAAAACACAAAAACAATCTTAACATGATTTATTATAATTCAAACTTAAATTGAAAAAACGTAGACAATATTATAAAAATTAAATATACAATTCAAACTTAAATCGAAAAAGATAAGACTTTTACAAGTCTTAAGAGTTGATGTGACACTTTTACACCAACTCACCTCTGAGATATCAGGCCACCAATTATGTACATACAGACTTTTTATGAAACATTTTCTCAGCCTGGCATGGCATCCCATTCTGGGCACGTTGGGAATTTTCAAAAGATTTCACCAAATTATCGCCTATCTTGGCTATCTTTTACCCAAAGATAAGATAAGGTTGGGATCTGGGACTGGACTCCAACATTGAGGAACGGGAATCTGTTCCATCACATTTGGAACCGTTCCCGGAACTGGTTTTATTAGTCACAGCTGGTATGTGGACTTCTCGTCTGCTATACAATTACAATACCGATGGACCCATTCTTGATTTCGTCGACAAATACTATGATCAAAAAAATGTTTGTCGACTACCTTTTTTCACTGATGAAAACTAAATGAAAACTAAGCCATGATGATTAAAACTGACAAAATATGACAATTGTCAGCAAATAAAAACTAGACGTAGATATTACGAAGGGACATTTTAAACTTAGTTGGTTGCATGCTGAAAACAACAGATCTACAAGCTCACAACATGTCGCAGTGAGCTTGCCATTTTCAGCAAGTGTGAATCCTGATGAAGTGAAAATGGAAGACCCTGATGTAAACAAGATTTCAATCAATCACTCGTTAAAGGACCACTTCACCACTTTTCAACCTATTTTCATATAATGTCCTCACTAATAATCATGAAAAAATGGCACGATTTTTTTCTACTCAGTCTGTCTCATAGGAGGGCTGTGGGCAGTTTAGAAACAGTCTTCCGTGACATTATCATTAGGCAGATTCATTTTTAAACAAGAGATTTTCATTATCGCGAGAACGATGGCTTCAATTTTCTCATTGCAACTTTTCAGGACTAGAAAGCCTGCAGTTTCTATTAGCTTGTATTCCCCATCGATGATGTCACTGGAAGACAGTTTCTGAACTGCCCACAGCCGTCCTATGAGACACAGACAGAGTAGAAAAAAATTGCGCCATTTCCTCATGATTATTAGTGAAGATTGAAAAGTGGTGAAGTGGTCTGTTAAGGGTTAGGCTTCATGAGTAATAACTGTACACCGTTCTTTGGGGATGATGGATCATGTAACTATTAGTCATTGCAATGTCCACAAAGTATCCTTAACAATAAGTAAACAAAATGTCTTTTAGACATTGCCCATGGGCATAACCCAACCCACTCTGAACAAACAAAGAAGCTGTGAGCCTTGGCCTGGATTACATTGCAAGTGTCCTTGCAATGTCCACAGAGTATAGTATAGAATAGATATTGTAGTAGAATACAGTAAAACATTTGTGTATTCTAAATCGGAATAATTGCCACAGAGTGTTTGTTCAGTAACAGCCGCATCGCCGCCTCTACAGCTCTTTGGTAAGCAGAACATACATTTTCAGGCGGGTTGCCAATTTCAGCCAAACCCATGTCTCAACTTTACCCATTTAACTAGTTTTCCAGGTCCAATGTTTGTCTGCTCACTTCTGTGTCATCACTCACACATCACATCACATCACGTCACACCCTGAAAATGCATTTTCTGTAAAGAACTAGAGACAAGGAGACTCCTGTAGCTGAACAAACACTCTAAGTCTATAGCAATCAGTAAAAAATGTATCTCTCTCTCACACACACACTTTAATAATAGTTATACCAAAAGAGCGTCGCAGTCCCTTTCAGAACGACGAGTGGCCACGGAAATAATTCCCCGTTCATTTTCCCCATAGGCTTTTCAAAAAGTATTTATACCGCAGGCCACAAACGGTCACAAGCGTACGGTCCCTCTCCTTCATGGTGTGCGTCCGTCGTCCTCTCGTGTCTCGTCAGCTGTCCGCTTTGCCTAAACCGTTTAAGGCGTACGGTCTCTCGTCCGAATGCTGGTTGCGCATGTGACTGTTGCGCTGACTGCTGGTGATGAAGAATTTGCCACATGCGGAACACTGGTACGGTTTCTCTCCCGTGTGACACCTCCTGTGGATGGTCAGATTCTGGCTCTGGGCAAACGCCTTGCCGCAGATGTCACACGTGTAGGGCTTCACCCCGGAATGAGTCCTCACGTGCACCACCAGGTGCTCCTTCCTGAAAAACGCCTTTCCACAGACGTCGCACGCGTGCTCCCGCACGTCCGTGTGCGCTCTGGCGTGTGCGATCATCACGCATTGCTTTGAGAACGTTTTTCCGCAAATGTGGCAAAAATGACAATTGCTGTGGGCGTCTTTTAAATGACGTAACAACTCGTCCGTGGACGTGCAGGCTTTCCCACAAACGCCGCATTTGTTGTTGTGCGTTTTTATGTGCTTCATTAAAGTGCGTGTGTATTCAAACTCCTTGCCGCACACGGGACAAACGTTTCTCGAATTACCACAAAGCAATGTTGCTTTTGGGGCTAGGTCCTCATGAGCATAACTGAGAACTGTTGCCATATTTACTGTTTGATTCTCATCACAAGAGTGTCTTTCATCGTCCATCACCCACTCCTCATCGCTGCCGGCGTCATCGGGGGACCGTGATTGGTACGTAGTCTCAATCTCCGCTCCATCTCGGTCGCACGGCTCGCTCTTCACGCCATCAGGAGAGGAACCGACCTCCGTCGTGATGATGAACTCGTCCTGCTCTTCTTTTAGTTGCGGCGTCTCGAGGTTTGGCCGAGTCATGCAGCTGTTCCACACGTCGTGTTCCGTCTTTTCTGAAGGCCCTGGAAGGAACTCACGCCCCACACTGTGGTCCTCTGACTCCTCAAGTGGTTCCTCCAGGGAGCCCGGGGGGAACGCTGGGGGTCCTCGGAGCTTCTCCTGCAGGATGGGCATGTACGCGTGGTCGGGTATGGTGCTTGTGCCCTCCAGAGGATCTACAGTTACAGCCAGGGGAAGACAGTGGGGGTAGTTACTAGCTATCAAAGTAGCCCCACAAGCAGAACCCAATGGTACTGAAGTTTCTGACATTTTTGAGACCCAGTTACCATGGGGTCCTATTCCACCTCTACCCTGTCACCGGGTACTCGAACATAAATAAACATAAATACCTCGGATACGTCCTTTCTGCGCTGTTTGAGGGCTTTTCAATGTGTGAACTCTAGTTTCCAACACACACCGCTGCGAATTCTCCTGTGCCGCGGAAGCCGTTAAGTATTTTTAATCTTTGTTTGACCAATTTGGTCGCTTTGATTCTTCTCTTCCTTCCATATTTATTGACACCTCATTGTACCGCCTATCTGGCTAGCTAGTGGCTATAGCTATAACTGAGCAGATCAGAGGCAGGAACATAGCCACGCACAAGCCAATCGCACAGCGGGAGGCGGTACAATAAACGATAAATAAACAAGGAAGGAAGAGAGGAATCAAAGCTTCCAAATCAGTCAAACATAGATTAAAAATACTTAACGGCTTCCGCGGCACAGGATGATTCGCAGCGATGTATGTTGTAAACCAGAGTTCACACATTCAGAAGCCCTCAAACAGCGCAGAAACCACGTTACCGAAGGTAATTATGTCCGCGTTCCATTATTTCCATACGAAAACACATCACCGCATAGGGACCCTACGGGTCAGCCCGGTTCGGTTCGGATTGGGCTGACCCCAAGAGGGGTTCCGAGAGGGGCTACTATCAAAGCAGAGACAAACTGCAAAAAATGGCACACTCGGTCCGTTTAAACACAACTTGCTGGGTGAATGGCTCAAGAAAGCTCATACAATAGAAAGAATAGCCATAACGGCAGGCCTTCTCCACTACGATTTCATGGACACTCATTTGCCTGAAAAACAACACTTCCCATGCCGTATCATGATATAAATGTATTGAAAATCAAACAATAGCAAATATGTCTGTACCCTTAATAGTAGTGTTAATGGTGTCTTTTGTGTTTGCCTGTTTTTTTCTTTTGAATGTATGCTGCAGCAATTTCTGAAGAAGCCGACAAAACATATGTTGTACACTTGCTCCGGCACACAAGATGCAACAATAAAGAACTCGGGTTGCACCACTCAGTTCACACGGGTGTGATCTTTTTAACCAAACACTCCCGCTCCTTCTATGGACCAGAGCTAGTAGTAGTACTGTACCAGCCATTGTTTACATTACAAGCTTTAGCATGTTAGCACCGTGCTAGCGACGAGGTAGTCCGTATTTGTTCAGAACCCTTAAAGTTGTTTCGGATAAACTGGAACCTAAACAATGGCCGCCGGTTCCGTGAAAAGCACGGAACCAGTTCTAGTTGTTCTCGTGAAAAAGTGGTCATTCACTCACACATACCTGTGGTGTTGTCTCTGAGAAGGGCCCGCAGGAGACCGATCTCCTCTCTGGACCTGGACACTTCTACACGGTACAAGGACAGGGTCTTCTCCACCTCTCCACAGATGTCCACAACCGCGGCGGATAGCCGCTCCGACACGAAGGCGCTGAGGTGTAACATGTCGTCTGATCTGATCTCCAGAGAGTGGATGTCTGTACAGAGAAGTGTGTGATGTTGTTGTCTCCAGCCCACAACACAAATAGTCTCTGAACGAACCGTGTAGAAATTACAAATGTGCAGAGTAACACTCTTTACACAGAATGTCGCTAAAACAACCTTAAGACACAAGTACAGTACACACAGAAGGGCTGTGCGCACTGCAGAGCAAACTTTTAATATAATAGTTTGACTGTAACAAAGAACCCACACCGGTGTAAGCAGCTGAGTAGTGGGCCGTTGTGAGCAGTGAACAGTCTTTACTTTAGCCAGCGCTTCTTCCGGTGAACCAGAGTAATCTAGTAAGAGAGTGGCGATACTAGCGTTGACTCCCATTCTAACAATGGAATGCGGAAGTGCTCAATCTATCTCAATGGGATAGTTCCAGCCATAGGAGCAATGTTTGGAACTATAGCCCATAATGCCCGTCGCTACTCTCCTACTCTACTCTTCTTCTTCTGGTTTCCGGCAGGCTGTGCAATCTAGTGCAATGCAGTGCTGCCCTCTACAGTTTGGAGTATACTCGTTTATCGTAAAGTAAATTAAAACCGTGTCCACCCAGTGATTCCATTCCCTTATCCCCAATAGACTAGTCCAGCCTGGGGTTCCCAAACTTTTTTGGACCAGGTACCCCTTTTGGCGTAGATATTTTTCCAGGTATCCCCTCATCCTCGCAACACAGATAACAATATATTTACAACCACACGTAGTGTTTCCTGCAGGAAAAAGCTTTGGCATGGTGCTGGGCGCAGGGGGGCCTTCTTTGTCGAACATTTTGATTAATTAATTAATTTGATTAAATAATGAATTAATAAGATTAATAAATTAAGATTCATTTGTATTATTGCTCTTGTATTGCTATTGGAGACACTGGGGGGACATTGGGCAGGCACTGGGGAGACAGTGGGGAGGCACTCGGGAGGCACTCAGGGGGACACTGGGGACTAAGGCACTGGGGAGGCACTTCGGGAGGCACTCGGGAGGCACTCAGGGGGACACTGGGGAGACACTCAGGGGCACTGGGGAGGCACTCAGGGGGACACTGGGGAGGCACTGAGGGGACACTGGGGAGGCACTGGGAAGGCACTGAGGGGACACTGGGGAGGCACTGGGAAGGCACTGAGGGGACACTGCAGGGAGGCACTGGGAAGGCACTGAGGGGACACTGGGGAGGCACTGGGAAGGCACTGAGGGGACACTGGGGAGGCACTCAGCGGGACACTGGGGAGGCACTGGGGAAGCACTGAGGGGACACTGGGGAGGCACTGGGGAGAAACTGCAGCCACTGGGGATGCACTGGGGAGACATTGGGGAGGCACTGGGGAGACACTGGGGAGGCACTCAGGGGGACACTGGGGAGGCACTCAGGGGACACTGGGGAGGTACTGCGGAGCCACTGGGCAGACACTGGGGAGGCACCATGGCGGACACTGGGGAGGCACTGGGCAGACACTGCAGGGCAGACACTTGGGGAGGCACTGGACATTTCTTTTTTGGCAGCTTGGGTATCCCCTGGCTATGCGTTGCGTACCCCTAGGGGTCCGCGGACACTTTGGGAACCGCTGGACTAGTCCATTCAGTCACTCAGAAATTGAGTCTGAGTAACTGTGAATTCCTCCCTCAGCACACTATCCAAATATTCTCCACTGACGTCCTCAGCATTTAAAAATATTTTTGCTGCTTCCAGCACCCCCTCTTAATTGCACAGGTTTCTGTTAAAACTCCATTAGGCCTATAGATGTGATTTGAACGTTTTCTGGTCGTTTTTGTCCTGAAATGTCAAGATGAGCTTGAATGTTAATAATAACCACTTTACTGAATTCCCTGGGTCCAAATTATATCGATACGTGTTAATTTGTCTCTGTATGTTGTTTAGTTCATGAGTTAAGGTATTTTGTGTTAGCTCCATTGTATGGTTAATTTGGGGAGTAGGTGTAAGAAAGGGTTAAAAATAACCGCCATAAGACAGTTGTTACGAAAACATGCCTCTCAGCTGCCCTAGAATGGGCTATTGCTTCTCTCACCTCATGTTTAGTAATTTGTATGTAATCAAGGAAAGCATGTAACTTGGATTAGTTTATAATACATGTCTGGTAGATTTTGTCACACAGTTGTCAGTTACAAATCACAGTCACAAATAGTTTCCCTTTTCATTTTCTCATCCTCTATCATAACACCATTTTAATTTAGAATTGCACTGACATGTTTACTTTGGAGTTTTTATTTATGTATATTTATTAGACTATGTGCATTGCTAGAGACATGTCAACCATATACCTGCCTGTAGGTGGAGGCCCTGGGAGACATCATTCAATTTGGTCAATTCCGATTGAATTTCAGAACGAAAATACATCGCATGGATGCATCTGGGACGTATCCTCAGTGATGTATCCCAAGGTCATCAGGGTTTTGGGTCTCACAAACATCATACCCCTCACTCAGGTGACCCAGCCGGGGTGATCAAGTCCCGACTTACGTTTTTTTGGGCTTCCTCCTCACGGAGGATGCAGGCTGGGGTCGCCAACCCATACTGCTGGGTGCCGTCTACATTCCGGCTGTCACCCGTCTCGCCGGTGGTCACCAGACTATATCTGGTTGTCACATAGTCTATTCCTATGAGTCACTATAAATAGAATGTTAATGTCAGCTCTCTTTATTCTCATCCATTTCATTTGCTTTCGTTTTCAGAATAATATATTCAGCCATTAATATATTGTATTTTTCATTTTGCTCTTGGTTCAATATATTAGATTTACATTTAAAGTAATATCTTAGCATATCTTTCATTATTTCCCGTAATTCAACATATTATGATTTAGTTAAAACATTTAAACTTTTGGCAATCATCACTTCCTTCATCAATTATGCAAGTACACTATTATTCTTTAAACAGTTTACGTTTTATTTCCAAAAACCCTTCTTGTCTGTCCTGCCAAATCACAATGATATCATATAATACAGGTGCACCTTACATTTCATGTTTATAACTTGTTTCATTGGTTTTCATACAATTAAGATTTACTGTGTTAGTGTAGTGGAGAAAGTGCAATAGAAATATGAATGAATCTACATTTACACAAGCTTCTCTAAAGTAGATCAAACAAAATTTACAGCAGTCATTTGTTGCATATCAAATGAATCAATTGAACAATGTATTGCCTAATCTGCAAGCCATGTCATCTCAGAGACAGATTCACGTGAATGTCTGATGACTGACCTGGACAAACTGGTTTATTTGTCAAGCTCTGTAATAGTTGGTCATTTTGCTTGTCATAGCATTTGGATAAACTCTTTCTTGGAAAAGATGGGTGGTCCTTAAAAGGACCGTTGTGTTTAGAGCAGACGGAACCGTTTACTTGGAGCTGGTGTACTTGGTCACAGCCTTGGTGCCTTCAGACACGGCGTGCTTGGCCAGCTCACCGGGGAGCAGCAGGCGGACGGCGGTCTGAATCTCCCTGGATGAGATGGTGCGGCGCTTGTTGTAGTTAGCCAGTTTGGAGGCTTCACCGGCGATGCGCTCAAAGATGTCGTTGACGAAGGAGTTCATGATGCCCATGGCTTTGGAAGAGACACCGGTGTCAGGGTTGATGTAAACAAATCTTTGTGCTTTAAATGTCTGGTTTTATTGGATGTTACTGTACTTGAATCCCCTGCGGTAGAAATGATACATACTGTATTTATTTTATAACGTTTTGTGGGTTTTTAAGTGCACTATTGGGTTCTGAGCAAATTTATACCGCAGGCCAGTGAGGCCACAAACGGTCACAGGCGTATGATCTCTCTCCTGCATGGAGTGCGTGCGTCGTCCTCTCGTGTCTCGTCAGCTGTCCGCTTTGCCTATACCGTTTGCGGCGTTATCGTCCGAATTATGCTGGTTGCGCATGTGACTGTTGCGCTGACTGCTTGTGCTGAAGAGTTTGCCGCACGCGGAACACTGGTACGGCTTCTCCCCTGTGTGACTCCTCCTGTGGATGGTCAGATTCTGGCTCTGGCTGAACGCCTTGCCGCAGATCTCACACGCGTACGGCTTCTCCCCGGAATGAGTCCGCGCGTGCATCACCAGGTGGTCCTTCCTGAAAAACGCCATTCCACAGATCACGCACGCGTGCTCCCGTACGTCCGTGTGCGCTCTGGCGTGCACGACCATCAAGCAGTGCTTTGAGAACGTCCTTCCGCAAATGTGGCAAAAGTGCGACTTGCCGTGGGCGCCTTTTAAATGACGCAACAACTCTTTCGTGGATGCGCAGGTTTTCCCACAAACGCCGCATTTGGTGATGTGCGATTTTATGTGCTTAACCAAAGCGCTTGCATAGTGAAAAGCCTTGCGGCACACGGGGCAAATGTTTTTCGACGTCTCGATTTTTGCGACTCCTGTTGCCACGTTTAGAACGTTTACCGTCTGATTCTTATCACGAGAGCGCTGTCTTTCATCGCCCGTCATCCACTTCTCAGCACTGCCGTCGTCCTCGGGGGAAAGTACGTATGTAAACTCCGCTCTATCTCGGTCGCACGGCTCGCTCTTCACGCCATCGGGAGAGGAAGCGACCTCCGTCGTGATGATGAACTCGTCCTGCTCTTCTTTTAGTCGCGGCGTCTCGAGGTTTGGCCGAGTCATGCAGCTGTTCCACACCTCGTGCTCAGTCTTCTCTGAAGGCCCTGGAAGGAACTCACGCCCCACACTGTGGTCCTCCGACTCCTCTGGCTTCTCAAGTGGTTCCTCCAGGGAGCCCGGGGGGAACGCCGGGGGTCCTCGGCCCTTCTCCTGCAGGAAGGGGATGTACGCGTGGTCGGGTATGGTGCTTGTGCCCTCGATAGGATCTACAGTTGCAGCCAGGGGAAGACAGTGGGGGAAAGTTAGCGATCAAAGCAGAGACAAAAAACGAGGACACTCGGTCCGTTTAAAAACTTTAAACACAACTTGCTGGGTGAATGGCTTGAGAAAGCTCATTAGATTTTATGAATCCTTGGGACCCCAATCAATCTACACTGAAATGTCCTCGATTTTGGGGATGACTACTGCTAAATATAGTTTTGATAAATAATGACCACTAATGGCTATATACCGGTAATAACTAAGTGGGGACAGGCAAATATTAGAACAGCTAGAACGGTCATGAGTGTTCAGTCATTTTCATAATGTAATAGAATTCCATTACTTAGTTTAAACGCTAGGACAAACAACACTTCTCATGCCGTATCATGATATAAATGTATTGAAAATCTTAAACAATATCTATTCTCACATATCTCTCTACCGTTATTAGCCTAGTAGTGTTAGTAGTCTTAATAGTAGGATGTTGCAGCAATTTCTGAAGAAGCCGGACAACAAGAGTGCAACATTATGTTGTACTCTTGCACAAGATGCAACAATAAATAACTCAAACTATTAGTGATAGATATAACATTGATATTATATCCAGTGGATGGTAACTAAGTACATTTACTTGAATACCGTTACTTGGTACATTTCAGGAGTATGTGTACTACACAATTATGTAGTGTATTAATTAATTATTGTAGCCTATTGTACAAATATATATATTCTTTAAGCCCGCAACATTTCAGAAGGGGGTGCCCTATTTTCTGTGAAAATAGCTGCCTTGTGACTGAGTTGTCTTTCTTTTTTTGTGGCTTTTGCGGCCACATTAATTCCATTTTCTCCAGAAACTGGCTGTATCAAATATTAATGAACATCATTAACGACACACAGCTACCCCCCTGACCGAAAGGCAGAGATGATCGGTTTATTTTTCAAACACAGTTCTTATATGAAGCGATCTAAAATCCCCCTAAGGCGATTTCAATGCAACTAAAGAAATACATGAACCTGGGGACTGACGCCCTCTACTGAAAGTGACGTCAGACTTCGGTGCTCTATAGCATTACAAAGTTATCCCCCTCACTGGTGAAAATTCCGGGAGGACAAACGGGCAAGCACCGGGGTGAGTTGTCCAGTATTCGTTCACATGACGCTCGTATCATGACAGTCATGTTTCCGAGATATTCTAAATTTCTAGAACAAAAGTTATTCTCGTGGAAAGGTGGTCATTCATTCACTCACACAGGCCTGTGGTGTTGTTGTCTCTGAGAAGGGCCAGTTCTTGCCGCAGGAGACAGATCTCCTCTCTGGACCTGGACACTTCCACCCGGTACAAGGACAGGGTCTTCTCCACCTCTCCACAGATGTCCACAACCGCGGCGGAGAGTCGCTCCGACACGAAGGCGCTGAGGTGAAACATGTCGTCAGATCTGATCTGATCTCCAGAGATCAGTGGATGATTTCTGTACAGAGAAGTGTGTGATGTTGTTGTTTCCCTGTTGGCCACCCACAGCAAGTTGTAGTCTCTGAACTAACCCCTGTGCAGAAAATGTGCAGATTGACACTATTCACACAGACTTTCGCGAAAACAAGTACACACAGCAGGGCTGTGCACTGCAGAGCATCAAACGTATAATATTTTGATTGTAAGCACAGAACCCAGCGAAGCACTGCTGTCCTTCTTTTTTTTCGTTTCCGGCAGAGTTTCCGGCAGGCTGTGCAGTGTGCAATCTAGTAAACCCAAGAGTAAACCTGGTGAGGCGAGGTTAGCAATCTAGTGCAATACTGCCCTCCACAGTTCGTTTAACGTAAAGTAAATTAAAACAGTGTCCACCCCATAGGTCCACCCCCCTAGTGATCCCAGCAGACAGTCACTTGAGTCTGAAGTAAATATATATTTACAGTCCTTTCTAAATTATCATTAGTAAACTGTAATATTATTTGCAGTCCTTTCTAAATTATCATTAGTAAACTGTAATATATATTTACAGTCCTTTCTAAATTATCATTACAAAATAGATATAATTTATTTTTATCCTTTAGTGTCACCCTTTTTTCTTTTTTTTAAAAAGACAAAAATAAATCACCTACATTCAAAACATCAAAAAACAAAACAATAAAGTGGAAATAAAGGGGTTCATTAGAGCAATAGGCTACATCAGCTATACAAAGACACATCAAGCATTTCCTGGTAATGTAATGAGTCAAAACAATTCATCAGCTATATTGAGACAAACCAGGCGTTACTGTCCTCGTTGACCAGGGTTTTCAATCATGTCACGTCTACCTTTAGCTAAGGACAACTGAGGTCAAGTACTATTATATTATATTTTCGTGAAAATGTCTTCATTGCCTTTAGAGTAGACCTAGCACTCATTCTCTCCATTATCTCGGTGCCACTGTGTTGTGTGTGTGTGTTGTTGGTCTATCCATAATCCAATTGAAAGGGATACATTTTCTGGCCAGAACTAATAACTTTTGAAGAAGCATAACATTAGGTGGGTTCAGGGACATGGTCCGGTCTGGAAGGCTGAGCATAAAGAGACCTGGTTTCATGTTGCATACAAAAAAACTATTTGGAAATAAAGAACCAGAATTTGGAGATTGTAAAGCAGTCCCAAAAGCAGTGCATATAAGTGCCATTTTAGTTTTTACATTTTGAGCATATTAATGGAGATCTTGAGGGGTCGAACGTATTCAGCAGGTATGGTGTCCTGTGCCGTCTAGCTAGGCAGTGTATTGCAAGTATTTTATAATCTCGTGTCTCATGTCTCCAATTATCTACGTTATACGAGGACCCTTTTTGAGGGGTCCTAGCCCCTCCTATATACAGTTTTGTCACAACACGTGTCACATTTGCCATTGACAATGAAAGGATAATTTAAATTTGTTTTCTAAACAGTGCAACTGTTTTAATTCAGCTCGGGCTTATATATCACATAAATTCAGTTGTCATCTTACATTTCATATGATTGATTAGAGCGCCCCTCACTTCACACAGGTGTGATTTTTGATTCCATCATTATAAGCAGAGGCTAGCAGATGGACTAATTTGTTTGTACAAGAGAGATAGAACTCATTAGGCAGGCCATCAGGGCCTGGTGATTTACCCCTACACAACTCACCTCATGTTTAGTAATTTCCCCAACATTCATTTGTATGTGAATGAATCAAGGAAAGCATGCAACTTAGATTCGTTTATATTAATTTTCTGGTAAAAAGAAAATCACACATAGTTCTCTAATAGTTTCCTCTAATAGTTAATTTGGTCAATTCCGATTCCATTTCAGTTAATTTCTCCTTATCCTCATCAATTTTATTTGCTTTCGTTTTCAGATTTATACATTCAGCCATTAATGAATTGTATTTTATTAAGGTTCAGGTTTATTTTTGTCATAATGTATAAACACAGCGGATGAATACAATGGAAATAAGTTTGCTTCGAGCACTCTCAGTCTTAAGGCAATATACACAAGAACACAACGACTATAGTGCAAAGAAACGGTAGTGCAAACAGACAACAAGAAAGTGCAATGTAAAGTGTCAGTGCGTACAGTGCAAGGTCAGCTGTTCAGCAGCCTGGATGCCTGAGGGGGAAGAAAATGTTACCGAGACGGTGGTGTGAGGTTTGATGCTCTGGTAGCGTTTTTTGGAAGGGAGTATAGTTGGAACAGGGTATGGGCGGGGTGGTTGGTGTCTTTAATGATGTTGTGGGCTTTTTTTGTTTTTCTCTTGGTTCAATATTTTAGATTTATATTTAAAGTGATATCTCAGCCTATGTTTCATTATTTACCATAATTAAACATATGATTTAGTTAAAACATTAAAACTTTTGGCAATCATTCCTTCTTCAATTCTGCAAGCACACCATTATTCTTTAAACAGTTCACATTTAATTTCCAAAAAAGAAAACCCTTCTTCTTGCCTGCCAAATCACAATGATAGAAAACAGGTGCACTTACATTTCATGTGTTTATAACTTGTCTCATTGGGTTTTAATACAATTGAGATTTTTACTGCGTTAGTGTAGTGGAGCTAGTGTAATAGAAATATGAATTAATCTACATTTCCACAAGCTTCTCTAATGTAGTTCATACAAACTTTACAGCAGTCATTTGTTGCATATGAAATTAATTAATAATTAAAAAATGTATTGCCTAATCTGCAAGTCCCATGTTATCCTCTGAGCACCTTGACAAACTGGTTTAGTTATATACAACAAAGGTACCTTTCCTTCAAGTTGTACTGCTTGATTCCCAAAGGTGTAACATTGAAAAGAAAAAAAGGAATCCAAGGAGTGCCCTGGATTCGATTTTTCTTTTCAAGTCAAGCAATTTGGGAATCAAGCAGTACAACTTGAAGGAAAGATACCCGTTTCGTATATGGTTCTAACTTCTACCTGTATTACCAAAGAGCACCCATCTAAGAGCCACTAACTGATCCCTGCAGCGCTTCCATTTCTCTATTTTTAAACTGGTTTAGTTGTCAAGCTCTGGAATAGTTGGTCATTTTGCTTTGTTTGGATCAACTCTTTCTTGGAAAAGATGGGTGGCCCTTAAAAGGACCGTTGTGTTTTTAATAGGAAACTATGCAGTTTACTTGGAGCTGGTGTACTTGGTCACAGCCTTGGTGCCTTCAGACACGGCGTGCTTGGCCAGCTCACCGGGGAGCAGCAGGCGGACGGCGGTCTGAATCTCCCTGGACGAGATAGAGCGGCGCTTGTTGTAGTAGTGAGCCAGTTTGGAGGCTTCACCGGCGATGCGCTCAAAGATGTCGTTGACGAAGGAGTTCATGATGCCCATGGCCTTGGAAGAGATACCCGTGTCAGGGTGGACCTGCTTCAGGACTTTGTACACATAAGATTGGTGGTTCCCAAACATTTTCAGGTCAAGGACCCCCACACAAATTAGCCCACAGACCCCTATTTGAAAAGATATGTCAAGATTTCTCTAAGGACCCCAAATTTGACATGCATTAGTCTACGGACCCACATTTAATGACATTTCTATCTCCATTTAGCTGGGGATCCCTGGGTGTCTCCGGACCCCACTTTGGGAACCACTGACGTAGATGGCGTAGCTCTCCTTCCTAGACTTTCTGTGCAGACTTGGTGCATTTATAGTTATCTCACAATACTTGTAACCTCTAATTGAATTATTCTTCCCTAAACTATCTAAACCCTTTTTTTCCCCCCGGTGTCGCCATTGTGAGCTTGTAGATCGGCTATTTTCAGTGAGTGTAAAATTTGCCATTAAGACGGCATCAAGGCCCGCCAAAATACATTTTAGTTGACTAAATCAACTGTAGATTTAGTCTACAAATATATTATGACATTTAGTCGACTAAAGTTACTAAACTACACTAAAATTCCATTAAAATAATTCAAAAGACTATGGCTAAAACAAAAAATAGCTGTCAAAAACACTATCTTGAATCGTTAAAGGGACCAAGTCTGGAATCTGACCATTTTAATTCTGATGAATCTGAATTATACGTACTGTATTTATTTTAAAAGAAATGTGGGTTTTTAAGTGCACCATTAGGTTCTGGGCAGATTCATACCTCAGGCCACAAACGGTCACAAGCGTACGGTCTCTCTCCTGTGTAGAGTGTGTGCGTCGTCTTCTCGTGTCTCGTCAGCTGTCCGCTCTGCCTAAACCGTTTGCGGCGTGCGGTCTCTCGTCCGAATTATGCTGGTTGCGCATGTGATTGTTGCGCTGACTGCTGGTGATGAAGAGTTTGCCGCACGTGGAACACGGGTACGGTTTCTCTCCCGTGTGACTCCTCCTGTGGATGGTCAGACTCTGGCTCTGGCTGAACGCCTTGCCGCAGATGTCACACGCGTACGGCTTCTCCCCGGAATGAGTCCTCATGTGCACCACCAGGTGGTCCTTCCTGAAAAAGGCCTTTCCACAGACGTCGCACGCGTGCTCCCGTACGTCCGTGTGCGCTCTGGCGTGCGCGATCATCAAGCAGTGCTTTGAAAACGTTCTTCCGCAAACGAGACAAAAATGCGACTTGCTGTGGGCGCCTTTTAAATGACGTAGCAACTCTTTCGTGGAAGCGCAGGCTTTCCCACAAACGCCACATTTGTCGTTGTGCGTTTTTATGTGCTTCATTAAAGTGTGTGTGTATTCAAACCCCTTGCCGCACACGGGGCAAATGTTTATCGATGTAGAATTATCACAAAGCGATGTTGTTGCGACTCCCACCTCCTCATGACCATCACTGAGAACTGTTCCCACGTTTAGCATATTCACTGTCCGATTCTCATCACAAGAGCGCTGTCTTTCATCGCCCATCACCCAGTCCTCATCGTTGCCGTAGTCATCGGGGGACAGTACGTACGTAAACTCCATCTCCGCTCCATCTTGGTCGCACGGCTCACTCTTCACGCCATCAGGAGAGGAACGGACCTCCGTTGCGATGATAAACTCGCTGTGCTCTTTTTTTAGTTGCGGCGTCTCGAGGTTTGGCCGAGTCATGCAGCTGTTCCACACGTCGTGTTCCGTCTTTTCTGAAGGCCCTGGAAGGAACTCACGCCCCACACTGTGGTCCTCCGACTCCTCTGGCTTCTCAAGTGGTGCCCCCGGGGAGCCCGGGGGGAACGCCGGGGGTCCTCGGCCCTTCTCCTGCAGGAAGGGGATGTACGCGTGGTCGGGTATGGTGCTTGTGCCCTCCAGAGGATCTACAGTTGCAGCCAGGGGAAGACAGTGGGGGAAAGTTAGCTATCAAACAGAAACAAAAAAACAAGCACACTTGGGCGAACGGCTCAAGAAAGCTCATACAATAGAAAGAATAGCCATAACTGCAGGCTTTTCCCACTACGATTCCATGGACACTCATTTGATTATTTTTGTGTGGTGAAGCCACTCTAAGGAACAGCAATGTTTGTCCCTCTGTATGTCTGTCTGTCTGTGTTATTTAATGTTTGTGCCGACACAAACATTAATTCACACTCAATGCTGCTAAGATGCCTTTAATTTAAATACAATAGGGGTTTGTGAAATAAAAGCTGCAATTATTGTGCATTGTGCAATATATGTCAAGTGAAATCATGTGTGTGTAGTGTTTGATGCACTGATCGGTTGGCACTTTCAATTTCGTTGAACATACAATGACAGTAAAGATCTAAATGCCATTGACAATGAAAGGAGAATTTACGTCATATAGTCGCAAATCGGCTTTTGTGCTAAACACAAATATTAAATGCCATTGACAATGAAAGAAGAATTTACGTCTTTGTGTCTGAGCAAATTGACATGTTACGTCATGATGGTGTACGATAATAAGAGCGCCCCCCCACTTCACACGGGTGTGATTTATTTTTTAAAGCAAGTACTCCAGCTCCTTCTATGGACTAGAGCTAGTTATGTACCATCCATTGTTTACACATTACAAACTGATGGCAGCTATAGCATGTTAGCACCGTGCTATCGACGAGGCAGTCTGTATTTTCAGAACCATAAAGTTGCTTCGGATAAACTGGAACTAAAACAATGTCCGCCGGATCCGTGAAAGTACGGAACCAATTCTAGAACCAAAGTTGTTTTCGTGGAAAAGGGGTCATTCATTCACTCACATAGGCCTGTACTGGTGTTGTCTCTGAGAAGGGCCAGTTCTTGCCGCAGGAGACAGATCTCCTCTCTGGACCTGGACACTTCCACCCGGTACAAGGACAAGGTCTTCTCCACCTCTCCACAGATGTCCACAACCGCGGCGGACAGTCGCTCCGACACGAAGGCGCTGAGGTGTAACATGTCGTCTGATCTGATCTCCAGAAATCAGTGGATGTCTGTACAGAGAAGTGTGTGGTGTTGTTGTTTAGTAGTACACACAGCAGGGCTGTGCAGTGCAGAGCAATTTAAATATAATAGTTTGATTGTAACAAAGAACAGTAGAACACACACCGGCGTAAGCAGCGGTCTGTAGTGTAGTGGGCCGTTGTGAGAGTGTTTACTTTAGCCAGCAATTCTTCCGGTGGACGATCTCTTCTTCTGGTTTCCGGCAGGCTCTGCAATCTAGTACAATGCTGCCCTCTACAGTTCGGAGTATCACATTCCCCTCTCCCATATACCGGTAGTCCATTCAGTCACTCAGCCATCGAGTCGGAGTAACTGTGAATTCCTCCCTCAGCACATTTCTGCCATCTCTATTGCCCCGATCATCACCCACATACGGTAATAAACCTCTCCATCAAACAGGGACAGGTCACCCAAGATTTCAAACTGGCCAAAGTAACCCCCTTGCACAAGAAAGGGAGCAAATTAGACCCTGGCAACTACCGCCCTATTTCTATTCTTAGCTTCATCTCGAAAGTGATGGGAAAAATAGTCTATGAACAGGTTGAAAAGTACCGCCTCCTCTATTTGAGAGACCACATCAAACACAAGGTGGACGCTAGGAAAATTGGCAAATGCTGCGGTCATGCTGGACCTCCAAAAGCCTTTTGACACCGTGAACCACTCCATACTGGTTAACAAGCTAAAAGCAATTGGTTTTGATAGCACATCAGTGAGCTGGATGCTCACTGAAAATCTGAAACCCCCACCCACCCCTTTTCTGTATGTTTTTTCCACCCCTTTTCACCTCCTATGATTTCCTGTTTGTGGCTATATAGAAGTGTATATTCGTACGTCTCTACATGTTTTGATGAATTTAAAATGGTGGGCCCTATTGTAAACAAGTGTAATGCTTTATGGTGTCGTCCACTCACAGTTAACAGTTTTTGTATTGAGTTGTACTTGAAATGTTCTGTAATTCTGCAAACTGTCAATACATACTTCAATCAAAGAAGCACACTATCCAAATCTTCTCCACTGACATCATTTAAAAATACCTTTAAGACCTCCCAAGAATACTCCCTGGAAATCAAAAGCCTTAACTAAGGTCTAAACTTACAATAAATAATTCCTCATTTACATATCCTAGTTATATCTCTCCCCATATTATGCCACTGTTGCCACATCAACCTTCCCTTAATGACACGTTTGTTCTTTTTCAATACGTTCATTAATGTAACATGTCTCCAATTATCTAAGACTATACGAGGACCCTATAATTTTGTTTAAAAAAAAATATATATATTATATATATATACATATACATACATACTTTACATTTTACCTTCCCTGATTCCATCATTATAAGCAGAGGCTAGCAGATCGACTAATTCATTTGTACAAGAGCGATAGAACTCATTAGGCAGGGCATCAGGGCCTGGTGATTTAACCCTACACAACTGACCTCATGTTTAGAAAATTCCCCACCGGTAGAATTACGGCCAACCTCCCTTATTTGTATGGAATCAAGAAAAGCATGTAACTTGGATCCATTAATATTGATTATTACCGGTATGTATGTTTGACATGTTTACTTTGGAGTTTCTTTGTATGCATATTTATTACACATCCGTGACACACATACCTGCCTGTAGGCGGAGGCCCTGGGAGATATCATTCAATTTGGTCAATTCCGATTGCATTTCAGCTAATTTCTCTTTATCCTCATCCTTTGTAGCCCATTTGCTTTTGTTTCATTATTTCCCATAATTCAACATATGATTTAGTTAAAACATTGAAACTTTCAGCAATCATCAAGCTCTTCCTTCTTCAATTCCGCAAGCGCACTATTATTTTTTTTAAAACAGTTCACATTTCATTTCCAGAAAAGAAAAACGTATTTTCTGTCCTTACAAATCACAATGATAGAATACAGGTGCACCTTAACTTGTTTCATTGGGTTTTAATACAATTAAGATTTACTGTTAGTGTAGTGGAGGTAGTGCAATAGAAATAGGAATGAATCTACATTTTCACAAGCTTCTCTAACGTAGTTACTAGTTCATACAAACTTTACAGCAGCCATTTGTTGCATTATGAAATTAATTAACAATTGCACAATGTTTTGCCTAATCTGCAAGTTCCATGTAATTTCTGTGTCGGAGCACTGTTATTCACATGAATGTCTGATGACTGCCCTGGACAAGCTGCTTTAGTTCTCAAGCTCTGTAATAGTTGGTCATTTAGCTTTTCATAGTATTTGGATCAACTCTTTCTTGGAAAATATGTGGTCATTAAAAGGACTGTTGTGTTTAGAGCAAAGACAACAGTTTACTTGGAGCTGGTGTACTAGATTTAGTCGACTAACACTTCTATGTGACTAAAATGTGACTAAAACCAAATTAAAATCATTCAAAACACTATGGCAAAAACTCAAATCTAAATTTTCCGTCGAAAACAACACTGCCTTGAATCGTTAAAGGGAACCAAGTCCGTAATCGGACCATTAGTGCCTTTAATTTCTGTTTTTATTGTATGACATGTTCGCGTGCAATGTCACTGTACTTGAATCCCCCGTGGTAGAAATGATACATACTGCATTTATAATTTTTTGTGGGTTTTTAAGTACACATTAGGTTCTGAGCAGATTCATACCGCAGGCCACAAACGGTCACAAGCGTACGGTCTCTCTCCTGCGTGTGTGTGTGTGTGCGTCGTCCTCTCGTGTCTCGTCAGCTGTCCGCTTTGCCTAAACTATTTGCGGCGTGAGGTCTCTTGTCCGAATGCTGGTTGCGCATGTGACTCTTGCGCTGACTGCTGGTGATGAAGAATTTTCCGCACACGGAACACGGGTACGGTTTCTCTCCAGTGTGACTCCTCCTGTGGATGGTCAGACTCTGGCTCTGGCTGAACGCCTTGCCGCAGATGTCACACGCGTACGGCTTCTCCCCGGAATGTATCCTCATGTGCACCACCAGGTGGTCCTTCCTGAAAAACGCCATTCCACAGATCACGCACGCGTGCTCCCGTACGTCCGTGTGCGCTTTAACGTGCACAATCATTTTGCAGTGCTTTGAGAACGTCCTTCCACAAATGTGGCAAAAATGTGACTTGCTGTGGGCGCCTTTTAAATGACTTAACAACTCTTTCGTGGATGCGCAATTTTTCCCACAAACGCCGCATTTGTTGTTGTGCGAGTTTATGTGCTTCGCTAAAGCGCTTGCATAGTGAAAAGCCTTGCCGCACACGGGGCAAACGTTTTTCGATATAGAATTACCACAAGGCGCTGTTGTTGCGACCTCCTCATGACCATCACTTTGCCACTTTTGACCTTTTGCCACATTTAGCATATTTACTGTTTGATTCTCATCACAAGAGTGTCTTTCATCGTCCATCACCCACTCCTCATCACTGACGGCGTCATCGGGGGACAGCGATTGGTACGTAGACTCCATCTCCGCTCCATCTCGGTCGCACGGCTCACTCTTCACGCCATCAGGAGAGGAACCGACCTCCGTCGTGATGATGAACTCGTCCTGCTCTTTTTTTAGTTGCGGCGTCTCGACGTTTGGCCGAGTCATGCAGCTGTTCCACACGTCATGTTCCGTCTTTTCTGAAGGCCCTGGAAGGAACTCACGCCCCACACTGTGGTCCTCTGACTCCTCTGGCTTCTCAAGTGGTGCACCCGGGAACGCCAGGGGTCCTCTGCCCTTCTCCTGCAGGAAGGGGATGTACGCGTGGTCGGGTATGGTGCTTGTGCCCTCGATAGGATCTACAGTTGCAGCCAGGGGAAGACAGTGGGGGAAAAGTTAGAAACAAAGAAACAAGCACACTTGAATGGTGAATGGATCAAGAAAGCTCATACAATAGAAAGAATAGCCATAACTAAAGGCCTTTTCCATTACAATTTAATGGACACTCATTTGATTTTTTAAATTAATCCCTGGTACACCAATCAATCTACACTGAAATGTCCTCTATTTTGGGGATGACTACTGCTAAATATATGTTTGATAAATAATGAGCACTAATGGCTATATAATAACTAAGTGGGGACAGGGAAATATTTGAACAGCTAGAACGGTGGCGGTCATGAGTGTTCTGTCATTTTCATAATGTAATAGAATAGAGGCTTTAAACGCTAGGAAGAACAACACTTCTCATGCCATATCATGATATAAATGTATTCGAAAATCTTAAACAATATCTAGTCTCACATATCTCTCTTTTGGTCGGAGTAAAATGCAGTTCTTTGATGCGCATTAGGATTCGAATGATGCTTCACACGAAACGCACTTTTCCGACAATGTGCAGCAGGATTCGTTTTAATCGCAGTAAAGCTTTCTGGTGTGAAGGTCACCTTATACCCAAGAAGCAGGTCCACAGATAAACATGACCATCACAAAAGTACAACACAATACAGATGCTCTGACTGTCTTGGCTGTCGCCACCTTCCTCAGACAGGAACGATACCCAAGTCGGGCCCAGCAGGGTCTCATAACAAACAATATATAGGTGTGACATGGTGTTCTTTCATTTATATACAGCTTGATCAAAGGGTTGATTGGATTATGACAGGCTTTTAGGCCATGGTGTCGTTGCTCACAGACAAAACCAGACAGAACAGCATGGAACAATACATCAATATAATATATAGATTAAAGTCTTCCCACAACAGTACATTACTTGAATACTATTACTTGAGTATGTGTACTTCAATTATGTAGTATAGCCTATATTTTCTTTCCCTCTTTTTCATACATTGAATAAACAAATAGGCTTTTTTTGGCCCACAACATTTCGGAAGCCCCGTTTCAAATAGTGAAAGTGAGTGCCTTGTGAGTTTTTTTTTTTGTAGAGTGGCTATTTTCAGTATTATTGATCTTTTAAGAATTTCAACACAGCAGCACTGCATTTATATTGAGAAAATGTGCTTTGTAATAACTTAGACCAGGTCATGAGTATCTATACTATATTGCTTGCTCTGGGTGGATCTTTGTTGGTTTGTAAAGTGTCTTGAGACAACTTGTTGTGATTTGACACTTTAATACATTTTTATTTAATTTAATTGAATAAGTACTCACGTACTGGTGTTGCCCTACCCAGCTAACATTTCCCCGCTAGCTACCGCCTCCCGCTGTCGCCTTCACAGCGTAGCACGCCCGGGCTGGCTTGGACTTCCCCCCGCTGTCCCCGCGACAAACGATCACGCCTCAGTTAGATTTTCATTCCTCTGCGCAACAGTGTGCATTTACAGCCCTCGTGACGCTGTCCTGAGGCTTGCCCCCCCCGCCCCTCTCTTCTCTCTTTCTTTTGCGTTCTCTCTCTCTCTCTCTCTCTCTCTCTGACAAGGATGTGCATCTTATGTATAAAATAAATCAATAATAATAATATTATATTTTGTAGGATTATTATGTTTTTTTTTTAAACTATTATTGAATATAATTAAGTGGATTCTTCTTCTACTTCTTCTTGCAGCTATATTTACTTATAATTTTATTTTATTTATTTATAATTCTACACTTTACTGTGGTCGTGCAGTAAATTCACCCGTGGGCCGTGAAGCCTGGGACCGAGGCTTCACCCGGCATGCACTGCGGCTTCTCTGAGTCTGTTGTTGACTTGTTGTTGTACGGTGGAGGCAGAAGACAAGACTCTCCGTCCAACAAATGCTTATATTAGTTCTTACACAGTTTTTCTCCGGAGAAATTCAGTTGAAAGGTCAGTGTATTTTTATATCCGATATCTACCGTGTGTAGTGTAATTTCACGTGTTAGAATCGTTTCGATCTTTATCTGTGTATGTTTCCCTCTAGCTAGCTAGCCTAGCTACCTGGGCAATCTATTGTTTGGACGAGGGGATAGCATTAGCAAACGTATAACTCATGCTATTTTAACAGGCTTGTAACTTCTTATTGTGTTGATAAGTCCTTAAACACAATTATTCGAATTAGATAAGATTTGATACGTTGCTTGTGTAGACTACATAAACAGCATTTAGCTGTAAATCACATTTTTTGTCATTCTTTCAGAACTTCTCCTATGGTACCACATCAATACAGCATGGGGTCTGTGTGTATGTGGGGTCTGCAAGGCTAAATCTTCGTCAAATGTCTGTCTTGCAAATGTAAAAAATATCACATAGTAGGCTAATGTTTAAAACAGACTTTTTTTGTTATTCTATTATAGGTGCAGATGCAGTGACCAAAATGAGCATTGCCATGCAGGTACGTTCTGAGCCATTTCTTTTACTCTTCTCTCTGTTGTCTCCTCTAGTTAGTGCTTTTGCTAGGCCACAATTGCAAATAAAGATTTGTCTAATTACAACACATTTTGATTTAATTTTTGTCATTTTAGTCATTTTGTTGTTTTATTCTAAGCCTGATTTTTACACTTGGTTGCATGCTGAATATAGCTGGTCTACAAGCTCGCAGCACATTGTGTGCTTGTAGATCTTCTGTTTTCATCAAATTGATTTTATGTACATACAATGTTTACCATTTTGTTGTTACTGTGATTTCAGACACAGGACTTGGATCTGTTGGGCGTACAAACGGTAAGAACATTTCTACCACTGAATTAAGGTTGCATGCTACAAGCTCTCTTGCCTCAAGTTTGCTGTTACATTTGAAAGAAATTTGACTTGAATTTGATTTCATTTTACAGACAAGGTGACATGCTGTACAGAGCTGAGACATCGTTCTTTAATTTAAGGTAATTGTTCATTTTACCAAGGACAGAAAATTGGCACCCAACAATGTGTAACTGTGTACCATTGTTACCATCATAACATTTTAAATGACTGAGGTGTATTATGATGAGTACTGTGGCACTCTGTGCCACACTATGAGCTTGTAGATCTGCTATTTTTCAACAGATAACGGCTTTTAAAATAATGTTTAAAACCTATGAGGCGACACAGATGCGTCCTCAGGTCTAAATGGGTTAAGGCAGTGGTTCTCACAGCCATCAAAACGTTATCCCACATTTCACAGCAGTGATGGTAGGTAGGCCTATGATTAAGGTGAAAATAATTTATTTAATTAATTCTGTGATTTCAGACGAACTTTCGCTGGAGGAAGACCTATCGACTTCAAATGCAACCTCTGCTGGAAAGGCTACCACCAGTCGGGTTTCCCTGACCCTCTACTATACGCAACATCCAGACCTCAAGGAACGCACCCAGCTTCCGTGCTCGGACATACAGACACGGGGACATACACACATTGCTACGCTCAGAAACTCCTGACTCCACTCAGAAGAGAATTGGTGTTTTAAAGACTTAAGCACTTAAACTTGAGAACTGATATGTCTTCTAAATCCTCACAGATTTTAGTTAAAACGTTTGCTACAAAAGAATATATATTTACAGATTTGTGCCACATTTTCACGATGTTTCAAAATTAGCAAATCTACAAGCTCGTTTTCAACAGCTTACAGCTTTTTAAATAATGGTTAAAGTGGCTAAAACCAGGGGATCTTGGACTTCAGTGACAGGGACCTGGGGTCTGAGAGCCGGAGACGTTGGACAGGGTGCATTCTGGAACTTCTGCTGGCGGCCACCACCAGTCAGGCTTCATAAAGGAAGGAAACGGACAGGCACGGCAGGCAGCTCATCAAACGGTGGTCCGTGGCTCAAATGCTGAATAACTTTGGCATGAAAAGGGTTCAAACCCACCGCTATAGGGGTTTCCAAATGGACTCTTGAATGTATGCTGCACGATTTCTTGCTCAAAAGGTGAATCTCGATTGTGTGTTCTGTTTATTGCTGTGTAACTGTTATTGCAACATTACCGGGCTTACATAACTAACTCCACACAGAATAGACTTGGTGTTTATAAGAAATTAAACTTGAGAACTGATTCCATCCTAAATCCTCACAGATTTTAGTTAAAACGTTCACTGTGTTTGGGCCACATTTTCACGATTTTTCAAAAATAGCAAATCTGCAAGCTCGTGAGCTTGTAGATCTGAACGACTTTTAAAATTATGGTTAAAGTGTTAAAATGGTATGACTGTTTTCTGAAAAGCCTAGATGTTTCTGTATCATTGGTGTTCAAACGATTTACTCCAATCTGAAAATATGTCGTTCCAGGGACCGCACTACGAGCTTGTAGGTCTGCTATTTAGTTTTATCCTGAAAATGTGCAAATCTTTGAATATATATTGTTTCAGAGCAAACGTTTTTAACTCATCTTTGCTTCTGGGTAGTCCCTGGAACAACATATTTTCAGATACTGTAGGTGTCAGCGGCCAATTTCATAATATTTCTGGGGTCCTTGACATAACATAATTTGAGAACCACTAATATAGAAACATAGGTTTTTCTGAAAACTGTGTGGAAATGTGGACACAATCTTATCCAACATGTTCTGGTGGTTTCAGTAAAGTTGGTGTTTTACTGTTTTATAGATTTTAGAAGCCAGTGGTTCTCAAAGAGTGGTCTTAAAGTGCATTCTCAGCAAAATTACATAAAAATCAACCACTTGTATTCTAAACTTGGTTGTTTACATATTTTTTCTATGTGCCTATGTTTAATGGCTGTCTAAATGATTTCATTGTAACTTTTTTTTTCCTAATAAAGAAACAAAATTAAGTATACATTTGCTGCTTTATTATGTTTCTATAAATATGTGGGAGGGAGGTGAGCATGGGGGAGGATCGAGGGGTGCGGGGTCGCAATATATATGGGGGGGGGGGGGGGGGGTGGTGTCATAAGACAGCTCCACGCTGTCCTGCTGCTGCCTTCGTTAGCTGACGTTCGAGTCGCGGCAGAGAAGCGGGGCGCCGGCTACACGCGCGTCGGCGCGCACGGCACACGCTGATCAAGAACGACGCGGCCACATCGTGCGACGCGCCCGGCGGAGGACACGATCGGCGGCGCGCGGCGACCGCCTCCCGCAGGCGGCGCGCCATGACTTGCTAGCTGGGTAGCTGAGCCTCTGATTCCATAGCTCTAATGCGTTGCAACGCATTAGAGCTATGGATCAGGGCTAGTGTTGTCCATCACTGGCCAATTTGCCCCTACTGTACCAGCTCTGGTCCATAGCGTAGAAGGACTTCTCATGAACTCCTTTTATGTGCCCTCGGTCCTTAGACTCTTCGCTCATTCTGTAGCCCCTTATGTGCCCTCTCCCTACGCTCATTATGTAGCTCCGGAATGAGCGTAGTGCTGAGGGAACATAGTGGGGCTACTTATTCTGTAGCTACTGAATGAGCGTAGGGACCGAGGGCACATATGGGGATAGACCAGAGCTAGTTCAACTTCTGTACCAGCCATTGTTTACATAATACAAACAAGCTAGCAATGCTAGCTCTGACATACAGTATACATCATACTGCCTCGCTAGCACGGTGCTAACATGCTAGGCTAGCATCTTAGCACCGTGCTAGCGAGGCAGTCTGTATTTGCAGAGCCCTAAAAGTTGTTTCGGATATCAAACTGGAACTGGAACCAAAACACTACCCCCCGTGAAAAGCACAGAACCAGTTCTAGAACCAAAGTTGTTCTCGTGGAAAAGTGGTCATTAATTCACTCACACAGGCCTGTGGTGTTGTTGTCTCTGAGAAGGGCCAGTTCTTGCCGCAGGAGACAGATCTCCTCTCTGGACCTGGACACTTCCACCCGGTACAAGGACAGGGTCTTCTCCACCTCTCCACAGATGTCCACAACCGCGGCGGACAGCCGCTCCGACACGAAGGCGCTGAGGTGTAACATGTCCAGAGATCAGTGAAAAATATACAGATACAGAGAAGTGGTGGGTGATGTTGTTGTTTCCCCCACAAGTCTCTGAACGAATCGCGTGTAGGAATTACAAATGCAGATTGGTCACTCTTTACACGGAATGTCGCGAAAACATCCTTAAAACACTGTACACACAGCACGGCTGTGCACTGCAGAGCAAACTTATAATTGCGAGTTGCGACCGAAGGAAAGCCCCCACTCAAAATCCCCATGCATGGGGTAAGAAAGTCCCCGTATTCATTGTGCCCAGGTCTCGTGACATCACTATGACATCAGGGATAGTCACTCAAAATCCCCATAGGTCTCGACCGTCTCGTCACGTGACAGTGTAATGCTTTATTGGGTCTTTAGTTGTGCTTGAAATGTACTGAATTCTGCAAACTGTTAATACATATTTCAATCAAACAGATCACTATGACATCATCATGGATCATGATAGTAAATCAGGGATCATAATCATACAAGTAAGACGCGCAAACGCGTGAAGCGAACGCAGCTCGTGTGTGTGCATGTCTGTCTGTCTGTGTGTCTGTCCCACTGTTACTGTATATGTGGACCTGGCCCTTTTGTGCCCATATATGGAGCTGAGTGATTCACAAATCACTCAGCTGCATATATGGGCACAAAGGGGACACACACAGACAGACACACAGACAGACATGATCTGCTAGGTCTCATAGTAAGTGCTCACTGCCCTGCGTTCGCAATCAATAGTAAATGTGACCTGCTGTCACAATTAAGCCCATACGGCATGGAGATCCCTGATGTCATCAATATTAGTATATATGTCAGAACCTGTTCTGATATGATGATCCTTCCCCATCCTTCCTCTTCGATGTCAGACAGATGTCTATGTCTGCCCCAAAGTTATTAGTGCAGCCATACCGGACCCAGAACTAGAGTGTACAAACCCTGTACACTCGAGACACTGCCACCACTGCCACCCTTAGATGAGAAATGAGAATGTGGTACTTTGATTTAAAGTATTTCAACAGCATGACTTTATCAACCTACAATGAGAGCATGAACACCCAAACTAGATATTCAACTTCATGTTCACTAGATAAGATGGAACAAGACAGAGGTGTTACACTTTTTAGTTGTTTGGCTATTTTGCTATATTAGTTATTAGCCGTGTAGCTCTATAAAATTAAACAAAAATATCACTACCGTATTTTTATATAACTGGCGGACAAGCCAGCATCAATTTATAAGTCACACCCATGGTGAACGATTATAGTGAAGACATGATGAAGAAAACTGAATAATATTTCATTACTGGTGGAGGTTTGCCAAAAGGAAATTGTAAGAACAACCCTCCTGCATTTAACCCATCCTAACTAAGTAACAGGAGCGCTGGGCACTACGGGGCAGCACCTCAGGGAGCAGGTAGAAGTCATGTGTCTTGATTTCTCAGAGACACTGCAGGGTTTCCAAAAACATGCCAACTCTGTCAAAATACGGGAAATGTGCGTCACAAACTCACAATGACAATCCCCTGGGGAGAAAATTTCAGGAACATAAGGCTGACGGTTCAAATCTGTCTGTCGCACGTCCAAAACATAAAAGGTGACTAAAGTCTAAATATGTGCATACATCAAACCGAAAATGGCTACATAATAGCCACATTTTTCTTCTCTCTTGTTTTCATCTTTTTTCTCTCTTCTTCTTTCTTCAGACAAACACTATCCATTATTTATGTATTAACAATGAACTTGTTAACTAAGTATGGTATTGACTATTTATAATGTGCTGTTCTGCTGAGTATGACCAGTAAAAGAGTAAACATTGCATCATGCCTTTTATAGGACAGCTGTGCTCTTCAAAAATATATGGATATGAACCTAAGAGTCCCCAGAGGAAAAGACCGTACATTGATGTTTTTATAGTGACATTTGAATGCACCGTGAAAAATAACTTGCACAGTCGTTCATGTACGCGTCCTGATCACTGACTGTCAAAGGTCGTGAATTTCATTCCATTGTGAGGTGAGTGTCCTGCTCCTCCATTGTTGAAGCCAGCAAACATGCAACCTGTAGCTTGTACTGTAGCCGTCAGCCTCAGAACCCACAGAGAGAGATGTTTATGTATTTATTAGATCCCCATACTGTGAATCACAGCAGCTACTCTTAAACACATCATTCAAATAACATATTTTTCCATATTATTGCATACATTCACAGCATACAACATTCATCCAACACAAGAATACTACACAAAACACCAACTCATGATCCGTCTATCTATTACATTTGAGGAGTAAGAGGCAAACGCTGTGTTTCCCTCAAAGTCTTCCTTTTGTTGGTAAGGATAAAGGATGTGCATGTTCTCCAGTCCCAGCCAGTAGGCTACTATAGCCCGATTATAATACCCATGCTTTGTACTGCACGCACACATAATGGGCGAGTAAGAGGCTGTTACTTCCTTTTGGAGGTGGGTGAGTAAGACTGCATGCTGTGTGCAGGATGATCAGCTATCAGCAGAGCTTTGCTGCTTGTCCTCTTCTGTCTGTGAGGCATGGGACTGAGGCTGCATGAGACTTCAAATGAAAACACATGTGGTAAGGATGATCCAGCCACTTTTTTGGCGACACCACCTCAAAATGGCATCCTAGGCGGCCACTATAGGTATAACTATTATAGGAGGCACCAGCTCTGGGTATAGAAGAGATATGTTGATGAAACATTTGCTTTTGCTTATCTTATTTGGATAAACTCTTTCTTGGAAAAGATGGTCTGTGGTCCTTAAAAGGACTGTTGTGTTTTTATAGGAGACTGCAGTTTACTTGGAGCTGGTATATATTTTGTCACAGCCTTATTGGTGCCTTCAGACATGACGTGCTTGTCAGCAGAGCTTTGCTGCTTTTCCTCTTCTGTCTGTGATGCTGGGACTGAGGCCGAGACTTTGAATGAAAACACACGTGACGTAAGGATGATGCACTTTTTTGGCGACATCCCCTCAAAATGACATCCTAGGCGGCCGCCTAGGTCACTATTATAGGAGTCACTAGCTCTGGGTAGGAAAGAGGTGTTGCTGAAAAATTGCCTTCTTAACAATGTTGTGAGCTCAGAGAATTGATACAGCAGGTCCCATTGTGAAACACAATGCAGACTTTACTTCATTCTGTCAGGATTAGGTTACGGAGTAGGACCCAAAAGCAGAGATTGCAAAGATTAGCAGCTCATAGAGAAGGGTGTCAAATATCATGTCCTGACAAACAACAAATCCAATATCCAGCAAGCAAAAGGGCGGTCAACATCCAGGTATATAGGTCTTCAAAAACAAACTAAACTGAATGCAGGCAAACTGGAGGGACTGAGGAGCAGACAATTTAGGCCTGACATAGAAAATAAAAATAAAATCTTCTAAATTCTGACAGTTTTCTGACATGTTTCTGTATTAGTGGTGCCACCTGGTGGCGCGCTATGAGCTTGTAGATCTGCTATTTTTCAATAGCTAAATTATAACATAATGTTTAAAACACAAAAAGGGGTTCCCGTCCAAAATGGGTTAAGCAGTTGTCGAAAGTAACTAAATACCTTTACTTTGACAGGTTTGAGGTATTTCTACCTTTACTCAAGCAAATTTCGGGGGATTTCTATATTGCAGTATTGATACTTTTACTCTACTACTACTTTGCCTCCATTGGGCCACTCGATCGGGCACAGGCCCAGTCAATTGAGTCAATTGACCGCCGCAACTACAACATGATGTCGCGGAGCTGCGGTGAAGAGCAAACCAATGCTCTCTGTTTTTACTCACCACCGCTCCACGTTATTACAGCTCCGCCCAGAACCAAAACGCAAACTGTATTCCTGACAAGTGTTGAGTGGATGAAAGAAGTGCTCGACCTGGCAGAGCAAAGACAAAACATACTCTCTCCCCAAGCCTTCGGCCTGGCGGAGACAAAAAGAAAATAATATTTACCATATATTTACATTCCTCTACTGTCCTCTTTTTTTCATTCCATCATCTCTCTGAACTCCCATCCACTCTCAAGGTCCACCAAGGGTTGTATAGAGATGAACTCCACAGCGTCCAACAACACCAGCAGGTGCGGTCCAGCTTACGTGATCACTGTGGTTTTCCCCTGCTTGTACAGCATCGTGTTTCTAGTGGCCCTGGCACTGAACAGCCTGGCTGCATGGGTCTTCTTCAACATCCCCTCTAACTCCACATTTGTGGTCTATCTAAAGAACCTGGTGAGTGAAGGCAAAGGTAAAGCAGCAACTCTCAACCTGTGGATGGAGCCCACTGGGGGGGGACGGGGACGCGAGGATAGGGCACGTGGGTCACCACATAATTGACAAATGACAACACATTACTACCGGTATGTTATTGATAATATAACAGCTGAATGTAACAAGCAAATACCTTCATGTTATGATATCTTTATAATATTTAGTTTGTTGTTCTTTTGTGTCGCTACCTGTACTGTATCTTACAGTACTTATCTTACTCTGAAACTGTATTTTAACTGCTATGCTGCCTCTGGGAAATTAATATCTCCCTGCTGGGATCAATAAAGCTCTCCTTCGCCAACAGGTCGTGGCTGACATTCTCATGACTCTGACCATCCCCGTGAGGGTGCTGTACTATGCAGAGGTGAGACCCATGGACCTGTGTGTGGCCTTTTGCCGCTACTCATTCATGCTGTTCTTCCTCTCCATGTACACCAGCATCACTTTCCTGGGCCTCATTAGTCTGGACCGCTACCTGAAGATAGTCTGGCCATTCGGGGAATACGCTGTGCAGAAGGTCAGGGTGGGTCAGGCGCTGAGTGCCGCCGTGTGGCTGGTGTGGTCATCTCTAGCGATAGCAAACATCGTCCTGACTAACAAGCCACCACCGCACCCCATTGTTCCAGGCGAACTGCAATGCTTATCCTTGATGAGCGAGTATGGTCTGAAGATGTATAAGGGATCAATCTACTTTATGCAGGTAACACACACATGTAAACTTGGTGATATACTGTAGTACTGGGTGTAACATTAAAGTAGCGTTTTAACATCACTCGTCTCTAATATAGAGATGCACAGACCTTTCTTTTAAGCAATGACCCTGATATGATGCTTGTCACGACCTAATCTCTCAAGGACATATTTGAGCGCAAAGGAAAATAACCAAAAGAGGGTGCTATTGTTCCTGTCACGTCATGTTTTAACTAATTAGGACATGTCATGAAGGTATATAATATTCTGTAAGCCTACTCATAGAAGACTAATAGTTTTTCCCCATAGGACCAACCTGTGTTCATATATATGACACTTGTATGTTCATATTGTACTTACATAGATAGTTTTTGTTGCGAAGAATAGCTGAATATATTCATTAATATCATGTACACATCACATCATACATACTTACGTACACACGTACATACTTAATTGGGTGGATAATGGATATGTGTAAATATGTAGCTACCTTTTTAGTTTTTTCATTCTCTTCCCCCTTGCTCCCCTATTCTTTTTTTCATTCTCTTTCTGGAGACGTGATGCACATGCACATGCACACAAACTAATTTTGCCCACTGTATGTGCTGATGTATTGTGTCCAGGTGGTGTTCTGGTGCACACTGGCTCTGATGGTGGTCTGCTACTCGTTCATCAGCCGGACGGTGTACAAGTCCTACAAAGCCACCATGAGCAGCAGATCCGAAGCGGCCTGTCGCAAAACCAAAGCCAAGGTCTTTGTGGTAGTAGTGGTGTTCTTTGTCTGCTTCGCCCCCTTCCACTTTTTCCTCGTTGCCCACATACTGACCCAAACCCCAAACACCACAAGTCACGGCTGCGACGAAAAGATCACCATGTTCTACAATGCATCGAACAGCACCATTTGGCTGTCCGCCACGAACGTGTGTCTTGATCCACTCATCTACATATTACTTTGCAAGAAGTTCAGGACACGACTGGTGGCCACACTGACATGCAAGGCCCCCCCACCATAATGGTCATAATGGATCTCCAAGACAGGCCTCATACAACACTGACCATTTAAAAAAATATTTTTCAAACAAACTCCCTTCTGTGCAGACGGGAAGGGAAAACAACTGTGGACAATAAGCTCTACACAGTGGTGTCCATCTTGGCATTGTATGCATCTAGCATTGTGAGGTGAGTGTCCTGCTCCTCCATTGTTGAAGCCAGCAAACGTGCAACTTGTAGCCGTCAGCCTCAGAACCCACAGAGAGAGATTTTTATGTATTTATTAGATCCCCATACTGTGAATCACAGCAGTATACTCTTAAACAAATCATTCAAATAACACATTTTTCCATATTATTGCATACATTCACAGCATACAACATTCATCCAACACAACAATACTACACAAAACACCAACTCATGATCCGTCTATCTGTAAGAGGCAATTTACGCTGTGTTTCCCTCAAAGTCTTCCACGTCCACCCTCAGCTGATACTTTTTGTTGGTAAGGATAAAGGATGTGCATGTTCTCCAGTCCCAGCCAGTAGGCTACTATAGCCTGATTAATACCCATGCTTTGTACTGAGCCTGCAGCGTCTGTAGAAGGTCACAGAGTGCCGTCCACTCTTCTCTGGATGACTGTCCAGTTCCCTCCATCTGTGTCCATGTCACAGTAGACCTTGGCAGATGCAGTAGTTGTAATTGTTTTATTGTCTAATACCCATTTAACTTAATAAAGATTGTAGTATATTTTGGTACACACGTCTCTGCCTGCCTTCATATAATCTATGTATAACCTATGCCCTATGGTATTGTATAACAACAAATCTGTGTTCAGTAGGCCTATTATATTTTAGTAAATATCTCCTGGGGTGCAACTCCCCAGGTGGCGTAGTTGGCTATAATTCAGATCATCCTGTCACACATGCATGTGTCCACCCACGTCCACACTGCACACATGCACGCACACACGCACGCATATGAGCGAGTAAAGAGGCTGTTACTTCCTTTTGGAGGTGGGTGAGTATATAAGACTGCATGCTGTGTGCAGGATGATCAGCTATCAGCAGAGCTTTGCTGCTTTTCCTCTTCTGTCTGTGAGGCATGGGACTGAGGCTGCATGAAACTTCAAATGAAAACACAGGTAAGGATGATCCAGACACTTTTTTGGCCTCAAAATGGCATCCTAGGCGGCCACCTAGGTAACTTTTATAGGAGGCACCAGCTCTGGGTAGAAGAGATATGTTGATGAATATGTTGCTTTTGCTTATCTTATTTAGATAAAGTCTTTCTTGGAAAAGATGGTCTGCGGTCCTTAAAAGGACTGTTGTGTTTAGACTGCAGGTTACTTGGAGCTGGTATATATTTTGTCACAGCCTTATTGGTGCCTTCAGACATGACGTGCTTGTCAGCAGAGCTTTGCTGCTTTTCCTCTTCTGTCTGTGATGCTGGGAATGAGGCCGAGACTTGACTTCATTCTGTCAGGATTAGCTTACGGAGTAGGACCCAAAAGCAGGCAACCAGATGCAGAGTAGATTATTGTGTTTATTTGACTATGAATCAGGGGCATTTCATAGGCAACATCCAGTGTTGGGTATATTACTTTATATTTTTATTATTTATATTTAATATATTAATATTACTTTTTTTTAAATGCTCAAATCGAACAATTCAATATTTTGTATAATTATAAATTATACATTGCGTAGACCAGTGGCATATCTACAATAAGGCGAGGCCAAACGGCCGCCTAGCCAAATCCATTTGAAAACGCGACTGAGAAAGAAAAAAAAAGAGGACAAACACCAGACCTGAGAACTATTAGTGGGGAGCCTTTAACTTCTGCAGTTGTCACATAATGTCACAAGACAGAGCCACGGGCAACGAGACAGACAGACAGACAGAAAGTAATACAGAAAGTACTGCAGTATAAATACAGAAAGACTTTTAGAATATATTACATATTACGTCATTTTTGTTAAGTAATGTTTTATATTAGAAGTTACCGTATTCCGGTAATATATTACGTAATATATTAAGTTACGTAGTGTTAGTTACCCAACACTGGCAACATCAGACAAAACTCACTCGACAAAGGTCTACGGACCAACAAGGACACACTGCAAACAAAGGGCTTAAATAGACAGGGGCAACAGGACACAGGTGAACTCAAAATATAATCAAACACAGGATAGGCTAACAGGCAAACAGAACGCAGGTGACTATGACAGTATACAAATGGTAATGTTATTAAATAAAGTATACAAAAATCATGATCAAGAAACATATTGCAGGTTGAAACTTAATGAAAAACTTTCCCTGTGAAAGAGAAAAGGGAACAGTTTACAAGAGGTTAAAACCAGGTACAAAATCAAATCATCAAAACAATACAATAAGTTAAAAACTATATGGAGCAAACTGAAGGATAGAATCAAAGATCACAGCATGACATTTAATAAAAGTTCATCATTAAGGCCTCTAGGTGCCAATGTTTGGAGTGTGAAGATCCAGAATGCTTCACGTCTCTTTAACAGCAAATCATGATCGCCACCTCTATGGGGCGGATCAACTTGTTCAATGCCGCAGAAACGTAAAGAAGATATGTCATGCTTGTGATCGTTGAAATGCACCGCCACTGGGTAGGTCTCTATCATTTCTTCTAATAGAGCTTTTGTGCTCGCTTATCCTTAGCTTCAGTTTTCTAGTGGTTTTGCCCACATAGGCTAGCTAGACCACAAGGACAGCGCAGCATGTAAATGACGTGAGTGGAAGCGCATTGATTGATTGATTGAAATCTTTATTAACAGTTTGCAGAATTACAGTACATTTCAAGCACAAACTCAATACAAAGACTGTTAACTGTGAGTGGACGACCCAATTAAGCCTTACACTTGTTTACAACAGGGTCCACATTGTTCAATTCATCAAAACATTTAGAGACAAACAAATAGACACTTCTATGTAGTTAAAGAACAGAACAGGAATTCATCATATAGGAAGCGAAAAGGGAAAAAAAGTATATATACAGTGAGGGGAACAGGGGGATAAAAGAAAAGAAAACGAAAGACAGAGTGTAGGGCGCCTGCACACAACACCATGCGTTGATGCCATGTGTGCATATGTGCAGGCACCCAACACCACGTCCATACAAAAACATAGTACAATCCATAGTACAAAGACAGAGTGTAGGGCGCCTGCACACAACACCATGCGTTGATGCCATGTGTGCATATGTGCAGGCACCCAACACCACGTCCATACAAAAACATAGTACAATCCAGATACAAATTCAGCTTTTACAGAGGCCAGTTTCGAATTGCAGCCATCCGTAGGTGCCCTTTGAGAGCAGTTTTGAAGGAGCCAAGGGATTCACATGTCTTAATGACTGTTGGTAGGGCGTTCCACATTTTGGTCGCATAGGAGCGAAAAGAATTTAGTCCCTTGTTTGTGCCGAATCTGGGTTGTACATGGTTTGTTGCACTCCCTCTGGTGTTGTGGGTGTGGACTTCGTTTACATTAAGGAAGTATTTAGACAGGTACATGGGTATCTTGGTGGTGTATCTAATCTTGTGGACCAGACCCATTGCAAGATGCTGTACTCTGTCGTCGACCCTAAGCCATCCCAGCCTGTCAAAGTGGGCAGGGGTGAGGTGGGTTCGGGGGGTGAGGCCAAGTAGGAGCCTGACCAGTTTGTTTTGGGAGGTCTGGAGCCTTGTTTTAAGGGCCTTTGAGGTGCTGTGGTACCAGATGAGGTAAGTGAGGCGAGGCAAGTGATGACACGGTTGATGGGAAATAGCAAACAAGTATTTCCCATCAACCGTGTCATCACTTGCGCTTCCACTCAGGTCATTTACATGCTGCGCTGTCCTTGTGGTCTAGCCTATGTGGGCAAAACCACTAGGAAACTGAAGCTAAGGATACGTTTGCTCCATATCGTTTTTAACTTATTGTATTGTTGATGATTTGATTTTGTACCTGGTTTTAACCTCTTGTAAACTGTTCCCTTTTCTCTTTCACAGGGAAAGTTTTTCATGAAGTTTCAACCTGCAATATGTTTCTTGATCATGATTTTTGTATACTTTATTTAATAATATTACCATTTGTATACTGTCATGATTAATATGGATTATTATGATTTTTTCTTATTACTTTGCACGGGTGTATTGGGTTTTATATATTACTTTTTTGTTCTCATTTAACCACATGAGTACCTGTCACCTTAAGTTAAGTGATGTCATGTCATTTCGTTTGTTCTGATAGGCTTACCTTTAGGCCAGACAGCCTACAAAAAGGATGCTTTCTCATTTGTGTTCATAAAGATAGCCTGATGAAGGCCGCAGAGGCCGAAACGTTGCTATTTCCCTGTAAATAAAAGTTGGTCACTGCATTTGTTTTCCTTGTTCAATTATCATGTCCTGACAAACAACAAATCCAATATCCAGCAAGCAAAAGGGCGGTCAACATCCAGGTATATATAGGTCTTCAAAAACAAACTAAACTGAATGCAGGCAAACTGGAGGGACTGAGGAGCAGATAATGTATGCCTGACGTCGAGAAAAAAATAAATATATTTCTAAATTCTGACAGATTTCTGACATGTTTCTGTAGGGCCACCTGGTGGCGCGCTATGAGCTTGTATATCTGCTATTTTTCAATAGCTAAATTATAACATAATGTTTAAAACACAAAAAGGGGTTCCCGCCCAAAATGGGTTAAGCAGTAAAGTCTTACTGCTTAAGGGGGGGGGGGCGGGGGCGCGAGGATAGTGCACGTGGGTCCCCAAATAATTGACGAATGACAAGAGAACACATTACTGTTATTGATAATAATTATATAACATTAATATCGACGGGTTAATGTAACAAGTAAATACCTTCATGGTATATGTTATCTCTAAAACCTTTTTTCCCCTTTTTTTGTTATGTTGTTCTTTTGTGTCACTGCTGCCTTTGCAGTATCTGCTGCCTCTGGCAAATTAATTTCTTCTCGCCTGTATCAATACAGCTCTATATACCTATCAAATGTCAAATCTCCTTCGCCAACAGGTCGTGGCTGACCTTCTCATGACTCTGACCATCCCCGTGAAGGTGCTGTACTATGCAGGCGTCAGCCCCTTGGGCCTGTCTGTGGCCTATTGCCGCTACTCGTTCAAAGTGTTCTACCTCTCCATGTACACCAGCATCGTTTTCCTGGGCCTCATTAGTCTGGACCGCTACCTGAAGATAGTCTGGCCATTCGGGGAATACGTTGTGCAGAAGGTCAGGGTGGGTCAGGCGCTGAGTGCCACCGTCTGGCTGGTGTTGTCATCTCTAGCGATAGCAGACATCGTCCTCCTGAACAAGCAACCACCGCGGCTCATTGTTCCAGGCGAACTGCAATGTACCTCCCTGATGAGCGAGCATGGTCTGGTCATGCATAAGATCAACGTTGTTCATATGCAGGTAACGCATGCATGCAAACTTGGTGATATACTTTAGCATTACTGTAGCATTTTAACATCACTCTAATGCCCAACACTGTCTGTCAGTATTGCCGCGCGTCATAGCCGCACAGCAACACCCACAGGACGCGGCGCGCTAGTACAGACCTGCCAGCCACGCCCAACGGATCCCCGAAATGGAGGCCGTGCGGCAACGCCTGGAGAATAGCACAGCGGCGCATCGGAGCGTCAGGCGAGGCGTGAACGCGCGCGTCTGACGCCGCCGGTGTGGGATAGGTTAATTGAAAATAACGGAGGCGGCTGTTTTGACGCGCTTTTTTGTTGGGCTTCACATAGTTACGACCTAATCTATAAGGAACAGATTAGAGCGCAATGGAAAATATCCTAAAAAGGGTGCTGTCATATATTTTCCAATGACATAGGCATAAAGGTATACAGCATTTCTGCACTCATAGAAGACAAATTGTTTTTTCCATTTCATACAATACAGACACTTGTGTGTTTTATACATTGTAATTGTAAGCAATTTTTTTTGTGAAGAATCACGCTGAATATATTCTTCTTACAGCTTAATGTCTAATATCCTGTACACACTTATTTGGGTGTAACCTACTTATTCAGGTGGATGAACTGGATATGTATATTTATATTTATACTAGATATTTATATTTAGAAACTAAAAATGTGTTTTTAGTTCAATGTTTGTTTTAAAAACACCATTGACAATGAAGGGAAAGTTCACGTCATCTTGTCCCTAACAAAAACATTAAATGCCATTAACAATAAAGATAATTTAATGTTGATTTTGTCACCGTTTATTTTACATCACCGCCCCTCATTTCACATGGGTGTGATTTTTTCTCCCCTATTCTTTTTTTGCTTGCACAAAAACAAAATCCCCACTGTTTTACACACTTTCTGCTGATGTATTGTGTCCAGGTGGTGTTCTGGTGCACACTGGCTCTGATGGTGGTCTGCTACTCGTTCATCAGCCGGACGGTGTACAAGTCCTACAAAGCCACCATGAGCAGCAGCTCCGAAGCGGCCTGTCGCAAAACCAAAGCCACGGTCTTTGTGGTAGTAGTGGTGTTCTTTGTCTGCTTCGCCCCCTTCCACTTTTTCCTCGTTCCCTACATACTGAACCGCCCAAACACCGCGAGCCGTGGCTGCAGAGAAGAGATCACCATGCACATCGCCCACTACACCACCGTTTGGCTGGCGACCACGAACGCGTGTCTGGATCCACTTATCTACATATTCCTTTGCAAGAAGTTCAGGACACGACTGGTGGCCACACTGACATGCAAGGCCCTCCCACCATAATGGTCACTGGATCTCAACGCAGTTAATTGTCACAGCGTGCGACACAAAATGTTGTTGTGTAGGGAATATATCGTCTCTGTCGGGGTAAGAAAACTGTTACTTTTCAGGATTAAAAAAAATAAAATAGTAGCAGATCTACAAGATCGGGTCCTTCCGTCCGTCCGTCCGTCCTTCCATGCGTCCGTTATCAGCTAATCTCCGGCACCGTTGGCCCGATCCATGCCAAACTTTGCACACACACACTCCCTGGATGCCAACGACGAATATTCCTCAACTGCCTGTTATAGCGCCACCATGAGGCCGATTTACGAAAAACAAATTTCTGTAGATTACTCGTACACATTTTACACATTACACCGGTACCATTTTATGTACACAATTCGGTATACACTATCTCCATAGTCATGTGATCAACACGGAGCGGCACCATTTCCCATCTTCCATCCTGATTGGCTAAGATTGGCTTCCAAAGCTCACACGATTTGTCCGTTTCGAAAAAATGCCACAAATTACAAACGCAGTGTGCAATTTCCGTGAAATTATACAAGCACATTTCCACTAGCCGTGGACGACATGCCACAATGTTTTCCCCAAATCAGCCACACGGTGTTGTTTTTAGCTATAACTGCATCGATCTGTATACATCTTATGTATGCTCACTCCCTAGAGGCCATGGAAAAACATTGTCCCTGCATCCCTCCACATCTGCCGGTTATAGCGCCACCATGAGGCCGATTTCTGCAAAACACATTGCTTATGTTAGTCGCACAGATTTCATCCAAATCTCACGCAAATCGATCCACATGATCTCTGTAGTCATGTGATCAAAGACGAGTCTGTTCTACACTGATTGGCTAATTAAGATTGTCTTCCAAAGTTTTCAGGAGTGGCCCGTTCAAAATGCTGCACATGTCCTGCTCATCCAGAATTCTATCCTTAGAGATGCTATGAGTGATCTGGCTCTGCATTTCCTCAACAAAATTAAGAAAATTGTTGCAAAGAACTAAAACAAAAAAACCTTTTTATATTACTCCTAAACATTTTGCCAAACATCTCACAAAGTCCTATCCTCAGAAGGGCACTTTTTCTAGTTTATCAATGTTGCTGTCATGAATTACGTACTCCATTAATCAATTTTAATTACTTATTTATTTAATATAGTACAACCTAATTTGTGGGTTACATATGGGTGACACAAATGCGTCCAGCAATGCACTTTGTCTAATACATATGTATAAAATAAACTCCAAAGTAAGCAGTGCAATTTTAAATGAAAATGTTGACATGGTAGAAGATGAGAAGATGAAAAGGGAAACTGTTAGAAATCTTTGTGAAAGAATGTACTAGAAAACTACGATTGATGAATATAAATTGCATGCTTTCCTTGATTCAGTTGATTTGAGGGAGGTTGGCCATAACTCTACGGGTGGGGCAATCACCAAACAAGAGGTGAGAGATACAATTGTCCAGTTGAGTAAAAGCTCATACATAGTCTGGATTTTCGGTGGTGGGGTGACCGCCGAACTAACACATGACGTCACAAGCCACGGTAAAGAGCAAATCACCGCCACCACTCCAGCCCTTCTCTCTGTTTTTACTCACCACCGCTCAACGTTATTTCAGCTCCGGTGGTCAGCTCACCACCGAAGCGATGGTCACCTCACCACCGAAAATCCAGACTATGAATAGGCCGTAAGGCCTCATTCACACGTACCAATCAAGCAATGTTTGGTCGTTTTTTGGGGCAAATAAATAAGCATTTCTACTTGTGACAAAATAACACAGGGATGCATGTACAATACACAATATATACAAAATAAGTAGGGATCTTAACAAGATAATTAACATCTAATTCATATTATATATTCAGAGCATATTTAATGTGGTTAAACTTCGTCGTTGCTTTGCTGCAAATAAGTGTTGATTGTGGACTAGAACTAAAATGTGCATTGAACTTGAATATAGGTACTGTCTGGAATCCATGTGAAATGTAGGCTAAATGTAATATTATTTCCTACAAATGATTACTACCACATAATATGGTGTATACTATTACTAGCTATGCTTACTTACAAGACAAAGTCAAAGACAGTCAGTTTAGAGTTTATAATAAGAAGCTTCTCATTCATGATCTTTGATTGATTTATTGTCTTGTAGCAAAAAGGGCGCAAACGGCTGCTTTTTTTTAGCTCATTGGCTCTGAGACGCCGTCTCTGGTCAGGAACCTCCTTCTTTGGGAGGCGCACTTCATGCCACTACTAGCCTACTGATTGGTTGGAAGCTCATACACACTCAGCCCGCGCTCTCGTCCGTTTCTTTGATTGGTGGGGCGCACACCCGCACATAAAGAAAGTAGTATTCTCTGTGACAGTCTGTGTTGTTGAAGGTATAAAATATCTCGCGCGCCTCTTGTCCAGCACATCTCTTCGAAATTCAACTCCAAAACTAAATCTACATCAAAATGAGTGGCCGAGGAAAAACCGGAGGAAAAGTCAGGCAGAAGGCTAAGACGCGCTCATCCCGTGCCGGGCTCCAGTTCCCCGTGGGTCGTGTTCACAGGCTGTTGCGTAAAGGCAACTATGCCCAGAGAGTCGGTGCCGGCGCCCCGGTCTATCTGGCTGCTGTCCTCGAGTATCTGACCGCTGAGATCCTGGAGTTGGCTGGAAACGCTGCCCGCGACAACAAGAAGAGTCGTATCATCCCTCGTCACCTCCAGCTGGCCGTCCGCAACGATGAGGAGCTCAACAAACTGCTGGGTGGAGTGACCATCGCTCAGGGCGGTGTGCTGCCCAACATCCAGGCTGTTCTGCTACCCAAGAAGACCGAGAAAGCCGCTAAGAAATAATTCTCCTTCAAGTTACAAACTCCAAAAAGGCTCTTTTAAGAGCCACCCACTGTTTCTATATAAAGAGTCACTTCTATTTATATAAGCAATACTTTCGTGATCTATTGAGCAATATGGATACATTATATAAGCCTAGTTTTCAAACCTTATCTACACAGGCTTTGGGATTGCAAACTAGACATACTCTCACACGCTAGTCTATTTGCTTAGCCATTGCATTGATTTATTTTACTTGCATTAATTCATATGTATATATGACATTTACATATTGCTAATTTGATACCGTATCGGTTTTACTTCCAAGTACATATGATGCAGTGCATAATACGTATTTAACTCTGATCAATTTGCCATGTATTTTTACATGATTGCTAGTGTAGTGGAGCGAATATGAAATCTACATGACAAGCTTTTTAAAGTTCATAATGTTGAACACCATTTACAGCAATCATTTTGTTGCTTATTAATTAGTGCACAATACTTCATTAACAAGTTACATACATAGTGTTAGCATTGTTATTCAGATCAGCGTCAAATGACTGACCTGAACTAACTGGATTAGCAGACAGTCTGTAAAGGCCATTTGCGTTTAAACTACTGGCTCTGAAATGGCCATTTGCTTATAGCATTTGGATAAACCCTTTCTTGGAAAATATGGGTGGTCCTTAAAAGGACCGTTGTGTTTAGAGCAGACAGATGAGTTTACTTGGAGCTGGTGTACTTGGTCACAGCCTTGGTGCCTTCAGACACGGCGTGCTTGGCCAGCTCACCGGGGAGCAGCAGGCGAACGGCGGTCTGAATCTCCCTGGATGAGATGGTGCGGCGCTTGTTGTAGTTAGCCAGTTTGGAGGCTTCACCGGCGATGCGCTCAAAGATGTCGTTGACGAAGGAGTTCATGATGCCCATGGCCTTGGAAGAGACACCGGTGTCGGGATGGACCTGCTTCAGGACCTTGTATATGTAGATGGCGTAGCTCTCCTTCCTTCCCTTTCTGCGCTTCTTGCCGCCCTTCGTGGCAGTCTTGGTGACGGCGCCCTTCTTGGAGCCCTTCTTGGGCGCTGGCTTTGCTACTTCAGGCATTGTGCTTGTATTCAACAGAACAGTTCAGTTGCAGTGAAGAATGTGTAAGAGGACGCTCTCGTACGACTATTTATACAGAGCCAATGCAAATGAAGCGTGTGACTACTATCATCTGATTGGCTGATCCTACCATAGAGAGTTTTCTGTATTATGTTTTCCCGCTCGTGTGCTCTATTGTCCCCTTGTCCCTTTTATACATTATTAATATGTATGGTAAATGTATAATTTAAAGCCCCTTTTTATCATAATGTGTTTTGTTTTGATTTTGCATTGATCCTCCTTTATGACTGCTGTTGCTGCTATGACACCCACATTTCCCCATTATAAAGGTATATCTATATCTGCATTCATTGAGAAGATGACAATATTCCCGGCGTTAGTATTAATATAATAATATGTTAATTAGCCAAAATAGAGAGCTCAGGCAGCATGGTGTGTTCTTATGTAAGTCCTAGCCTGAAAGATGATGGTTGATTAAAGATGATGGTTATCATCACTACTATGCAGGGAAACACTGTATTCTGAATATTGCAAAGTAAGATAATGATAAACTGAGTGTGTATCATGTCCAGGCATCAGGTCCCACCTGACAGAAACCGGCCTGCTGAAACCAGGAACCGGATTAACTACTACATTAATTAACATGTTCTTTATGGCAAATTTCATTCATCCAGAGAGTACAAGCTTTGCCAGATGTAATAGAAACTGTTGTGTTGTTTTATATAGTTGTTTGAATCCCATCCTATAATGTTTGTTTTAAAACCGCCATGTATTGACAATGAAGGGATAATTAATGTTTGTTTTTAGTGCAATGTTTGTTTTAAAAGAATAAAGATAATGTAATGTTTGTTTTGTCACATAGCAACATGAGTTAGATAAGAGCATGCAGGTGTGATTTTTAATATACAGAGCGGTCCTCTTGTAAGAAACATCCAAATTCATAGTTATGAACTTATGCAATGATGTTTCCCAATAAACTTGAACATTTGATTGCCAGTTTGTGGCTCCAACTATTACATTCAGTCAGAGGCTACTGTCTTCTTAACCTCTATATTTGGACGGTTGAACGGATTTGGCTCTGTACTTGTTCTCCTCCACCCTGTCTGTTCTTAATGCCCTGTAGGCATAAATCTGCTTCAATGTGTTGCACTGTCAGCTTGTAGATCTGATATTATGTTTTCAATCCCAACTATTCGTTACCCCTCCAGGGGCACCCATTGTGCGTGTTGTTTAACAGCACGCAATCTCCTTCATTAAAGGCCTTACAGAGTTTCAACTTTTAATCTTATGCTAAAGTAGTTGTTCAACCAATCTTTTATGGTTGAGGCTCCACAACCAAGTGTCTCACCACTGGATCCTGCACTACCACATGATTGAACCGTATTAATACACTACCAAGTTAACGGTAGCTCAATGGAGTACAACATTGGGTAATACTCTTTAAAGAAGGTGTGGGCGGCTCTTAAAAGAGCCTTTGGGTTGTTGGTAGATCAAGTCAGCATTATTAACCTCCGAATCCGTACAGAGTGCGTCCCTGTCTTTTCAGAGCATAGACAACATCCATGGCGGTCACGGTCTTTCTCTTGGCGTGCTCAGTGTAGGTTACGGCGTCACGGATCACGTTCTCAAGGAACACCTTGAGGACACCGCGGGTCTCCTCGTAGATCAGACCGGAGATACGCTTCACTCCGCCACGGCGAGCCAGACGGCGGATAGCGGGCTTGGTGATTCCCTGGATGTTATCACGAAGGACCTTGCGATGACGCTTAGCACCTCCTTTTCCGAGACCTTTTCCTCCTTTTCCTCGCCCTGACATTTTGAGTTCAGCTGTAGTTGCAGTTAGAAAACTGAGTGATTTGAGAGCTCAGAGCCTGCCTTTTTATGTGTGTTCTGAGGACGTAAGGGAGGACATGCAGAGCGAGCTGTGGGCGTTACTAACTCCGCCCCCCACAACACACACGCGCGCGCGCACACACACACACACACACACTCACACACACACACACACACACACACACACACACACACACACACACACACACACACAAAACTACTGTAGCTTTATCGCGTTTGTATATAGTGTAACGATCCCAGGAACAGGAGGCAGAGACGTAGTTACCATGAACGATAAAGATCCCTCTTTATTCCTTTGTAGACACTCATATAACAACAGCATTGATATATCTCCTAGTTAGGTAAACGTGCACTCTCAACCAAACTACCCGGCACAGAGAGCCTCTACCTAGGACCCCCGTCACTCACTCTAGAAGTCCCACCCCCAAGACAGTCCCATTGGCTGCAGCCATAGCTGGCCGCTACACTACCCCCCCCTCACAAAAGTCCTCGACCCCGAGGACCGGGCCAACAGGCAAGATAAACAGCCAACGTACACCACGGCAACAGCCTAGAAATCAAAGCAAGAAATCAAATACATCCCCCACATCCCAAATACAGTTCACAACTCTTGTTTTTTTTTTTTTTTTTTTTTTTTTCAATTCACAACGTCCTTGTCAGACCAGTGCCCCAGAAGACACCACATAGTCTCCCAGACGGCCCGGAGGTCTTGTCCGCCTCCTCGGCCGAGACCTCGTGGGGGTCGGGGGTAGGGGGACAGGGGCAGGGGGGGAGGGAAGGGCGCCCGGGGGGGGGTCAGGGGGGGAACGGGACAAGGGTGTAGGAGCAGGGGAAACAGTTTCTCCTTGTGGCATGGGTGGAGACCCGGGGGGGAGTTGGGCTGCCGGAGGAGAGGGAGAGGTCGCCGGTGCGTCCGTGTCGGGGGAGGGGGGACCCCCCCTGTAGGGGGCCAGTCTGTCTCTGTGGAGGGCTACCTTCCTTCCCCGAGGAGGCATCTGCACACGGTAAACAACCTCTCCCAGCCTCTCTAACACCTTGCAGGGTCCCGTCCACTTGCTGTCCAGCTTGGGGCTCCGTCCCTTCTTCCGCAACGGATTGTAGACCCAGACTAGCTCGCTGGTGCGAAGTCTCGGCCCCGGGACTTCACGTCGTAGTAGTGCTTCTGCTTCACTGCGGCCCCCTGTAGCTGCACCCGGGCGAAGCTGTGGGCAGAGTCCAGGCGGTCCTGCAGTTTCCTGGCGTACTCCGGCCCTGCAGGAACGGCCGGGGCGTCCGGCGGAAGACCGAAGACCAGCTCAGCCGGGGTGCGTAACTCTCGTCCCAGCATGAGGAGAGCCGGCGTGCACTCCATCGACTCCTGTACTGCCGAGCGGCATGCCATGAGCACCAGGGGCAGGTGTTTGTCCCAGTCCCGCTGGTGTCGGGAGGTGACGATGGCAAGCTGATCTCCCATGTTCCGGTGAAACCTCTCTACCAACCCGTCGCTCTGGGGGTGCAACGGGGTAGTGCGAGTCTTGTGTATGCCCAGGCGCTCGCACATGGCAGCGAACACCCGGGATTCAAAGTTCGTCCCCCTATCGCTGTGTAGGGACTCCATGGCACCGAACCGGCTAATCATGCCCTCCACCAGGGCATCAGCGACCGTTACTGCCTCCTGGTTTGGGATGGCGTAGGCCTCTGGCCACTTAGTAAAGTAGTCTATGGCGGAGAGGACATAACAGTTGCCCCCCTCGGAGCGTGGGTACGGCCCTGTAATGTCTATCCCCACCCTCTCCATCGGGCACCCCACCGGGAACTGTTGGAGTGGCGCTTGCGAGCGCCCGGCAGGGCCTTTGCGGGCAACGCAGAGGTCACAGCGACGGCAGAAGTCAGCGACGTCCCTCTTCTGCCGCCCCCAGTAGAAGTTCTGTCGAAGGCGGCGGAGTGTTTTGGTGACTCCAAAGTGACCTGACCCACCTGCTCCGTGCATGGCTTTCAGTACAGTCTCCTGCAGGTCCTTAGGAACCACCACTTGCCACTGCTCCTCCCCGGTGGCCGCCGTCTTGAACGCCCGCTGTAGTACTCCTCCGGACAGCCGCAGTGAGTCGAACATAGTCCACAGACCCTTGGTCGCCTTGGAGAGGGGCGCCACCGCCTCCCATGGCACGCGCTGCTGAGCCTCCACCCACCGCAAGACGGGCTGCAGGTCCGGGTCTTCTTCCTGTTTGTCTCTCCATTGGGTGTCCGTCACAGTTTGCAGCTCCTTGCAGACGACCTCCTCGATCCTTCTGACGGCTGCACACTCCTCCCCCTCCGTACGCTGTTCCAGCTCCCGTGCTTCTCTCCTCTCGCAGTAGCGGCAACCTTCCGTCGCACACGGCCGGCGTGATAGGGCATCCGCGTTAGTGTGACGAGCCCCTGGCCGGTGTTCTATCTTGAAGTCGTATTCCTGCAGCTCCTCCAACCACCTGGCAACCTGTCCCTCTGGCTCCTTGAAAGTCAATAACCACTGGAGAGCTGAGTGGTCCGTCCTCACCACGAAGGGAAGACCGCACAGGTAGTATTTGAAGTGTCTGGTAGAAAGTACTACTGCCAAGAGCTCCCGGCGGGTGACGCAGTAGTTCCGCTCAGCCTTGTTGAGCTTTTGGCTAAAGTACGCCACTGCTCTCTCTCCCTCCGGCCACAGCTGGGATAGGACTCCCCCCACCCCCACACCGCTAGCGTCAGTGTCTAGTATGAAGGGCAGTGTGGGGTCAGGTGGAGCGAGGACCGGAGCCTCGCACAGTGCCTGCTTCAGACCGAGGAACGCCTCCTCGCACCTCTCAGTCCACGTGAAGTCTCTGTCCTTTTCCAGCAGTCGGTACAAGGGTGATGCAATGGTGGCGAAGCCCTTCACATGTCTCCTGTAGTACGAGGCCAGACCGATGAAACTCTTCAACTGACTCTGGTCACGGGGGGTGGGCCACTCCTCCACCGCCCGCACCTTGTCATTCATGGTGCCGATGCCCTCCGCGTCCAACTCGTGCCCCAAGAAAGTTACCTCTCTGCGCATGAAGTGGCACTTCTCAGGGTGCAACGTCAGCCCCGCAGCTCTTATCCTCTCCATAACGCGCCTCAGGGACTCCAGGGCCACCTCGAAGGAGCGGCCGTGCACCAAAAAGTCATCGAGAAACACCAGGCACTCCTGGCGGGGGATACCAGCCAACACTTTGTCCATGAGCCGGGCGAAGGTGGCAGGGGCATTACAAAGACCGAAGCTAAGGACCTTGAACTGCCATAGCCCCCGCCCGGTGCAGAACGCAGACTTGGAGCGAGATTCAGGGGAGAGGGGAACCTGATAGTAGCCGCTCTTGAGGTCCAGTGTGGTGAACCACGAGGACCCGGAGACTAGGTCCAAGGACTCGTCGATGCGGGGGAGGGGATAAGAGTCCTTCGTGGTCACGTCGTTCAACCGCCTGTAGTCGACGCAGAACCGCCAGTCTCCGTTCTTCTTTGGGACCATAACCACGGGCGCCGCCCAGGGGCTTTCTGACGGCTCAACGAAGTCCGCCTGCAGTAGGTCTTCCAAGGCCTTGTCACATGCCTGCTGATGAGCGAGGGGGAGGCGGCGTGGCCGGCACTTTATGGGCGCCGCAAGTCCAGTGTCTATCACGTGCTCTGCCATGGTAGACCTCCCCACCTCGCTCTCACTCATCGCGAAACAGTCCTGGAACTCCACAAGCAGCTGTCTCAGCTGTCCCTGCTGCTGCTCCTCCAAGTCCCCGTACTCCTCTCTCCACACACCTGAAGGCAGCCCCCCTCCGCCCCCCTCGTCGGGCAGGGCCGTGGCTGCTGACTGGCACTGGAGGTGCCCAGCGTCGAACGACGTCTCCTCCCCCCCCTGGGGAGGCCACGCTGGGCACGGGGTAAAGCTGGTGGAGGGTGGCGGGATGAACACAGGGGCCAGCGGAGATAGAGACTGGACGATGGGCTGGGCAGGGGGCAGGGGGACGGTAGCTAGGGGGCCCATGGCAACTGTAGGACCCCCTGGGAAGCTAAGCGTACCCCTCCCCATGTCCAGCAGACACCCCGTGTCCTGGAGGAAGTCCAGTCCCAGGATGAAGCAGTCCTGCACGTCCGCCACCCAAACCAGATGGCGAACACGTCTGCCTCCCACGCACAACCACATCAGCCCCTTCCCCAACATGGGAGCCAGCTGACCTGTGGCCGTGCGGAGGCGCACCGCTGTGGGCTGCAGTGTTGTCCCGCCGGGCAGGACGTCCGGCCTCACCAGCGTCACCGACGACCCGGTGTCCACCAGGCCAGCAGTAGGCACCCCTTGGACCGTGACAGCGACATGGCAGGAGCTCCCACCCCCGGAGCTCCCACGGATCCACCCCACCACGACCGGTGGAGCACCGCTGTCATCTACTTCTTGGGGGGATGGAGCCCCTCCCCCCTCGCTGCACCGTTGGGCTCCTCCTGCTGACGGGCGAGGCTGAGAAGATGGCGGCGTGCTGTCATCTACTTCTTGGGGGGATGGAGCCCCTCCCCCCTCGCTGCACCGTTGGGCTCCTCCTGCTGACGGGCGAGGCTGAGAAGGTGGCGGCGTGCTGTCATCTACTTCTTGGGGGGATGGAGCCCCTCCCCCCTCGCTGCACCGTTGGGCTCCCTCCGCTGGACAACAGGCCTGGGCTGACGTTGTTGGGGCAGCGGTGGAAATGGGGGCCCGCATATCCCCGTCTATGCGGACCCCGAGGAGTTTCCCCGCTTCTGGAGAGCAGCAGGGCACCTCCGTAGTATGTGGCCGGGCTGGCCACACCCCCAGCAGACCTGCGGGCCACGCGGCGGCGGTACCTGTAGAGTCACCGCCCGTAGCAGCTCAGTCATCTCAGCCGCCCATGCTGGCACCTCCTCCCTGGCGGGGCATCCTGACGCAGCCCTCACCGCATGGGGGCTCACTTCCTGCCCACCGCTGGCAGCAGCACCCTGCAGGCTCTCTCTCTCTATAGCCGCCTCCAGTGCCTCTAGCAGAGACTTCGGGTGCTGGAGCTGTACTTGCACACGCAGATCAGGGGGGGAGATGGCCCCGACGAACAGATCAGTAGCCAATTCACTCCGTGCATCGGCGGGCATGTGACTGTATGCCCGCCGCACCTGGCCCTCAATGTCATTAGCCAGCCCCCGGAGCGACTCACCAGGCTTCCTGCATCTCCCCCTCAGTTCATTTTTCAAGAGCGCTGGCTGGGACCACGTTCCAAACCGCCTCTTGAGGGCCCCCACCAGGGCATCGTAGCACCGCCGCTGCACAGGGTCCAGAAGCAGGAGACATGACAGAGCGTCCCCCTCAAGGCACAAAGCCAACTGCAGTGCCTTGTCCCTTGATTCCCACCTTCTAGCGTCTGCCAGCAGTTCAAATTGAGCATGAAACGCCTCCCAGTCCGAGCCACCATTGTACTTGGGCGTCTTCACCGAGGCAGCAGACGCGGGAGAAAAGGCGGGAGGAGGAGGCGGCGGCGGCGGCTGTTTGCTGTCCGTGGCGTCCCCCGCGGCGCGACCTCCGCGGTGGTCAGCCTCCGTGGCCAACTCTAGCTGGGGCATGACGTCCGACGGTCCAGGCAGCCCATAATCTGCTCCGTTCCGCGGCTCTTTCTTTATTTTCACTCCACCGGAGCTTTCCATGCTAACGGCCGGTCTAGCTAACACGCTAACTGAAGCTAAGCTAGCTAGTAAACAATGCGCGCAACTTACGTCTCCGTACGACAATCCGTCTTTAGTTTTAGTTTTCTTCAGACACCAGTGTAACGATCCCAGGAACAGGAGGCAGAGACGTAGTTACCATGAACGATAAAGATCCCTCTTTATTCCTTTGTAGACACTCATATAACAACAGCATTGATATATCTCCTAGTTAGGTAAACGTGCACTCTCAACCAAACTACCCGGCACAGAGAGCCTCTACCTAGGACCCCGTCACTCACTCTAGAAGTCCCACCCCCAAGACAGTCCCATTGGCTGCAGCCATAGCTGGCCGCTACAATATATATATTTTTTCAGTGACAAAATCTGCCTTGCTCTGCTCTATTCTTCTATATCATAATAATAATGTATTAATATGTATGTGATGTATTATCACTACCCTTCCGAACATTTGCACTGGGTCATATTTATTTCTACATTTCATGACTTCATGTCTTGCTAATTTATGTAACCTAGGCAATTGAAAAATTGCACAATGAGATAATTCTGATGATGTAAAGGTGGACGCGTTATTAGATTAGTTTTTTTCATCTTTTTTTACTATTACATTTTAAATGGCATTACTCAATATAAATGTTATTTTGAAAAAAACATTGAACCAAAAACCACGACCAAGGCAATAGCAAAAGTGGATTCACAAATTGTCAATATTCATTAGGGATGAGGATATTTGCAAGAATCCATAACTAATACAATAAGTGTCAGGGGTGAACAGTTTGGGAGAACATCAGCATAAATAGGCCAGCAGCAGAATTGTCAATACATTTTCTGACCGCAGTAAACACACTCCTGTTCAAGGAAAGCATGATGGTGGAGTTGATCTCAAATTCCAATGACAGAATGCCATTTGTTGGGAAAACTTGATTCATTTTGGACAAATGACTCACTGTGATCAGAAAACTAAGCGTTTTTAAATCTACAATCCTGTATATTTGATTATGGAGAAAACACACATCTAGGTAGGCCTAGATAGTTCATGATGAGCTCTAAATAAAACCAGTAAGACGCATGAGGGCGAGAAGCTAAAGGGCGAGGTTGCGTGCACGCATTCGCCTTGTTGATGGCAGACTGCTGGAAGAGCGCTGGTGCTTTGACATGGACGGTCGGATCAACATGGAATGAATTCTGTAGTGGCCATATAAGGAACATGTCTTCATTTTCGGTCCTGTTGAGTTTTTGCAGGCTGCTGGGCTCGACTGCACTAATAATTTTGGGCCAGGTCCGTCTAGAGTTTGAATAGTCTATAATCTAGTCTATAATAACGACACAATGAAATTGATTTCAAATGAGCTTTATTGGCATGTGTTTACATTGCCAAAGCAAGTGTCAAAATCGAATCAAAATGGGAAAAGTATACATTTGGAGGGGGTACAGCATTTTGCAAACAGAGATATACATTGCATCGTTATGCTATACAGGGTATAAAGCTTTTGTGGTCATTTTGGTACAAATAGCAGCATTTTTTTGCTAAAAAAATGCCAAAAAAGCTCAATGCCGGCATATTGTATGTATACAATATTTCAGGCCAATAAAAAAAAATACTATATACCAAATGTCCCACTTAAACAAAAGAAGCCTTTCAGCTTTTGGACTACAAGATAAAACCTGGCACACTATTGCAAGAAAGGTCTTTGAAACGCCACGCACCAACCTTGTGTACCAGACCCAGTTATGTTAGCATTGACACTGAGGATTTGTCTGTGGCACATGTGCGTTATAGTTAGACAATACATTTAGCACACTTTGAATACCCCCACAAATACTAGAAACATGCTCATCCCCCACCTCCACTTTGAGAAGCCACTGATAGTTATGTAGATTAAATTTACACCAAAACTCTACACTTGCTTTGTACAGCACTACACCAGAGGTAGCCCTACTGATTTTAATCCCTGCCATTTTTACAGCAATATTCCTATATTCTGCAGCACTACAGTGGAATGACTTGCCTTCCAGCCTCAAGCTGATCAGTTCCTTCGAAAACTTTAAATGCACATTAAAAAGATGGTTGGCTGATAAACATGACCTAATATTTTAAATATATCCACCGTTTAGATTAGAATAGGTTAAAAATAAGACAAAATCTAGTTTGTATTGGTTGGGTTTTTCGTGTTTTTGTTTCTTGTTATCTTTGTTTCCTGCCCCCTTCTCCAAAAGGAACAGGGTCAGGGAAAAATACAAATGGTATTCTGTTTTATTCCCCTTTCGCCCAAAAGGACCACAACGGATAAATGTATAGTTAGGCTATATATTATTATGTAGATTAGATTTACACCAAAACTCTCTACACCTGCTTTGTACAAGAGTCTCATTCAACACAATGGAACAATGACACCTCTCCACCACAAGGTGGAGCTGAATGTCTAAGTAATTTAAATAATTTGCATGTTGATCACATTTAAACTTGAGTTAGTTGTATTATTGCGAAATCAGTGAGCACTTACTATGAGACCTAGCAGATCATGTATGTCTGTGTCTGTCTGTCTGTCTGTCTGTCTGTGTGTCTGTCCCGACTCCCGCTATCCAAATATGGAGTGTGTTGCATCAGTAATCACTCAGCTCCATATATGGGCACAAAAGGGGCCAGGTCCACTCAGCTCCATATAAGGGCACAAAAGGGGTCAGGTCCACATATACAGTAACAGCGGGACAGACACACAGACAGACAGACAGACATGATCTGCAGGGTCTCAGCTGCGTTCGCACGTCTTACTGGTATATTTGATTATTAAAAGTAGGATAACTACTTAAATTAAACTATAAAATATAAAGGCACGATTTAAATTTCAGCTCGTGCAAAATAAATGTCTGCTAAACGAAAGGCATTATACATCCAACTATGCGTAGATATTTCGAACAAACATTAGTTAATGTTGCAATTGAGTAGATAGAATTGAATAATGAGTAGATTCTGGCTTTTAGTTAGTTGAACGTGCAGGACTAGTGTATTAAGGAAAAAATAATCTTAAAACTAGAACTGCACTCTGCCGAGTGCATACTTGCTTGTTGCACACTAGTAGGCCATAAATGGCCTACTAGTGCGCAAGCAGAGCGCGCAAGTACTTTCGACCGCTGGAAAGTATCACATCTCAGTATCTCTGTGAAGGAACGTTTGAAATGTATAATCATTACGTGTAACTATTTGCTACCTAACTACTTTTTTACAGAAAAATGAATCATTGATATGTGATGAAAAAAAAAGGTATATAAACTGAATTAAAATATATTATACAGTATAATTATTTTATTACTTATTGTAAATTGTCAATTGTTTTAAATGTATTTCATTTTTGTAATTTATTTTTGTACTATAGTGATATTAATACTAAATCATGATCAGAGTAATATGTGTCTCTAACTTCAATTTCTGTAATAATACTTTCAAATTTGTTGAAATATACATGATCTAAAATACTTCCGAAATCTGTAGTTGGATTTGTATTTAATTGTTTAAAGCCTAATCTTGACATGAAGGTCTTTATATTTATATCTTTTTCAGTATAATGGTCTTCATTGAAATCTCCTATTATCATAATTGTGGAAGTCGGAGATGATAGATACTTTACCATTTTCTTGAGAAATGTGTTTAATTCCGTAAGGTTTGTTTTAGGTGATCTGTACATAAGAATGATATATAGATCTTTATTTTTTACATGTATACATAAGTGTTCTACTTTTTCTAATATCTCGATTTCTTTTTGAATTATTTCAATGGCAATATCTTCTTTTATAGCAAACATAACTCCCCCACCTATATCAGATTCTCTGTCATTCCTGATTGTTTTGTAATTGGTGTTCATTGTTTTTAATTTAAAAGTAATGTTATTATTTTTATTTAAGTGTGTTTCAGTAAAAGCTATTAGATCCAACATTTCGAGTTGGGAATCTGAGTTTATATCTTGTAAATGTGTTAGATAACCTCTGATGTTCAACAATCCAATTTTTAATGAATGTTTTAATGGTAATTGAGTTATCTTCCGTATATTTGGATTTTCTAGAGGTGATTGTCGTAATCGTATCATTTCTCTTTCTACATTCTTATCTACTTTGATCTTTTTAGGACTAAAATCAAGTATATATAGATCTCTTATCCTTTTCACTCGACTGAATGCTACATAGGCTTGTCCCGGGTTAAAACGTGAGCCCTTCATAGATACGACAATCTCTTGTATAGTTAAACCTTGAACCTTATGAATAGTTAATCCCCAAGCTAATGTCAACGGAAATTGAAACCTATTTGTTGATCCTGTTCTTCTGCCTCCATGGAAAATTATAGCTTCATGTCTGTATATTGGAACTGCTTCTGGGTAATTTTTATATTTACTATTAGACTTCGCATTAAGACCAACATCTTTGTCTTGGAATTTAACAAGTATTACTGTAACATAGGTGTCGTTTTTCTCAAAGTCAATATACTCAACAAGTCCTCTGATACCGTTGACTAATCCATCAGATACCATTACATTAGTAGTCAACATCACTTGTGCACCAATTGCTATACTGAGTGTTGTTGGTAAACCTCCTGTTTGTGATAGTTTACTTTTTGTGCAATCCAGATCAAATAACCGTGTGTCTTTATCTTTTTTACTATCTTCTGCCTTTATATGACAAATAGTAATATTTAGTTTATCAAGTTTGTACTTATTGTGTTCATCGACAGATGCATTTTCTGCAAAGACATGAAGTGCATCTTCTGGGTATTTATCATCATTAGGATTTATTTCTCTTGATTGTAATAGTTGGATATCCTCATCTGTCATTTTTCCTTCTCTGACGCGATTCAACATTACAGCAAAGTTCAAATCATCTTTCTGTCGCATTACTTCATTAAGTTCCAACAATTTAAATGAATCCCATCCATTACCACATATATTAGCCATTTCATTACTTGTACCTTGAAAGATGTATTTTTGCATTACTGGTGGTAATTGGAATAGATCTCCAACGGCTAAAATAGATACATTGCCAAACAGTTCTTGTACCTTTGAACGATTCTCGATAACATTTGTGCCTTTAATTTGACTTAATCGTTTATGTACTTGGAGAAAAATGTCTGCACCAATCATAGAAATTTCATCTATAATTAATAATTGCAGATTTTGTAAGGAATTTTCTAGTAATGCCACCTTTTCTTGATTCAGTGGTAAGAAATTATTTCCAAATCTCGATGATTTTAAAGATAAAGCGGAATGGAGTGTCACACCTCTAATATTAAAAGCTGCTATTCCTGTCGATGCCGTAATCATAGAAATAGTGTCATCGGGTTTTATGTAGTTAACTGATTTGAATAATCTCATGCAGTCATAATGGATCAGTTTAATAAGATGACTCTTTCCAACTCCACCTGATCCACTAAGGAAGATATGATATGGGACAGGTTTTTTTCCTTCCTTTAAAGCAACAACTGCATTTTTACACCATTGACGATGGAAATCCATTAATTGTTTTTGTTTCTGGTTCAATGATCTCATCATTTTACAATATTCTTGATGAGATAATATATCTCTCCTGACTTCTTGTTTGTAAAGATCCCCTGTGTAGTTTCTTCGATTCCTAGATACAAGTTCTGTATTAGCATCCAAGTCCTCTTGACTTATTTCACGTTCCGTCTCTTCATCCTCCTTTCGTATAAGTATTTCTTCGTGTTCTGTACAAGGAGCAATATTTTCCCAAGCATGTTCCGGTGGACCATTAGTTTCAAGGTTCCTTATAGCTGCATCTATTGCTTCTGGATTTATACTGTATTTCTTCTCATTTTTGAAAATGACATCAATCTTGGTATTGTAATGGTTTTCATAATTATTGTATACACTTATTAGATCATCTTCTTCATTTCGCCATGGTAAATACAACATTAACTCAGCACGGAAGTGTTTTTCCTTTTCTGTTTCTTTATTGTATTTATGAAATCGAATGACAGCTTCTTTACATCGTTTGTACATAATACCTAGTCCATGTTTTAGAATTATAAAATTAGTTCTTTGGTTTTCTTCTTTTTTTTCAATTTCTACGTCTTCTATTATGTCATCATTATTCGTTTTTCTATTGTAATTAGCAACAAATTCTGCTAAACAAATATCTTCTAATATATCTGGTCTTGCAGCGTACCTCTCGATAATATTAGAATAAAAGATATCCTGTTCATCATCTTGCATATCTTGAATAATTTTCAATGGTTTCATCATGGATACCCGAGAATTCTTAGAGTTAGTGTTTATAAATATTACCTTAGTGCTCATTTTCTTTAAAGGTAGTGACAGTAGTCTGTATGCTGCTTCTTGTGCTGAAACTTCTCTATGGTTGAGAAATACTGATTTTATTTTATTTATTTGATCTTTGAAGTTCATGTCTCTACATTCATTTGATACAACTTTTAATAGTTGTCCCATGTTCTTTTCGGTTTTCATCATGTATGAGGCTACATACATTACACAGGCGTATGGATCTGTAATGTATTGTATATCCATGTTAGCTTTCCATGCCATAAGAATATCGGGATTGTAGTTATTGATCCATATTTCACTTGGTCTTCTTTTTAGTATAACCGTATTTCCTCTCTTTGAAACGGTTAAAGCTGTTTTGTATTCGTCCTCTGTAATTTCAAGTAATTTTAACATTTCATTCAACTGCATATTGTCTAATAGTTGGTCTTCATGTATGAATGTTATTACCTTTTTTAATAGAGTACGTGCTCGTTTTAACTCCTCATCCGAATCTGTTTCCCTTGCAATTATAATGAATGGACTTGGTGGTTTTGGAAAATTAAATCTGCAATTTCCTTTCTTCTTACATGCACATGAATGAACGTGTGTTTGTAATGTTTCTACTAATTTTCTTAACTCTGGTTTTTCATTTTCATCCGGTAAACTACAGCTTATGATTTCATCTATAAATCTCTTCACTTTTTCCTCGTCATCTACATCTAGTTTCGGAGCATGTTTGATCCATAAAATACTATGAGCATGAGGTGAACCTCTTGCTTGAAATTCGATTCTGAAAGCAAAGTCGATTACTTCTCCTAGTGGTCCTAATTTAGATTTTATAAAATCTCGTATAAAGATTTCTAATCTATAATTAAATTGTCTTGCAGCAGTCACAGGATTTCTTCTTAACCATTTGCTCCTATCCTCAAAACTCATATTCATTATGTCTTCAGTAGTGAATTTGATTCCATGTTGATGAGCAATGATCTGTATAACTTCTGGCCATCGAAGATCAGCTGATGATAATGTCAAAAAAACGGCAGGTATATCTTTTTGACGTAGGTAACCCAGCAGATCATATAGTGTCCTTTGCCAATATACATTCGAACCTCTGACATCTTTCAAAAATCTATAAGCCTGATCTTTTCTTAATAATCCTTCAACATTATATTTATTTTTTAAAAAACCTGCATTTATAGTTAGACCTTTAATTTCTCTTCCTTTCGTCTGTCGTAACATGATCGATGCACTGTCACATACTTGTTTGCATTCCACACCATACTGACTGGCAAGTAGGTATTCAACATCTTTGGCAAATCTTGTGTCAACATTTAAAAGACGTTGTTGGAAGTAACGTCGAAATGTTAATTTAACAGGCCTGATTCCTGAAATTTTTCCAGTTGGGTAATGAGTTGGAAATGCCATTACCTCAAATTTCTCATCTTCTAGTAAGTGTAATGGTTTTCCACTTTCTCCTGGTGCCACGGAAAAAGTGTATTTTTCAGTCTCTAGGTTTTCTGGTTGAAGACATGATTCGTATTGTAAACCACGATATTTTTCCTCCTGATTGTCATCCATGTAGTCGTTGTCAAACTTATTTTCATCTGTAACTTGTTCCTTATGTATCTTTATCAAAGCTACATAATGTGATTGATCGATGAGACCAATACATATATTTTGATCTGCAGTATTAGTTGATGGAACAATTGTCGTCGGTTTGTTCCATAATGTTGTAACTATTTCTATGTTACAATTCAACATTTCACTTAAACCTTGAATTGCTATATGATCACCCCAGGCGTTGTTTCTCAGATCATCTAGATAACCTTTCCATAGGACATTTTGGTTACAATTTTGAGTTTCATCCTTATCATTATTTAAGAAATTACCATAATGTATTCCATTTATTGTGGGATTTTTTTCAAAGTATTCAATAAGTAGTTTTCTTAATTCTGGTCCATTCATCTTTTTTATATGCTGGTAATTCATTTGATAACAAACTGCATTAAACAAACAATTTCCATCACCTTTAACATTAACAACTTTAAATTGTTGTTCTCGATACAAATTGATAGTTGTTTTATCAATTATTGGATATTTATCATCATCTTCCAAAGGAGTATCTGATTTTGATATTAATGATTGTGTTTCGATTACATCTTTAGGTTTACTTTTGTAAAGTTTATCCTGTTGAGGGTCAGTTATAAAGGCTTCCCACATATTCGAATCCGACGTCTTCCATTCCTTTTCCCAATCTTCCTTGAAAGTAACATTCTCATACAGTGGATTATTTTTTTTCAACCAAGTTAATGCTTTTATAATTCGTTCTGGTCTGATATATTGATACATGTAATGTCCTTTATATATCAATTTTCTTTTCAACTTCAAAGAAAGTATTTGTGCATTACAAGGTAATCTTGGAAGTAAAGTACAAATTGGAGTGAGATCACAAGGAATATTGATCGCAGGACCAACAATCTTCTTCTGTTTTCCTTTTGGTAAGACAACCATTTTCATAAATGGAATACGTTGAGAAATTAATCTAATTTCCATCGAGTTTAAATCAATAAGTTCATCTGGAACAGCTTCAAGTATTAAATTATTGGCCACTGCCTGACTGGGTAGTTTACCAACTTTCAAATTATTATTACATGTATAACAAATCCATTCATTTTCTCCGGGTATTCTTATTCTGTTTTCCTGGTCAAATACCAATCTTGTCAGGTTGTTTATCTCTTTAACATCGTCAGAGTATTTTATCTCATTAAATATTGAGACAGTCTGTCGATATAGAAGTCTGTGGCAACATGTACAGATGTAAACAGGTCCTTCTTTTACTGCATTTTGGAATTTTTCAATAGTTTCAATCATGTTCTGACAACGCAGTGTTTCATTTCCCTTAATTTCTTCTATTTTCTCTCTTCTCTTCTCCGTGATTGTCAGTTTAACTTGATGTTTTTTGTTCTTTTGACGTATATCCCATAGTATTTTCCTTCGTTTTTCGTTGTTCTTAAGGTTATATATTTTTTTTTTATTACACAGATTCTTTTTATAATTTGAATCTTTTCTTTTTAGAAGACGTTCAATTCCTTGTTGTTGATTGTTTTGATAAATTTCCCTTCGTTTTTCTCTTCCTTTTTCCTCTTGTGTTTTCATTTCTTTTTTTGATTTTCTGTATTTTCTCATATATTCTTTTTGCTTATTTTCATTGTTTTTTTTCATTTCTTTTTTTGATTTCCTGTAATTTCTCATATATTCTTTTCGCTTATTTTTGTAAATATGTTTCTTAGTCATGTCTGTACATGGTTTTGTATATGTACATGGTTCCATTGTTTAGATGTATACGTTTGACTTTTAGATAAGTGTTTAGGAAGTTCTGTAGATTTCTGCCGGTTCTACAGGCTATTACAGATCTAGATCTTTGTCTGTGAGGTGCTTTGCGGCTGGTAGGCCGTCTGTGAGATGCTTGGCAGCTGGTAGGTCGGCTGTGTGGTGCTTTGGCGGCTGGTTGTGCAGGTAGGCTGTGAGTTGCTTGGCAGCTGGTGGTGATGGTAGAGCTGTTGGTGGTAGACCGGTGCTGGTGTGGTGCTTTGAGGATGCTAGGTCGGCTGTGAGGTCCTTGGCAATGTCACTAAGCTTAATGGTTAACGTTTTGAAATTTGCGTGATTTTATACAATCCAGAAACATAATGTTGTATGACTTACGTCATCAGAAATGGTCATCTTCTCTTTGATGAGTGACGTTTTTCCTCCTGTGAATATGGCCGTGGTATTTCAGTTTGCGATGTTGGTAGGTCTTGTTCAATTACTTACTTACTTAAAAAAAAGAAATTACTTACTTACTTACTGTCGACTACAGTTCGCCAGAGTCCTCTATCCTGGGCCAATTTTACTGATTGGCAGCTGTATATGGAATCATGAATTCCACTTGGGAAAAAAAAAGTTTTTTCATGTATATATTATAATAATATTTATTAGCATAGGCCGTTGACTACAGTTCGCCAGAGTCCTCTATCCTGGGCCTTCTTTTCCAGCTGTTTCCATGTCAGTCCACACTGCTTGATGTCAGTGTCAAGGTCCCTGCGCCAGGTGTTCTTTGGCCTCCCTCTTTTTGTTTTGCCTTGTGGGTTCCATGTAAGGGTTTGTCTTGTGATGCTGGTATTGGGCTTCCAGAGTGTGTGGCCTATCCATCCCCACCTTCTTCTCTTTATCCCCTCTTCCACTGGTGGTAACCTCGCTCTCTGCCAGAGGTCGTTATTGCTGATGGTGTCTGGCCAGCGGATGCTCAGAATTCACCTCAGGCAGCTGTTGATGAATCCTGTTAAAGATCTTTCCTGGTACTGACAGCAGCATGATTCCTCTGTTTTTATGGCACTGGCTGAGGTCTCCTTTCTTGGGGAGCTTGACCAGGTATCCTTCCTTCCAGTCAGTTGGAATTTTCCTTTTCTCCCAGATCTCCTTGAACAGGAGAAATGGTCATCTTCTCTTTGATGACTGACGTTTTTCCTCCTGTGAATATGGCCGTGGTGTTTCAGTTTGCGATGTTGGTAGGTCTTGTTCAATTACTTACTTACTTAAAAAAAAGAAATTACTTACTTACTTACTGTCGACTACAGTTCGCCAGAGTCCTCTATCCTGGGCCAATTTTACTGATTGGCAGCTGTATATGGAATCATGAATTCCACTTGGGAAAAAAAAAGGTTTTTTCATGTATATATTATAATAATATTTATTAGCATAGGCCGTTGACTACAGTTCGACAGAGTCCTCTATCCTGGGCCTTCTTTTCCAGCTGTTTCCATGTCAGTCCACACTGCTTGATGTCAGTGTCAAGGTCCCTGCCCAGGTGTTCTTTGGCCTCCCTCTTTTTCTTTTGCCTTGTGGGTTCCATGTAAGGGCTTGTCAGTTGGAATTTTCCTTTTCTCCCAGATCTCCTTGAACAGTGGGTGTAACATCTCTACAGAAGCATCTGTGTCCGCCCTCAGTGCCTCTGCAGGGATGTTGTCTGGTCCTGTCGCCTTCCCGTTCTTGAGTTGAGTGATGGCCTTCTTTATTTACAGCTTGGTTGGGGTTCCACAGTTTTCTTTACCTGTTTGTTGGTCTCCGTGTAGTCTTTCTGGGTTTTCGTCTTGCTTGACCGTGTTCGGCAGTTGTTGATGTCGGACTTCTTCTGTCTCAGTCTTTAGTAGTGTTTCTTCTGATATCTATACTTTCTGCTTGCTCTTCTTTGGTCCAAGCACTTCCTGGCAGGTTCAGCTTTAGTGTGGCAACTACAAGGTGGTGATCTGGTGTCTGATGCCACATCTGCTCTCCTCCTTGTTTGTACGTCCTGCAGTGATCTTCTGAATTTCCTTTGTTCTGAAGTAGGCTGTTATAATTCTTGATCGATGTGTTTCCGATCCCATCAGTCCCCCCTGAGCCGTTTTGGATAGCAGCAGACCTACCCTCTCTGTGTGCGGGGATTTTGTTTCTTCGTGTCCTGAGTATAGCAAGAGTTCTCCTGTCGTCAATCTTTGTTGTCCAGATTGGATCCACCGTGTTCCGCTGATTCCTAGCAGATGTAAGCTATATCTCCTCATTTCTCCTGCTACTTGCATGGTCTTTCCTGTCTCGTGCATGGTCCGAACATTCCATGTTCCTATTCTAATAGTGAGGCTAAGGCGTGTTGAGATGGCTGAGATTATGTTTGTCTTCTTCTGTATTTGATGTTGTATGTGGATTCCAGTTGAAAAAAGAAAAATCATTTAGAAAAAAGTTTCAAAGTTCATGTATATATGTAATCATATTTATTTACATAAAGAATCAATAAGTTTGCTTTGTTTTTTATCAATTTTTTTTATATTTAACGCTGTGATTTTAATGTTATTTGTTTCAATTTCCATGCAGATTTTAAACATAAGGATTTCAGATTTTAATTCATCTAGATGCTCATTAAATTTCTTTTTATTATTAATATTTAAATCAATCAAGTAATCTTCTAATTGACCCAATGTTTTGGAAATAATATCATGTTGACAACTTATCCAAAGATTTTGGATAAAATTATCATCCAGTAATGTATCTTGCGTTTTTAATATTATCTTTAATCCAGATTTACAATTGTCAGATATTAATTCACATAGGCTACAGAAGTAACCTTTAGTCGCTAGTGGAAAAACCAATCCATTACAGGTTCGACATAATTTGTTCGGCGAATCTTCCAATTTAAAGTCAATAATCTTCCCCAAATAACCAATAAATATTTTCGTCTCTAAGTCATTTAACTTGTTCATATGAAAAGAAAGCTGTTCTGTTGGTCCCTCATTTAATTTGTTTTTTCCTTCTGCATCAAACCATATTCTTAGTTCTTGAACTTCTGGTATATCAAGGTCCCTATGTAATATAGTATTTGTATTACTAGTCAGAGTCTTCTTGTCTTTATAATTGGTTACGGTCGTTTCTTGTAAAATTAAAATGGAGAAAGGAGGTACTGTATCCATGTTAGTGGAATCTCCCCAAGCTGTATATATAATCTTTGTATTTGATGAATCCAGTAATTGTAATTCTCTTTTTTTACGTGCTCCATTGTTTGTCTCAATAATCTCTACTTCTGAGAAAAGAATGCAAATCCCCAATACGTCTATTACAGATCTTTCATTTAAAAACTGTATATCAGGTATCCTGGTGAAAGTAAACACTGGTTTCACAAGTTGTAATTCTTCATCAAAAGGAATAATTTCTGTCTTTGATTTCAGTATAATTTCATATTGTTCACGTTCAGTACGATAAATGGCATTTATGTCTTTAAATTGTCCGTCAGTAATGAAATAACTCTTGTTTACTTCAATTAAATTAAAATACTTGTCTGATTGTTGATTAAATCCTATTACCTTAATTGTTGCTGTACTGTCTGAAATCCGAAAGAAGAAGTATACTCCGTCTCCTTTGGTGTATTTACGTTCTTCACTTTTAGTAATTACTTGTCCTAAGATTTTCCAACTTTCACGACTTCCAACTCCTAAAGAACTTAATGCTTTGATGGTCATTATGTTGTTCTTCTTAATTCTTTTATTCGAAGGTATACCTGTAGATGGGTCCATTGTTTAGATGTATACGTCTGACTGTCTGAACTGGTAGGTCGGCTGTAGGTCCTTGGCAATGTCACTTGTGTATTGATTTAGGATGGGACCGTCCCTGGCTCTGAGGTCCTTGGCAATGTCACCTTCGTATTCAGTTACTATGGTAGGTCGGCTCTGAGGTCCTTGGCAATGTCACCTTCGTATTCAGTTACTATGGTAGGTCGGCTGTGAGGTTCTTGGCAATGTCACTTGCGTATTTATTTAGGATGGGACCGTCCTTGGCTCTGAGGTCCTTGGCAATGTCACCTTCGTATTCAGTTACTATGGTAGGTCGGCTCTGAGGTCCTTGGCAATGTCCTTCGTATTCAGTTACTATGGTAGGTCGGCTGTGAGGTCCTTGGCAATGTCACTTGCGTATTTATTTAGGATGGGACCGTCCTTGGCTCTGAGGTCCTTGGCAATGTCACCTTCGTATTCAGTTACTATGGTAGGTCGGCTCTGAGGTCCTTGGCAATGTCACCTTCGTATTCAGTTACTATGGATTTCTGTTATTTAGTTATATACTACAACGACTTTAAGCTTAATGGTTAACGTTTTAATGGTTAACGTCCTTGGCAATGTCACCTTCGTATTCAGTTACTATGGTAGGTCGGCTCTGAGGTCCTTGGCAATGTCACCTTCGTATTCAGTTACTATGGTAGGTCGGCTATGAGGTTCTTGGCAATGTCACTTGCGTATTTATTTAGGATGGGACCGTCCTTGGCTCTGAGGTCCTTGGCAATGTCACCTGGGACCGTCCTTGGCTCTGAGGTCCTTGGCAATGTCACCTTCGTATTCAGTTACTATGGTAGGTCGGCTCTGAGGTCCTTGGCAATGTCACCTTCGTATTCAGTTACTATGGATTTCTGTTATTTAGTTATATACTACAACGACTTTAAGCTTAATGGTTAACGTTTTGAAATTTGCGTGATTTTATACAATCCAGAAACATAATGTTGTATGACTTACGTCATCAGAAATGGTCATCTGTGTAATCTGGTCCCACCAGATACCGTGGGCTTTCAACGGTAAGTCTACAGAGTATGTAGTTGTAATTTGATTAGCAGTATACTGTGGTTACTTGGTTCCAAAAAGTGAAGACAAGTTTTCTTCAACGGTAAATCTGTGCCTGGTTTGCTGGGACTAGTTACAACATTACATCATCCTTGAGAGAGTACATGGTGTGTATATGACGTAATGTTGTAACTTGTAACTTGTAACTAGTCCCAGCAAACCAGGCACAGACTGTATGTAGTTGTTCTAGTTACAACTACATACAGAGTATGTAGTTGTAATTTGATTAGCAGTATACTGTGGTTACTTGGTTCCAAAAAGTGAAGACAAGTTTTCTTCAACGGTAAATCTGTGCCTGGTTTGCTGGGACTAGTTACAACATTACGTCATCCTTGAGAGAGTACATGGTGTGTATATGACGTAATTTGTAACTAGTTACAAATTGTCTGATTTGTAACTAGTTGATTAGCAGTATACTGTGGTTACTTGGTTCCAAAAAGTGAAGACAAGTTTTCTTCAACGGTAAATCTGTGCCTGGTTTGCTGGGACTAGTTACAACATTACGTCATCCTTGAGAGAGTACATGGTGTGTATATGACGTAATTTGTAACTAGTTACAAATTGTCTGATTTGTAACTAGTTGATTAGCAGTATACTGTGGTTACTTGGTTCCAAAAAGTGAAGACAAGTTTTCTTCAACAGTAAATCTGTGCCTGGTTTGCTGGGACTAGTTACAACATTACGTCATCCTTGAGAGAGTACATGGTGTGTATATGACGTAATGTTGTAACTTGTAACTTGTAACTAGTCCCAGCAAACCAGGCACAGACTGTATGTAGTTGTTCTAGTTACTTGCGCAAGCAGAGCGCGCAAGTAATCGTTTCGCTTGGTCTCTTCGAAGTGAAGACAAGTTTTCTTCAACGGTGAATCTGTGCCTGGTTTGCTGGGACTAGTTACAACATTACGTCATCCTTGAGAGAGTACATGGTGTGTATATGACGTAATTTGTAACTAGTTACAAATCAGACAATTTGTAACTAGTTACAAATTACGTCATATACACACCATGTACTCTCTCAAGGATGACGTAATGTTGTAACTAGTCCCAGCAAACCAGGCACAGATTTACCGTTGAAGAAAACTTGTCTTCACTTTTTGGAACCAAGTAACCACAGTATACTGCTAATCAAATTACAACTACATACTCTGTATGTAGTTGTAACTAGAACAACTACATACAGTCTGTGCCTGGTTTGCTGGGACTAGTTACAAGTTACAAGTTACAACATTACGTCATATACACACCATGTACTCTCTCAAGGATGACGTAATGTTGTAACTAGTCCCAGCAAACCAGGCACAGATTTACCGTTGAAGAAAACTTGTCTTCACTTTTTGGAACCAAGTAACCACAGTATACTGCTAATCAACTAGTTACAAATCAGACAATTTGTAACTAGTTACAAATTACGTCATATACACACCATGTACTCTCTCAAGGATGACGTAATGTTGTAACTAGTCCCAGCAAACCAGGCACAGATTTACCGTTGAAGAAAACTTGTCTTCACTTTTTGGAACCAAGTAACCACAGTATACTGCTAATCAAATTACAACTACATACTCTGTATGTAGTTACTTGCGCAAGCAGAGCGCGCAAGTAATCGTTTGGCTTGGTGTCTTCGAAGTGAAGACAAGTTTTCTTCAACGGTAAATCTGTGCCTGGTTTGCTGGGACTAGTTACAACATTACGTCATCCTTGAGAGAGTACATGGTGTGTATATGACGTAATGTTGTAACTTGTAACTTGTAACATTACATCGTTTCGCTTGGTGTCTTCGAAGTGAAGCCAAGTTTTCTTCAACGGTAAATCTGTGCCTGGTTTGCTGGGACTAGTTACAACATTACGTCATCCTTGAGAGAGTACATGGTGCGTATATGACGTAATGTTACAAGTTACAAGTTACAAGTTACAAGTTACAACATTACGTCATATACACACCATGTACTCTCTCAAGGATGACGTAATGTTGTAACTAGTCCCAGCAAACCAGGCACAGATTTACCGTTGAAGAAAACTTGTCTTCACTTTTTGGAACCAAGTAACCACAGTATACTGCTAATCAAATTACAACTACATACTCTGTATGTAGTTGCAATGTGATTTTTAATTTGTAAATCTGTGCCTGGTCTGCTGGGAACAGACTACACAGATGACCATATCTCTTACGTCATCACTGAGAGCTAGTCATACATACACACACCATGTACTCTGGTCCCAGTTCTCAACGATGACGTAATGTTGTAACTGGTCCCAGCAAACCAGGCACAGACTTACGGTTGAAAAAAACTTGGCTTCACTTTTTGGAACCAAGTAACCACGGTATACTGCTAATCAAATTACAACTACAGATTTCGGAAGTATTTTAGATCATGTATATTTCAACAAATTTGAAAGTATTATTACAGAAATTGAAGTTAGAGACACATATTACTCTGATCATGATTTAGTATTAATATCACTATAGTACAAAATGAAATACATTTAAAACAATTGACAATTTACAATAAGTAATAAAATAATTATACTGTATAATATATTTTAATTCAGTTTATATACCTTTTCTTTTTCATCACATATCAATGATTCATTTTTCTGTAAAAAAGTAGTTAGGTAGCAAATAGTTACACGTAATGATTATACATTTCAAATGTTCCTTCACAGAGATACTGAGATGTGATACTTTCCAGCGGTCGAAAGTACTTGCGCGCTCTGCTTGCGCACTAGTAGGCCATTTATGGCCTACTAGTGTGCAACAAGCAAGTATGCACTCGGCAGAGTGCAGTTCTAGTTACAACTACATACAGAGTATGTAGTTGTAATTTGATTAGCAGTATACTGTGGTTACTTGGTTCCAAAAAGTGAAGACAAGTTTTCTTCAACGGTAAATCTGTGCCTGGTTTGCTGGGACTAGTTACAACATTACGTCATCCTTGAGAGAGTACATGGTGTGTATATGACGTAATTTGTAACTAGTTACAAATTGTCTGATTTGTAACTAGTTACAACCACAGTATACTGCTAATCAACTAGTTACAAATCAGACAATTTGTAACTAGTTACAAATTACGTCATATACACACCATGTACTCTCTCAAGGATGACGTAATGTTGTAACTAGTCCCAGCAAACCAGGCACAGATTCACCGTTGAAGAAAACTTGTCTTCACTTCGAAGAGACCAAGCGAAACGATTACTTGCGCGCTCTGCTTGCGCAAGTAATAACACATTTGGTGGCTCTTAAAAGAGCCGTTTTGGGGTTGTGGCAGTGACAGATAGTTTAAGCACGTTCTCCACGGATACGACGGGCCAGCTGGATGTCTTTGGGCATGATGGTCACCCTCTTGGCGTGGATGGCGCACAGGTTGGTGTCCTCAAACAGACCGACCAGATAAGCCTCGGCTGACTCCTGGAGAGCCATGACGGCGGAGCTCTGGAAGCGCAGGTCGGTCTTGAAGTCCTGGGCGATCTCCCTCACCAGACGCTGGAAGGGCAGCTTGCGGATAAGCAGCTCGGTGGATTTCTGGTAACGACGGATCTCCCTCAGTGCCACTGTACCGGGACGGTAACGGTGAGGCTTCTTCACTCCACCGGTTGCCGGCGCGCTCTTGCGAGCTGCCTTGGTGGCGAGCTGCTTCCTGGGCGCTTTGCCTCCGGTGGACTTACGAGCGGTCTGCTTAGTTCTTGCCATGTCTCTGTAAAGTTGTACTTGAAATAAAGAAATGAGCACAAGCTGCAACGTTTTATGTCATCGGCTCTGGTCAGAAACCTCCTTCTTTGGGAGGAGCCGCTTGCGCCAATAGTAGTGATTGGTGGGTATTTCATACACACTGAGCCCGCGCTCTCGTCCTTTTCTATCATTGGTGGGGCGTACAGCCGCACATAGACTTTACAAAGTTTAACATATTGAAATAATTGTAATATTTTTTAACGTTTTTCCCGGATTTGTATACATACACAAATGTGTTTAAAACATGCCTTCTCTCGTTCAATTTGGACTAGGCCACACATTACTCATGTTGTTGCTGCACTGTTCCCCCTTATCATGGTTATTGGTTACTGGCTTGATTGGTGTTGGGATGTATGCGCTCAATTGTAGGTTACAATGAATTCATATTGTCTGAGATACTAGAGTCCCTTATGAAATAGACTGTTAAGCAACAGCTGATTTCTTTATAAAAATATTTAATAAACACGCCCAGCAACAAAGCACTGATGCCGCCCTGACTCTGTAAGCTTTTATTTATAAGATTATTCTTCACTTCATTCGGTACATAATACCAAATAGAATAGAACTGCTGAATTATTTATTTCGGCTGGATGGTGTTGAAGCATGTCTAATATAAATAAATAAACATGGGGCATAAGTAATCACATTATTTTGTCGACGGTTCTGTTTCTCTAAACATATTTACATGGCAACTATATTAAATAAAGGAACTTTCTTTAAATGAAGTTGTGGGTGGCTCTTAAAAGAGCCTTTGTGGGGTAAAACAGGCTGTTGTGTGTATGTTTACTTCTTCTTGGCGGCTGACTTCTTGGGTTTCGCCGCCTTGGGCTTTGCTACCTTCTTTGCTGGGGCTTTCTTGGCGGCGGCGGGCTTCTTCACCTTCTTGGGACTCTTTGTGGCCTTCTTGGGACTCTTGGCTGCTGGTTTCTTTGCGGCAGGCTTCTTTGCAGCGGCAGGCTTCTTTGCAGCTACAGGCTTCTTTGCCTTCTTTGGAGATTTCTTCTCGGCTGAGGGTTTCTTGGCCACTGCCTTCTTCGGGGATTTCTTTGCCGCGGCGGGTTTTTTGGCTGCCGGCTTCTTGGGTTTGACTGCTTTCTTCGCGGGTGTCTTTGCCTTCGGTGCTTCCTTGTTCATCTTGAAAGAGCCAGATGCTCCGGCACCTTTGGTCTGAACCAGGGTGCCTTTAGCGACCAGGCTCTTTACGGCGATCTTGACGCGGGCCTTGTTCTTCTCGACATCGTAGCCGCCGGCAACCAGAGCTTTCTTGACCGCAGCCAGGGAGACACCTTTGCGTTCCTTGGAGGCGGACACGGCCTTGACGACAAGCTCAGCGACGCTGGGGCCGGTCTTCTTGGGTCGGGGTGCTGCCTTCTTCTTGGCGGCTTTAGCCGGGGCGGGGGCGGCGGCGGGAGCTGGGGCGACTTCTGCCATGCTGTAGACTTGAGGTCCGAGTTTCAGATGCACTGAACTAAACTCTGAGTAGATAATGTTGTAAGGGAGGAGGGGGTGGAACTTAAAGGATATGTGAGAACGATGTAGACTCAACCCACTAGGTCAGTACTCTGTGCTGCAGAATACTAAGACAGTTGTGTTTTCTCTACAACTAAAACTAAATAAAATACATACAAAGAAATGGATTAAAGTCATACAAAAAACTCGAGCAGATAGCAGACGAGTTTAGCTTCATAATCAAATAATGTGGAGCGTTGAGGAGTCATGTATTTTATTTAGGGACGTCTAAAACCTCACTTGTACACCCTTACATGTACAGTTGTTTGTCAACTTTCCTCTGTCATTTGTCTTTTAAAATAGTTTAAACATATGATACCCTGTTCCATATTTGCTGAAGAGCAAGCAGAGATGTCTGGGTTTGAAATAAAAGTAAAACTAGTCATTTGTGGTGAAGATTTTTGTTTTTAATGTACAACTTTCCAGTGTCTGCAAACACAGCTGTTGGCACTTTATCTTACCCTGCTAAGCTCTTGTTTTGTGATGAGAAATCCGACATGTTTCAGGTAATTTCGCACTCAAATGTATAATTTAAATGTATGCAATACTTTTGTGATTATATGTATCACAAAACATGACATAGGTGATAGGTCAATAAAATGTAAAATAGATGAAACACCACACATTTGCAGGCAACTTATATGCCATTGCCTACAGTTATAACTATATATATGTATTATTATTATTATTATTTTTACATACACAATAGGAGAGTAAACAAATTGAATGATGACACTTTGTTTGCCGCTTCTAAAATGTCTTACATTCCACTGGTTCTATTTTTATTTTCCCTCAAGAAAAAGTGGAGTGTGGAATAGAGCTATTAATTTGAATTGAAATATAGACTTACCCTAAATGTTTATTATCATATATCCCTAGACCCTAGTGAGACAATAGACCAGGCAGGCCGGAGAACATTATGCAGAAATAAAGACAGTGAGACACTATTTTAGCAGGACAATAGATCATCCATGCTTGAGTGTAGCCCCATATGTGCCCTCTGAGCCTCTCCCTACGCTCATTTGGTATCTCCGGAGCTTAGAGCGTAGTGCTGAGGGAACATACTGGGGCTATAGCTTGAGTGACAAAGCTTGTTCTGCATCTCTACAAATATGTTATAAGCAAGGTTGTACAAGCCGAAGTAGCTTTGAATCTATTGACACAGGTGACATCAGTAGCCTATGTTTACTCTACATTCAGAATCAGCACAATAGTTATACAATAGATCTGTAGTTATGTTTATAACAACAGTGAAGACATCGCTTCAGTGGTGGCTTCAGATCAGTGGTTCTCAGTGTGTTTAAATGGATATTCATATTATAGAATAAAATTGCTAACTATAAACATACATCATAATCAGCTATTTTCAAAACATTCAACACCTTTATTATATGCACATGTGACCAACAACACAAACAAGCAAGCAAGCTCACCTCAAAACACAGTCACCCCGGGCCGGGCATACAGCCGGCGGAACCGCTCGGCCTGATATTCCTTAGCCTGATATTCCTTAACCTAAATAAACTATGCTTAAACAGTTAAACCTTATTTAACCTTATTACTTATTACCTAACCCTATTCATAACCTAACCTGAGTAAAAATATATGGCTAACCTTAAACTTATTTCTAACCTTATTCTCAACCTTGTTGACTATTTATAGTGACTTATAGGAATAGACTATGTGACAACCAGGTATAGTCTGGTGACCATCGGAGAGACGGGTGACAGCCGGAATGTAGACGGCACCCGGGTGAGCAGTATGGGTTAGCGCCCCAGCCTGTGTCCTCCGTGAGGAGAAAGCCCAACAACCCTTGGCGAGGCCTTTGGGAGGGCCATGCAAGCAGCAAGCGGAACCGAAACCCCGTTGACCTCAGGATACATCACTGAGGATGAGGATACGTCTCAGGTGCATCCATGCAATGTTTTTTAGTTATAGTAAAACAAATACAAGAATGCTAGAACCACAGTGGACAGCGTGGACAGTGGACAGCGTGAGGTTGGCGTAAAATAATGAGGACAAGCGTCACGGTTACAGTCTGGAGTAGCTATGTTTGCTATACTTTTGTGTGATACTATAGTAAGACCATGTACTTTACAAACCGGGTTTCTGCCCGACAGTGACGATATGCAACTAGTAAATGTTAACAATAACACAGCAACACCTCCAGGTGGGTCCACACACCACACCCACTCCCCTTACACGTCCTCAGCTCCATTCTATGTACATGAGTATGAGAAAGGCCGCCACGGTGACACAGTAGAACACAAAGTAAGCTGCGTTGATCTTGGCGGCGACGCGGGTCCAGTAGCCGGGATTCTGCCAGCCGCCATCTTTCCTCCTGAGGAAGTGAGACACTGTGTTCTCCAGCTCTCTCAGCTGGTCCAGGATCTGCTGCTGTAACACCTGGGACTCTCCTCCCTGATGGGTGATGTCACTAACCTGGACATAGAGAGAGATTTGAGTTCATCTATGGACCTTGTGCAATATTATACCTGTGACCTGACATTCCTACAATCCACTGAGATTCTCTGTGCCACCTTAACGTCTAACTATATTATGAACAGTAGGCGTACAATAGGTTGCTATGCTCATAATGCACCTATTTCTAAACCTCACAGTAGTAACAATACTGTATGGGATGGAAATGTCTCTCCACTATTACAATCATCATAACTCACTGATTTCTCAAATATTTTTCAAGTGGTTTGGTTCGTTATGTCAGACACGTATGGAGGATACTTCGATAACAATGTAATACTAACTATATAACCCCATGTCATAGATGGAAACAGCAATGGTTATAAAACACCAAAGAGATTTCTGTTTTATAACGGTAATGGTTATAAAACAGAAAACAAAAATAGGTCCCTACAACGTACAGCACAGGCATATTACTATGCTTGCAGTGGTGTTAAGGCAAGCTGCCCCTGGCATTATGCAATCCTGTGGTCAATGCATAGATCAGGACTATAAGTAGAAGAGTTGGATAAGGAAGAAGGAAGTGGTATTCAGTTGTAGGCTAACCTGTGCAGTGATGGGAAGCAGCTCACATGTCCTGTCACCTGCACCAGTCACATCACAGTACGCAGGAAGCACTCCTCTTCTTCCATCTACAATGACACGTTGGCACATGGATGAAAGCTAAACAATTTGTTTCATATTATAATTTGGTCCTGTCGGCACAGGTTTACAGACAGCAACTGTTAAGCTGCTGTGCATTGCGAGCCATTCCACACACTTCACATTGGCTGTGTCTTCTGTGCATGCCCTTGTCACTTTACCAGCTTACCTGTGTTTCTCCCAGTTTATCCACCAGGGGACACCAACTTTCAAGTTGTATCCACAGTTTTCCTGGGCTGTGTGTGCTCCAGTTCCTGTTGATTTCATTGGATATCATTGGTCATCTGACCAGTTTCATTGGCTTTCATTGGATCAAATCGACAGGAACTGGAGCACACACAGCCCAGGAAAATTGTGGATATAGGTTTCGCTCTACTAGTCACAGATTCTGAGCTGTGCTACCGAATCTGCCAGCAGGGCCATTCAAAATGTGTATTGTGGAGTCTGTCAGGTCTCGCCACAGTGGGAGGGGCGAGTTACCATGACAACCAGGCACGCCCATGGCCGGGTCATAGACTCAGTGTATTATCCCAGAGCAATTCTAAATCAGCTGCGCCTCATTCCGGCCGCCGCCCTGGTTAGCAATTAAGGACAGCCGCAGCCTGTCAGCCGCGCCCTTTATAAACAGCCTGCGCACCTAGCAGTATCAGATCCCTGCTACACACAGACGCTCGCGCAGCATATGCCGTCCACTCGGCGTTGGATGGTAAGTCCACACTCCTCTCACTTATGGACTCTCACGTATGGACTATGTTTATTGTTTGATTGTTTGTATCACCACTCAATTGCTCTCTTATATTCTCACATCACCAGGCTTGTAGGAGTGGGGCTGGAAGCACACGCAGGAGCGTGTGCCCCCCATAGACAAGTATACACGGAGAGCCGCATGCATACTGGAGACCCACCTGGCTCGTATCGGGGACGAGTGCGGAAGACGGGACCCCCGTATGGAAACGGCAGCCCCACAGCTCCATAAGGTCGCAGTAAGACAAACCGTTCACTATCTATCACCCGTGTTATTAAGAAGAGGCACTCATAGTGGCAAATGAGCAGCTAAGGATAATAACGAAGATTGTGAATGAAGGAAGTCACCCTGTCGATGCTAAATGAAGACTGTGAATGAAGAGTGTCACCGTGGGGTTGTACACTGAAGATTGTTGAATGAAGATAACCCCGTAGAGACTAATGGAAGCTAGCAGGCTCTAGATAAAGTGTCACGTACACCCTGTGAAAGAAGACAGGCCCGTGTTATGTTTATTTCACCCTTGAAGAGACTTTAAGTTGGCTTGCGCCGCCAGGCCCGGTGAAAGAAGACCGTTAGAAACTAGAGCGCTTACTTTGTGTTAACCCCCTGACTGCCGTTGTCGTACCGACACGGCCACCCAGTAGATAGAGAGAAATAAGAATATAAATGCTTGTGTATCTTCCTGTTGGCCGAGCCTAAGGGGCCCTCCGTACCATCCCCGCCCGGTACCATACCAAGTACTTTTACTCTAATTACTCACCACCCCGTATCCGAGTACTTCTACTCTAAAGTACTCTTCTGTGCCTTGGGGATAGAGAAAGATACGCACCCCCTTACCTACCTCCGGGGGAGCCTCCTGGCCTCCTCTGGAACCTGGAAAAGAAGAAGAGAAAGAGTTATACAAATGTCTAGTTGGTAGACTGCCTAGACCGGGAGTCTCAGGCCCCAACTTTGTACTTACCTTGTGCTCTGACCGTATGCTAACATCCCCTCTCATCCTCTGCAGTGACGACTCCCGCCTCGGAACCGGGACCTCATGCAAAGAATAATAACTGTTTGAGTTCTGTTTGTGCTACTGACTTTGTTTGAGCCTTTTGGAGAAATAAAGAAAGGGGCGCCCTCGTGTGTCTAACCCCTGATACTGCACTCTGAGTTCTATTTCCCACCCGACCTCCCACAGTATACATTGTTGATAGTGGGAATGAAAACACAGGAACACCACAGGAAGTGGAAGGCCGATGGCGGGCAAAATGGGCAACATCTTGTTATCAAAGCTTGCTTACACATTCTAATGAGGCAAATTAAAATGAAACAAACAGCAGAGGGTGCTGTTTCTCCTTTATTTTGCTTATGGGTTCCCATATTGGTGCCTGGTTTTGCCTCAGTCAGTGCTAGTTTGTCATTGTCTGTGGTTTCTATACTAAACTTTAGTTTAGTATGGTGTAAGTTTGTATGAATTGTATAATTGATAATAATTAATTAATAATAATATATTAATAATAATAATATTTTCCAGGTATGATCCTCCTCCTGCACAACCTCTGTCACAGCTGAGGACGGTGGCCATGTCCTGTTTCTTGTCCACCTTCAGGCTGTGGTCCTCGTCTGTCCCCGTCTCCTGCATGGGGACAGTGTCCTTCTCCATCAGGTACGTCACCAGAACCGTCTCCAACAGACTCAGCAGCATCAGAGCAAAAATCACGATGCAGTAGGTGGCTGTGTGAAGATGAAAACACTTAGATCATTCATGATACAATAGGTCACTACTCACTATGAAGTTAATGAGATTAATTAAATACCACGAATGTTGTTGTTTGGGGCGATAGTACAGTATATACAACCAACTAGGAGAAGGGCGCACAGCAAAATTGAGGAGGTGCTGAAGACCTAAGGCACTGAACACTGAAAAATAAGCAAAAGGCTGCACACTCTTCTTCAGGGAATGAAGAAGACCTCACCGGTCAAAACGTTGGTTTCTGTATAATACACTTATGGCATCGTGGCTACGAGTGTGCAGCCTTTTTCTTATTTTTCAATAGTATACTGTACATCCAAAGAGATGGTGAAATATTCGCAGACGCAATTTCAGATTGTTTCCACCTTTTTAGGGACATCATCTTGGATAATAACAACGACTGTTCTGTTGGGCCTCATGGAGGACATTATGGTAGTACTGTACCAATGAGAGGAGTTCTGTTGGACATGGAGGACATTATTACTGTACCAATGAGAGGAGTTCTGTTGGACATGGAGGACATTATTACTGTACCAATGAGAGGAGTTCTGTTGGACATGGAGGACATTAGTACTGTACCAATGAGAGGAGTTCTGTTGGACATGGAGGACATTAGTACTGTACCAATGAGAGGAGTTCTGTTGGACATGGAGGACATTATTGTACCAATGAGAGGAGTCCTGTTGGACATGGAGGACATTGTTACTGTACCAATGAGAGGAGTTCTGTTGGACATGGAGGACATTGTTACTGTACCAATGAGAGGAGTCCTGTTGGACATGGAGGGCAGGATGTCGTTGAGGATCAGCAGCAGCACAGAGATGGCCAGCAGCACGGTGACCTTGAAGCCCAGCTTCTCTCCGCGGTGGTCAGAGATCAGGAAGGAGGACAGGTCCAGGCACAGGAAGAACAGTATGGGCAGCAGGAAGTTGATGACGTGGAGCAGGGGTCTTCTCTTCATGGTGATCTGCATGCATGGGGCACAGAGGGTTAACGAGAGGTGACGGCGTGACGCTATAGAAAATGCACACACGCACGCACATTTTACTCTAAATAGGCTACTTTAAAGTCGGTGGATAACATTTTATTAAAGGTTAGGTCAATAATGCTTTATAATGCATGAAATATGCACTTATAAGGTTGTGTAAATGTTTCTAATTATGCATAACAATTAAGACCAAGGTTTATACTGTTGCATATTATTTATTTTTTAGTACTGGTCATACTGCATTTTGCATTAGCTCAGCGGAACAGCAGATAAATGTTTTCCTTTATTAAATAGTAATGGTATATTATCATCAAAATCGTAATGTTGTGCCAATTATTTGGGGAGTCACTTGCAATACCCTCACAGCCCACCAGTGGTCCCACATGTTGTGGGACCACTATAACATATAGTACACAATAACATACAGTGTATGAGGAGTTCCTATCAATTCATAATAGCAGATGCTCTTAATCCAGAGCGATTTACAGTAAGCAAGAACAACACAGGGTGGTACATCAAATACATACAAATTAGTGATCATTAATCAAAAGCAAGACAATAACCACAGTCACATCAGTGGAAACTCAGTACAGTAAAGATATGAGTATACTATAGTATAGTTTACTACACTATACTAGAGTGCTACGTCTACATAAATGCTATCTAAATTACATTAGTTTAGCCTTTGCATAAGCCTGTAAGGTGGTTGAGGCTAAGTTCTACAGGCTATATAAGACCGATCCTGAAATGGTGAGTTTCTAGACTACAGGTTCCTATATAAGTCTCCTCAGCTCAGTGTGTCATATTGATGCAAATGTACAGTATAGTGTACACTATGTACATACAGTGTATATTATGCGTTCCATGACTCCTCTGTCGTAGGTCAGCGTGTCACTGGTCACGGACAGCTGGAGGAAGTCCCACTCCCCCTGGCGCTGCATCACCTGGCGAGAGAACTGGGTGGCCCGGGACGAGTTGGAGAACGGGACGAGACGCATCTCGTCAACTGAGGGACGTTGCGACAGACAGACAAAGAACATGGAGGCAAAGAGGGTGTCACATATGTCACACTTACAGTACACAACCATATCCTACTGCTACTGGTGGTGGTTTTCAACCCAGGGTCCGCAGGGACTCATGGGATTCCTTTACTCGAGGGGGCTCGGAGGGCGAGCTCTACACTCTACATATGGCATAATATCTTTTTTCAAAACGGTATGTGCCATTTTTATTTTAGAGCGTCGCAGTCCCCCACCCCCTTTCATGACGAAGCCAGTCCCAGGAAATGATTCCCAATGTATTTTTCCCATAGACATTTCAAATGGTATTTATTTAAAGACGGTTACGCCGCGGACCAAGCAAACTTGAGTCGTGACAACTCATGACAACAAACACAATATTTTGGACCAAACAAATAATTACAAAGGAGAAAAACAAAAGAAGTGTTGCAACCTGCCGTTTTTTCTTCTTTCTAATTATTTGTTCGGCCCAAAAAAAACTTTGTTGTCATGATTTGTCACAACAAGAGTTGTCTTTGTCCGCGCGTAAACGTCTTTAAATAAATACTTTCTGAAATGTCTATGAGGAAAATGAACGGAGAATCATCTCCTGGGCCCTGATGGGGGGCGGGACTGCGACGCTCTATACCGTTTTGAAACAAGGTAAGGTAATTGCTGTTTGTGTAGAGGGGCATGCCAGATATATGGCACTTTTGGAGCTCGCCCTTTGTCCTAAATTGACCGTTAACAGGTCTGTTCCTCTGACAGTATATACCATACCAATGGAACCAAATGGACCCTGTACACCACAGGTCTATGTCATACACCACAGTGCATGCGGCACAGCCCCTACACGGCGATGTTCCAGCTCACCACAGTGAAAGGCAGAGTCCACGGTGATGTTGCAGCTCACCACAGTGAATGGCAGAGCCCACGGTGATGTTGCAGCTCACCACAGTGAATGGCAGCTAGAGCCCACGGTGATGTTGCAGCTCACCACAGTGAATGGCAGAGCCCACGGTGATGTTGCAGCTCACCACAGTGAATGGCAGAGCCCACGGTGATGTTGCAGCTCACCACAGTGATTGGCGGAGCCCACGGTGATGTTGCAGCTCACCACAGTGAATGGCGGAGCCCACGGTGATGCTGCAGCTCACCACAGTGAATGGCGGAGCCCACGGTGATGCTGCAGCTCACCACAGTGAATGGCAGAGCCCACGGTGATGCTGCAGCTCACCACAGTGAATGGCGGAGCCCACGGTGATGTTGCAGCTCTGCGTGTCGAAGGGGAACTTGTGGACGTCCATTCTGCAGGTGCTGACCACGCGCAGGTCCTCCTCCACTGTGACCGTACCGTCGTGAGACACGTACACATAGGGGCTGTGCGGAGCCGTATCTTCCTCTGTCCTGCACACAAACACACACACATCTCACACACACACAGTCACACACACACACACGCATGCACGCACGCGCACACACACACACACACACACACACACACACACACACACACACACACACGTGCACACGCTCACGCACATGCACGCACACACAAGCACACACGTTTGTAATACCATACTTGTGAGGACATCAGCATTTTGGAATCATGGCGATTTTTATTTTACCATTTGCCATTTTTCCCCCCTGATGATAAAGGCATGCATCGGCTATCTGAGCTTTCCAACCATCGTACCTTTTAAAATGATATATTTATCGCTATCTTTATTGGCGTGGACAGCTCTTAATAACTTTCAATCCCTATTTTGGGCATGTTTTACATTTTCAAACATAGGCCTAGTGAGAGTATAGCCATGCACGTGAGCTTGTAGATCAGCTATTTTCAGTTTTCGAATAGGGCTTATGTGGTTAAGTAGGCCTAATGAACATTGCTGTTCGTCTACGGAGTAAAGACAGGATGTGCTGATTAGATTATAGTCATTGTCAGGTCACCGTTCTGGCACTGAACCAGTGACACATGAGTGATGTCATTCCCCTTTTTTCTGTATCTCAACTGTCTAATGGTCTTAGACAAAATAAATATGTTTAATGTGCCACATTACAAAACATTAATAAAATAGTGTGATACATTCACTCATGGTTACTTGGAGGGTTCCAAATGGGCCCTTATGGGTGTCTAACTCTGAGAATGATCCTTAAGGGTCCACTTGGTTCCACGTACAATCTCAGAGTTGTGGCTGGTTTAAGAACCACTGTGCCACACTAAATGTAGCAGCGCCAGACCCTTAAGACCTGTGAGGAAGATCAAGGCCCAATTCATGTGCAATATGGATGCTGTGCATAGAATAAAGCCTATTGCTTCCCCTCCTCATTGGGGTCTAGTTATTCTAACATTAACTTCTGTTATCAAAATAAATATCCACTTTCACTCAAAAATTTCACTAATTTGAGTCCCAATTAAGCCTCAAATGCATGCGTGTATACAGTGCGTTCTAGCGTGCGTGTGCACGTATACGTGCATGCTAGCGCATGCATGCAGCTGTGTGTGTTGTCTTACATCTCGTAGATGAACAGGTCTGGCTTCCACAGCATGTCTATAGGAACAGAGACCTGGGTGATTCCACAGAACAGACTGGGGTCCCAGGAGATGAACTCGTTGTTCCACGTCTACACAGTGAAAGCAAAACATCATTCAGAAGCCAGCCAAACAATACACAAAATGTGGGCCGCTGACATTGTGACTGATATGATTTAAACGGGCATGGCAGCATTTCATTCAGCAAGATTCTAAGAAACGCAAAGCATCAATCCTCATTGTTGCACTGTGACTCCACCAGTCCACCTTAGCCCGGAGCACTTATACTTGCCATAGAACTTAATTGCCCTATAGCCATGAAAACCTTCCAGTCTTATGCAAAGGCTAAAATGTAATTTTGCCAAATTGTATTTGGATCTCTACATGAAAAAAAGTGCAATACATTTCGACTCCGGTTGTGAATGCAGTTTCGCCAAATTGCCTGAACGCTCGACTCTCATTGAATTTTGATAGAAAAGGACTTAAATCAGTCACGTTGCTGGCTGTACATTATTATACGGTGTGTGGTTCCACTAATGAAGCCCGGTGAATTAATATCGATGTGTTGGGAAAACTCACCATTACTGCCCAGACGAAAGGAATGAAGGTTTGTGTCTTCTCAATCTGTCAAACACAAACACACATGCAGGTGAGAACACAAATTGTGTGGATGTCATTATTGCTGTTTGGGTGAAATTTTGAACCCTAACGCGGAAGCCTGAGTTGTGCTTGTACTTGACGCGTGGCGTTGTCGGACAATTAAAATAGCAATATCTACAATAATTGTGTCACACTTTGACACGCTGGGAGCTTGTAGATCAACTATATTTGGTGCGTGACACCAGCACACAACTATGTATACATCGAGATATGACTCCAACACAAACCGCTGAACGGTCTGAATCTTTTCCTAACTGAGGACCAGGAAAATCCTCCTCACAATGTCTATATCTCTAATTGTACTACTTGTGCGGACATTTGGCTCTCACAAGTAGCAATACAAGTACACACACACACACACACACACACACAGTGATGGGCAAGCTACTTGGAAAATGTAGTAAGCTACACTACCAGTTACTCTCTATTAAATATAGCTCAACTACAACAAAGCTATCCCCAGATAATTATAGCAAGCTACACTATAAGCTACATGGCAAAAGTAGCTAGCTACATGGACACTACTTTTTTTTTTAAATATTTTTTATCAACTTCATGATCAAGTTTCCACCGAACAAATAGCCTAATAGGCAGGCAAAAATGCTGAGTTTGGTTGTTTATTAAAAAACAAACTGGAAACAAGCCCTCTGTCTGGCTTTTGGTGTCAACTTTTTCACATTTACTTGTATTAATGTACCTTGCGGTGTGGCTGATTCATGTGTTCAGTGTTGGGAAAGTTCTTTTTTTTATTAACTATAGTTCAGTTCACAGTTAATTTTTAAAGGAACTAATTCAGTTCATAATTCAACATTTTGAACTAAAGTTCATGGTTCCAAAAAATGAACGATTTTAGTTATTTTTTGTTCTTTTTTAAAATTATTATTATTGCCACAGCCTAGCCATTTGCGCACCAGCTGAGAGACAGGGATTTAGACTAGAGCAGTGGTTTCCAAAGTGGGGTCCGGGGACCCCCAGGGGTACCTGAGGGAGTTCCAGGGGGGACCCATCTATTTTGTTCATGTTCATAAAGTGCTAAAGTGTTTAAAGCAGTGGTTCCCAAACTTTTTCATGTCAAGGACCCCCCAAATTGACACTACATAGCCTGTGGACCCCCATTTGAAAAGATATGCCAGGGACCCCCATAAGAGAAGACGTACAGATTTAGACGTCTACATTTAGACGTCTGTATACATTTAGACGTCTACATTTAGACGTATACATTTAGACAGTGTCCCCCCGAGTGCCTCCCCAGTGTCCCCCCGAGTGCCTCCCCAATGCCTCCCCAGTGTGCCCCCCGAGTGCCTTCCCAGTGCCTCCCCAGTGTGCCCCTGAGTGCCTCCCCAGTGTCTACCCAGTGCCTCCTCAGTGCCTGCCCAGTGTCCCCCAGTGTCCCCCCAGTGTCTCCAATAGCAATACAAGAGCAATAATACAAATTAATCTTAATGTATTAATCTAATTAATTAATTAATTAATCAAAATTGCGGCCTGTGCCCAGCACCATGCCAAAGCTTTTTCCTGCAGGAAACACTGCTTGTGGTTGTAAATATATTGTTATCCGTGTTGCGAGGATGAGGGGGTACCTGGAAAAATATCTACCCCAAAAGGGGTACCTGGTCCAAAAAAGTTTGGGAACACCTGGACTAGAGAATGCGGGTGGCCTGTTTGTTTGTGTCAGACTCTTCTTATCTAAACCAACCAATCATGGATTTCTTTCCAGGGATTTTTCCCCCCCACAAAACTTTATTTAACAGTAAATTTGTAACTTTGTAGCTTTTGTTGAAAGCTACGTCACTACTTGGGTCTAAAAATAGCTACACTACAAAAAACGCTACTTGGTTCAAAAGGAGTGAAGCTACCATCAAGCTACTGATAAATGTAGTAAGCTATGTAGCTTCGCTACTTGTAGCTAGCTACTGCCCAACACTGCACACACACATGTACCACAGACACATGCTTGAAATCTTACCACGGCCAGAATGGCATAGAGGAAGATGTCCAGGTTGACCACGGTCAGATGTGTGTGGTCCAACACGGGCCGCGTCGACGTGTACAACTCGTTGAGTCTGGTGAAGTTCAGATGCTCCAGAACCTGCTGGTAACTGCACACCTTCTGACAGGAGGCTGTGTCTGGAGGGAACATATATGTTTACATGATCCTTTATGTATGTTAATCTCACAGTCACCACACACACACACACCTTACCTGTGACCACGAGCAGGAAAAGCAAGACGACGTGCATCATAGCTGCGCCTGCAGTAGGCCTATATGTGTGCACGTATGGCACGGTATATGGTACGGCACTGTATGTTGTTGTGTGCAGTCAGAGCGATAGGTGATGTGTACCCGTGTCTCTCCTCTCCTGTCTCTCGTATGCGCTGAGAAAGACCTTGAGAGACTTGTGTCTATATATATCCAAACTGTGGTCAGTATCACCAGACCTTCCACAACTGAGCCTCTTGATTGAGTTTACACTGGAGGGGGGGGGGGGGGGGGGGGGAGGGGAGGGGGAGTAGCTAAGTACATTTACTTTTAAGTACAATTTTGAGGTGTTTCGATACTTAATTTTACATGGATGTTTTCATATTTTCAATGCTATGCTCGATCCTTCTACTACACTATATGCGGCAGAATTTGCACATTTTACTCCCCTACAATTATTAGAAAACCCAATTTGATATCATATATGATATGATATGATATGATATGATATGATATGATATGATATGATATGATATATGATAATGCATATGATATATATTGAAAATATCACCACGTAAGTCCTATTTTATACTCAATTACTCATACATTCTTTATTTTACTCAAGTAATAGCTTGAATACAGGAGTATTGCTACTTTTACTTAATAAAAGCAGAGTACTTCTTCCACCTCTGGTGGCCTGGAGAAAACGTATTAAGCCTTGTTTTTGATGTGCTAATGTGAGACAGGTGCATGGCTGAAATGGACAAACGTCCCACGCAGATCCACATCCCAGCTGCTCTGATCGGGTTACAGTGAAGAGACGAGGCGGAGGCAGGGCTTCTCCAACATGTTCATGTCAAGGTCAAGGACCCCCAAATGTATACGGTTTTTTGTATGGCCACAGACCCCGACTGAATAGACTGTGTGCAAATGACCCCCTTAAGGGTAGATTTAGGTTTACAAAATGATTCACATATTCTTCAGATTTTCAAAGATTATTATTATTTTTTTTTTCAAAAGTATCCCAACATGTGATGTGAGCTTATAGATTGTCCATATTTTCGAATGGCTGAAGTATAACATTATGGTCCAACTGATCCTCTCCCTCAAGGAACAATGGTGGTCCCCGCCCCGGACCCCCCCTTTGAGAACCTCTAGTTTAAACTCCTTGGACTCCAGGGGGCTGTAGATGCATAGGTATAGCAGGTGTGCCAGCCGAATTTGCAACATGAGTGAAGAAGGGGTGGTCTTGTTGTTTTGCTGGAAGTGAAACTAATCGAGCCAAGGCTCTGTGGATGCCCAACGAGGCCTATACCGATGCGATCCGTGTTTTCATTAGCGGGAGGTTGGAGTAATGGTTTTTTACACGCCGATTTACATGCCTATTTCATCTAATTTTGAGCCATAATATCCATGAAGACAGCGGTGGCTATAGCTAAAGATGCTGGATTAAATAACCAAATGAATCAAACCTCGTTCTCTTGGGGGTGGCGACCTGAACAAAGGTAGATTAACCTCGTTATCTCATGGGCGTGGCATCTAAATTTAAAAAAATGAAATATTTAGAAATATGTGGGATATTTTGTTAAACATTTCCACAACACAAATCGTGCATGAGTCGCTGCCACAAAATATATGCCGTGCAATTCAACATGACCATGGCTGTAGCGGTGGATGTGATTGGTTTATAAGGCCGGGTAACGGTGGTTATGATTGGTTTATAGGCTGAGTGACGGCGGCATCAGTGGTTATGATTGGTTTATTAGGCTGAGTGACAGATACACTTTGCGATTCAAGGTGACCGCGCCTGGACAGGAGGCAAGGATTTGTTTGTCCATAAAGAGGAACAATAATGTGTACTCATGACAGGACTGTTCACACCACCTGTGTGTGTGTGTGTGTGTGTGTGTGTGTGTGTGTGTGTGTGTGTGTGTGTGTGTGTGTTGGGGGGGGGGGGGGTGGTTCACCACCAATCATGTCTCTCCTTACATTGGTGGGACATGTTCCGTACGACCTCCCCCTCCTCCCCTCTCCCTTAAAACGCCTGCAGCGTCCGAGAGACACATTGTGGTGTTTCAAAATTAACAAAAATAATCTTTTATGCTTTTTTTGTCATCAATGTTTTGATCAATGTTTGTTTCCAGTTAGAGTTTACCTTTTTGTTACACTGCTATACCTTTATTTTGCTGTATTGTTCCGTGCCTTCCTGTCTGCCCCTGTAGTTCTGTACACCTGCCTTGTCTATAACCTTCTGATTTGTCAGTGTTTCCACCTGTGTCCTCTTAGTTCCCCAGCCTATCCCACTGTTGATTGTCACCTGTGTCCTGTTATCCGTGTCTATATATAGGCCTATACTCCACTGTTTTGTCAGTTTTCTCTATGTTCTTTCCTGTGAAGTTATGGTATCTCCTAGTATTCCTTCTTTTTTCAGATTATACAATTATTTATTCAAATTATACATTTTCTCAAAATTAGATTTTTGTCAAGGACAAACAGAATAAGTGGTCAAAAATATTACCAGAAACCATAGGCAGAGAATGGGGAAGGAAGCTAATAGAATATTTGACCAAGTATTCTAAAACGGCTAGTCCAAATAGTTTGGCTGGTTTCTGTTATATGGTTTCTGCGATAATCCACACGTTCAATCACTTTATATATAATTTCCAGCTGATCCCTCAGCTCTGTAGCTGAACTGGAGAAGGGGAGCACCCCGTATGGGGCAAACAATCACAAACAGGTGCTGGTGCGGGTGGTATATGCGTGTCACCCCGGCACACATTCAGGCAATATTTTACAAGCTGAAAAACAGTAGCACAGATAGCTGGCCATCTACAAGGTCACAAGTTCACAACCTGCCACATAATGAGAAGGTGCTGTACTATGCAGGCGTCAGCCCCTTGGGCCTGTCTGTGGCCTATTGCCGCTACTCGACCAAAGTGTTCTACCTCTTCATGCACAACAGCATCGCTTTCCTGGGCCTCATTAGTCTGGACCGCTACCTGAAGATAGTCTGGCCATTCGGGGAATACGTTGTGCAGAAGGTCAGGGTGGGTCAGGCGCTGAGTGCCGCTGTGTGGCTGGTGTCTCTATCTCTAGCGATAGCAGGCGTCGTCCTGACTAACAAGCCACTTACGACCTAATCTATAAGGAACAGATTAGAGCGCAATGGAAAATATCCTAAAAAGGGTGCTGTCATATATTTTCCAATGGCATAGGCATAAAGGTATACAGCATTTCTGCACTCATAGAAGACAAATTGTTTTTTCCTATACCACCAAGCTGTTTTCATACAATACAGACACTTGTGTGTTTTATACATTGTAATTGTAAGCACTTTTTTGTGAAGAATCACGCTGAATATATTCTTCTTACAGCTTAATGTCTAATATCCTGTACACACTTATTTGGGTGTAACCTACTTATTCAGGTGGATGAACTGGATATGTATATTTATATTTATACTAGATATTTATATTTGGGTTAGGGTTAGGTTAGACTAAAAATGTGTGTTTTTAGTTCAATTTTTGTTTTAAAAACACCATTGACAATGAAGGGAAAGTTCACATCATCTTGTCCCTAACAAAAACATTAAATGCCATTAACAATAAAGATAATTTAATGTTGATTTTGTCACCGTTTATTTTACATCACAACCCCTCATTTCACATGGGTGTGATTTTTTCTCCCCTATTCTTTTTTTGCTTGCACACAAAAAAAAACCCACTGTTTTACACACTTTCTGCTGATGTATTGTGCCCAGGTGGTGTTCTGGTGCACACTGGCTCTGATGGTGGTCTGCTACTCGTTCATCAGCCGGACGGTGTACAAGTCCTACAAAGCCACCATGAGCAGCAGCTCCGAAGCGGCCTGTCGCAAAACCAACGCCAAGGTCTTTGTGGTAGTAGTGGTGTTCTTTGTCTGCTTCGCCCCCTTCCACTTTTTCCTCATTCCCTACATACTGAACCGCCCAAACACTGCGTGCCGTGGCTGCAGAGAACAGATCACCATGCACATCGCCACCGTTTGGCTGGCGACCACGAACGCGTGTCTGGATCCACTCATCTACATATTCCTTTGCAAGAAGTTCAGGACACGACTGGTGGCCACACTGACATGCAAGGCCCTCCCACCATAATGGTCACTGGATCTCAACGCAGTTAATTGTCACAGCGTGTGACACAAAATGTTGTTGTATAGGGAATATATCGTCTCTGCCGGGGTAAGAAAACTGTTACTTTTCAGGATTCAAATAAATAAAAATAGTAGCAGATCTACAAGATCTACATACAAGCTCGAAATGTGCTGTTTTCAGCTTGCATATCTGGTACTTGCTGTAGCTGTAGCATGATCAAGTAGGGCGAAACGTTGAAATAGGGATAAGGTTTTTGGTTTGCCCAACAGCGACAATATATGTGAGGGTGACGGTGACTATTTGTATTTTCAGTACTGCTAAATATCTTTGACACATAAAATAGAGATGCAAACTTCAGTCAAATAATATTCTTATTAAAGTGATCAAAGGTGGCGTTGTCTGCCTGGTGCGTCGGAGGTGAGAAGCTACTGTAAGTCAAGTGATGTGTTTTTGTTCAAAGTTTAAACTAAAAGTTTTCCCGTTAAAGCTCTATGTTCTGATAATCATTGCCACTATAGGCCTATAGTATTTGTTCAGTAAGCAGAAAATACATTTTCAGGTAGGTGCCGACATTTCAGCCAATCAGGAGAGACAGTGGCGGAACAAGTCATTACTGGGCTGGGGGCGGGGGGCAGAGTGCATATATGACCCATTATATCTTCATATACGGTAATAGGTCCTCACTAATAATCATGATAAAATGGCACACATCTGTGTCTCATAGGAGGGCTGTGGGCAGTTTTCGAAACCGTCCTCCAGTGACATCATTAGGCAGATTTTTTTTTAAACAAGATTATTTTACAAAAAGGTTTAGATTTTCATTATCGTGAGAACGATGGCTTCCATTTTCGCATTGCAACTTTTCAGGACTAGAAAGCCTGCAGTTTCTATTAGCTTGTATTCCCCATCAATGATGTCATTGGAAGACGGTTTCTGAACTGCCCACAGCCCTTCTATGAGACACAGACCGAGTAGAAAATAATTGCGCCATTTTTTCATGATTATTAGTGAGGACCTATTATATGAAGATAGGTTGAAAAGTGGTGAAGTGGTCCTTTAAGTGAACGTCAATTAATAACATCACATTATTGCAGGCAGTGACAGTACTGTAAGTAAGCCTTGCCGAGCCATGAGGCCCATAGGGTAGGAGCCTATATCTCCTGTTTCTGTACCGGCAGGCAGCTTGATGCACATGTATACCCCCGGCCCCTATATGTCACAGGTTACCCCCAATCCAACCCTTGATGCTGAGTGCCAAGCAGGGAGGCCTTTGGTATGACCCGGCCGGGGATCGAACCCAGACCTCCCAGTCCCAGGGCGGACACTGACCACAAGTCCACTGAGCTGTTTACTGTACCCAAAGTACCTGTTAATGTTTCATTTTGGACAGCTGTTGTTGATGATTTTACCAGTGTGAGCCAGCATGAGACTTATACAATTAACTACTCACCTAATGTCACTGAGGTCCATGTTGTTTAATGTACTTCCAAAGTGTGTGTAAACATTGTTTAAGTCACATATGCATGGTTTCCATATCGTGAATATGAACTTTGCTAAAAGCTTGTGTTTAATCCATGTGGGTTATTGTTTACTACTTGGTTAGACTAGCTTGCGTTACATCATAACTGTCATGGCAGCTTGGCTATGATGACCAAAACTGATTTCCTCTACAAAATAAGAGCCACTAGTAATGATTATAGTCAACACTAGTTTAATTTATAAGTCTACTTACAGGACGTAGATATATTTGTAGCACCCTGAGATAATGGTTTGAATGGGCCTGCTGCTGTGCCAAGAGGCCGGGCTTGCAAACTACACTCTATATATTATAGTCTATACAGCAATGAGAAGCCTATAGCTATTTGTACTTTCTCAACATAATTGGAGGGTCAGACATCTTCACAAGGAATCATTTAGAATTAGATTGATCACACACAAGAGCTGGCTGGCAGCTCTTGGTGTCTCTGGCAGTGTCCTGCTATAGTCTCATTCTCCTGGCTCTCTCAAATAATGTGTTTATTTTAAATGGGAGATCTACAAGCTCACAATATCACATCAAGACACGTGTGAGCTTGTTAGATGTATATAGGGCTGAAGTGGTTGTGTTGTAATAATCAAATTCAAATATTTGTAGTGTAAATACAGATAAAGAAATAAAGGAGGACCTCGAAAAATGGGAAAACAAATCATGCTGTTATATAGAACAAAGAATAAGATTATGATTATTAAGACATATGTCTTGGCAAAACTAGGTCTAGGAGATGCTCTATAGTCTCATTAGAGCAGTCTTAGTGGGATGCAAGACCAGCCTCACCCAAGGTCGTTACACCTGGCGGCACAACCAGGTGCTAAAGTGTCTTGCAGCAGTGCTGGAAAGTCGCCGGACAAGCGTGAACTCCCTTCCTCCCCCGTCATCCCGTTGGCAGCCAACACCATTTGTTCGGGAGGGCAAGGGTAAAGCAAGCAGCACCACCGCAAAACCAGACACCGGGCAGCTTGGCAGAGCACGGGACTGGAAGATGCTGGTAGACCTGGACACAAAACTCTGCTTCCCAGCTGAGATCGCATCCACCAACCTGCGACCAGACCTCGTTCTGTGGTCAGCCTCGCTCAAGCTCGTCTTCATCATCGAACTCACTGTGCCCTGGGAGGGTGCAGTGGAGGAGGCCTACGAGCGGAAGATGCTGAGGTACGCCGATCTCGCAGCAGATGCTCAACAACAAGGCTGGAAAGCGAAGGTCTGCCCAGTGGAAGTAGGTTGCAGAGGGTTCGTAGCTACCTCAACATCTAAGCTACTCAGGGAGATGGGAGTACGGGGGAAGGCCCACCGGCAGGCGATCAAGGACCTCTCCAGGGCTGCTGAAAAGGGGAGTCAGTGGCTGTGGATGAAGAAAAAGGACCCCACATGGGCCTTCAGATGAGTCGTGACAGCTAGTAGGGAGTGAACCTGGGACGCTGGGATTCACTGCTGAACCCTCTGGAGGTGTCGTGGGCCAGTCAGCGAAACACCCAAGAAGGAGGGCCTGCCCACCTGATGACCCAAACGCTGTCACTGCTCATCTGAAGACCCACAGTGTCTCTCATCGGTGCTTCGATTACCAACATCAATCCTACACAACAGGTATGCGGTCAGGCGCAAGCTTGGCTCAGGGAGGAGGACGCCCCTGCCATGCAGAGTCCACTGCACTTTGGATTACAACATCATTTCCTGTGTTTCATGAATCATCTGCATTACAATTTAGTATCGGGCATTTAATAGTTTTGACAAAGCAGCTCCATTTTACCACCGCCCTTACTGCTATAGTCTCCTCACAGAGACAAGCCACACATCACATCCCTCTTTTTTTCCGGGATGTTTTTACAACTCAATTTTTTATGATTATCATCAAGGTTCTTGTAGGGGAAAATGTCACCGTACAGGTCATCACATATTTTAGCATAAATGCATTTACTTGACATATCAGTCCAGTCAATATTTAGATGAGCAGAAATTGACACCAAGATCACATCACCATACATCACTTTAAAATAAGGCACTGAGCTTCTTGCCCGGCCCTTCTTTTTGGTCCAGCTCAGTGCCTCCCCGAATCCACATAGCCCTCCTTTTAAAGCCGCAGCTGCTACATTTTTACAAAACGAAGTTTTCAGTTTAAGTCCTAAGTCCACAGCCCCAAGGCCTCCATTATTTGTTCTCTAGTGGTTCCCCATATGAAATTTACCAACAGCGTCGCAATCCCCGGACGGCAAAGTATGACTACATGCCACAACCCTGATCCGATCAGGGCTTGTCGTCCTGGGTCAGCCCTCGACGACATGGAAATGTCGTCTTGGTCACTCATAGCCATGAATACAATTCCTCAGCCGACACAAATGCGACCGGCGCATTTGTGTCGTCTGAGGAATGCCACAACACCGTGCGCTAAAAATAAAAACGATAAAAATAAAAACGATACACCATTTTTCACAAACAGCTGTAAATATTCTGAGCATTTTCATACTAATTTGGTAATTTTCCGATGTGTATTTTTCGAGAAAAACACTTTTGCAAACCTGTGACGTCAGGTCAGATGTCTTCCCCGAGACTTTATTAACAAGTTGTATTTCATATCTCTACATCTATATATCGATGGATCTATCGATCTCAGTGTGTTTGTATATAATAATAAAAAAATCTGGCATTTTGTTCTGGCACTCTGGCACTGTTAATGATTAAATGATAGATACTTAATGTATCAATCATTAAATAAAATGTTTGCTCCCGGCCGAGTCCACGGCAAGCTGCATCCGGTTTGTCACGCCATCTAGATACATAGACCCTTGGACTGTTTTCGTATCCGGTCAAACAGGATCTCGACCATATATCTATGTCACTTTAATAATATATTCACAGCGGTCTGAATGCATGTATTTAAATACATTTAACTGTAAATGATAGAATAAATTGTTGTTTACATTCTTCATGTTTACCTTAGTTTTGTTTGCTAGCTAGAGCTAGAATAAAATATTAATGTTTGCATGAGCCGATGACGTCATATCCTGGGCGCGCAGTGTGATTTCTCTACTACCTCAGGTAAGACGTGTTTCTGTTTCCAATATTATACCTGTATAATCTTATATTTTTACTTAAAATACATACATCGTTAATTCTGCACAACCCCTAAGCCACAGGTTTATTGTTTACGTTGACGTAACTTATGTCGGTGTATATTGGTAGCAACTAAAGCCTGGGTATCGAGGCTAGTAGACAACATGACAACACATCCCGTTCCCAAAGTTGGGTCCGGCCCGTCCGGGGACCCCCAGGGGTTCTTGAGGGAGTTCCAGGGGGTCCCCAGCTTAATGATAGTTTGGAACCAAATGGACCCGGTCCCTTATGGGTCTCTAGTCTGTACAGACCCTAGCCCTGGTCCAGTGGTTACAGCGAGTCTCTCTCTGACGCCCTCCGCAGCCGGGCTAATTGGTGTCAATTTGGGGGTCCTTGACATGAAAATGTTTGGGAACTACTGTGCTAAACAACAACTCCATGTGATGTAGAATTTGTGACTAAAGGCAAAACGAAATGTTTTATTGAGTTGTGGTTGTTATTGAATACTTTATAAGTCAAACCATTTTCCTCTCAACTCCCTTATGGACTTATGTGTGTGGGTGGGTGGGTGGGTGCCTGCCTGCCTGGCTGGGTATGAGCATAAAACAGCATGGTTGTTTTTCACCACCTGTGTGTAACCTAACAAACTCAATTGCACATATTAACTGTATATATGATGATTTCGGGTGTGCCAGTACTGTACAGTGACAGTACAGTACAGTAGAGGGCCCGGCACACGGTAACTCTGTCATTTCTCAACCGTTTCGGACACGGGGCGGCACGCCGGGGGTCTGGAACTACCCCCCGGGACCCCCACACGGATTTGCACCACTCACTTCACATGGGTGTGATTTTCATTTTGGTCCATTGTACTCAAGTTAATCATAAATAGATGCAATCCAAAACATTGTGATGAAGCTCAGTGAAAACTGAGCTTTATCACAATTAGTTAGATACCGATATTAATTTGACATGAAAAAACACTGCAATAGGATTCTGAATAGAAGTTCCAACAGTTGGGTGTTACATTCTGAATCATCTTTTTTCTCTTACAGATCGTCCTCAAACAAATCTCCAACTCTCCAGTCAATCAACACAACAAAACAAAAGGCACTTTTAAGAGCCACTCTCTCTCTCTCTCTCTCTCTCTCTCTCTCCAGCTCTCTCCCTCTCTGGCTTTCTCGCTGCCCCCTCCCCCCCCCCCCCCCCCCAGCTGCAAAAAAAAATGACGAAACCAAAAGTTAGACAATGTCCCAAATGTCAGGCATTGGCAGAACCAGGGAGCAAAACCTGTTCCCAATGTTCACAAGCTCTGACCATAACAGAAAAATTGGATAAAAAATTAAAAAAATATGACGCTAAGTGGAGAAAGACCCAAGTGAAAAATAAGATCACCCACCGAGCTGTGGACAGTGCAAGAGTTGCAGTAAGTAAATCTACATATATTTAGATCTTGAAAAAAGAATAATAATAGAATATCATGTAAAAAGTTAATAGAAAAGATCATTTTAAAAGTGAAAGTTTGATATATTATAGGTTCATTGCACATGAAGTGAAATATTTAAAACCTTTTTTTAATCTTAATTATGGCATACAGCTAATGAGAAAAACATCCACACCCGTGTGAAGTGAGGGGTGCTCTTATCTGTAAAACAAACATTGAGACAAAACAAACATTAAACCTGTATATAAGGAGGGGCTAGGGCCTCTCAAAAATAAAAGACCAATCAAAACAAGATTTATAATGCGCCTACAGAAATGTCAACCATCTGAAAAGTAGGGTTACTTTTGAACAAATTGCTTCGTCAATCTGCTATGGCATGGAGGCAATTAGCCAGGTTTGATTTGGTAGAGGTCTTCAGCACTACTGTGTGGTTGGGTCTGGTGTCTCATCTTCCTCTTAGTCCAGCAGCCAAGGTGGACGTGTGGGAAATTTGGTATATAGTATTTATTTTATTATATATACATTCATGAATCCACTTCCTGACCGGCTGTTGGTATTGAGCAATATTTTTTATAGGGGTTTCTTGTGACCCTACCATTAGCATGGCAGACAAAAATGTCAAACTTTCCTTATGCTTTAAGTAGCATGTGACGTGTCAAACTAGGGGGTTTTCATGATTCTAAATCCATTCCAAGCATTTGTTTTTGACAAAAAAAACACTCCTTATTCAACCATAGACGTCATGACAAATGTGATGAGGTCAGCACATTTTGGGCAAGTGGCTATGGCTGTTTTTAGCCCATTTTGTGAAAAGCTAATGGTTTGAATGTATTCATAATCATGAAACCCCCTAGTATGACATGTCACATGCTACTTAAAGCATAAGGGAAGTTTGAAAACTTTGCATACCGTAGGATGTTAATGGTAGGGTTGTGACCCTACCAGACAAACCCCTATAAAGAATCAAGTTGCTTGATTCAGGGGGGTGAAGCAAAGCATCGTTTGTGTTAGTGACTAAACAAACATCAATTTCTCTTCATTGTCAATGGCGTTTTTAAAACAAACATTGACCTAAACACAAACATTAAACCTGTATATCAAAAAATGTTTTTTTTTAAAAGTCGGCCTCCTGGTGGCGCTATAACAGGCTGTTCTGGGAAACTTGGGGCAGAGGTTCATCGTTTGCATCCAGGGAGTGTGCACGCAAAATGTGGCACCGTTAACGGTGCCGGAGATTAGCTGGTAACAGACGGACGCACGCACACACGGACGGAGTGCAAAACACACCCTGGGTGGACAAATATCTAAATACTGAATCGAGCAACTTAAAAACTGTCAAGCTGGGGTTTTCACACAAGCCTGTAGGCGATAAAATCACTTCTTATAAACCCTAGGAGACTAAACATGCGTGATTTGTTATCATATCTATTTTTTTGGGATAAGTCACGATGAAATATCAATGGAGAGTACCTCAAGTTGCCATGTATTGCTGTACTTCAAGGGTTGTCCTTAATTAGCAATAATGTAGTGGTACCAACTGCTGTTCTTCATTTGTTCATTTCAGATTACAAAACTTGGGAGTTTGGGCTTTAAGCCAATCTTATTCTTTGCCCGAAAAAATGAGAGGAACAATACCTGGAAGGCAGAACTCATGGTGTCCCCAGGCATGGATATGACGGTCCAAAAGGATCTTGTGAAAAATATGAAGTGTGCATATCAGTATCTCCTCGAATCTCCATGTAAGTGTGTGTGTGTGTGTGTGTGTGTGTGTGTCGAGCCCAACGACCTTACAGGCGAACGTATGAATCATGATAACTAGTCTTTAAGTATATGATGTATCGCCATGTTTTATTCATGCTTATAAATCGCTCTGGATTAAGAGCATCTGCTCTTGTGTTTGTGTGAGCGCGTCTTCGTTAATAAGTACACGTTTAAAATTAAAGTAAACATGTTAATTGATTAATCACAGGGAGTCAGCAGCAGGACCTCTCAGAGGAGCTGGACGTCCCAGAGGAGCAGCAGGACGTCCCAGAGGAGCTGGACAGTCCAGGCGAGGAGCAGCAGGACGTCCCAGAGGAGCTGGACAGTCCAGGCGAGGAGCAGCAGGACGTCCCAGAGGAGCTGGACAGTCCAGGCGAGGAGATTTCACCAGTTGAAGACGTTCCTCCTCTCTCTGCTCCCACCCCACCAGACTCTACTCCTATTCTTTCGAGTCCAGTAGAGTTTCTCATCCTTACCCCAGTTCTAGACATTCCTCCTCTCTCTGCTCCCACCCCACCAGACTCTACTCCTACTCTTTCGAGTCCAGTAGAGTTTCTCATCCTTACCCCGGTTCTAGACGTTCCTCCTCTCTCTGCTCCCACCCCACCAGACTCTACTCCTCCTCTTGCATCTGCATCCGCATCTGTCTGTGCTCCCACCCTACTGCCTCGCCAGAAGAGAAGAGGAAATAAGCCAGTGCCAGTGGATAGGAATCCTAAAAAAAAAAAAATCTCTGCTCCCACAGACTCTACTCCTCTTGTGAAGGCGGTGAACAAAAAGAAGAAAGTCGGTACGTTTTGCTTAGTATGGTGTTACTACTTTTCTAGCCTCTAGGCAAATATTAGAGTTTTGCCAATTTTAAAGTTTTTAAACAGGCTATTGTTATACAAGACCCTACATGTTCTCTGGGACCCAAGGATTAATGTGGTTAAGCTAATGGGGCTCTGTGAGTGAAACTCAGATGATTAATATGTGTTTGCCAAAAACTAGGCACAAACTCACATGGACACAAGTGTAAAATGCTGCCGATATTAACAAAGGCCCATGGCTTAATAAACTGTTGTCTTTTCATCATTTAAGGTTGCAAGACATGTAACAACTACCAATTAGCCTTCAAATACAAGGAGATACTTGGGAGAAGGCTACACGAGGTAAGAATGTAATATATACTGAATGTAATTTGTATTGTAACAAAGCTTATGGCCCCTACACACTGTACGATATTTGCTCTGATTATGCTGTTGGGAGCATTTTAGGCGCTCGCTGACAAAACCCCCGCTCTAATGCAAGATCGGGCTTTGTCAAATATTGTCAAAGCCTAATAGTCTCACAGTGTATAGATACAGGAAGCAGAGAGATTGAGTATGGGAATGACATGTAGCAAAGGTCTGACCTGCCCTGGAATCAACCTTTTTGATTGATTGATTGAAATATTTATTAACAGTTTGCAGAATTACAGTACATTTCAAGCACAAACTCAATACAAAGACTGTTAACTGCGGGAGCTAACTATTTCCGTAGACAACGCCCTGGTAACGTCTGTCCCAACAGCCAGGAATCTTGGTGTTGTCCTGGACAGTCAGCTCTCGTTCAAAACTCACATCACAGCTGTCACTCGATCCTGTAGGTGTACCAGGTGTATAATGTCCTAGTGAAACCCTCTAACAACCAGTCTGTGGGTATAATGTCTAGTGAAACCCTCTAACAACCAGTCTGTGGTATAATGTCCTAGTGAAACCCTCTAACAACCAGTCTGTGGGTATAATGTCTAGTGAAACCCTCTAACAACCAGTATGTGGGTATAATGTCTAGTGAAACCCTCTAACAACCAGTCTGTGGTATGTCTAGTGAAACCCTCTAACAACCAGTCTGTGGTATGTCTAGTGAAACCCTCTAACAACCAGTCTGTGGGTATAATGTCTAGTGAAACCCTCTAACAACCAGTCTGTGGTATAATGTCCTAGTGAAACCCTCTAACAACCAGTCTGTGGGTATAATGTCTAGTGAAACCCTCTAACAACCAGTCTGTGGGTATAATGTCTAGTGAAACCCTCTAACAACCAGTCTGTGGGTATAATGTCTAGTGAAACCCTCTAACAACCAGTCTGTGGGTATAATGTCTAGTGAAACCCTCTAACAACCAGTCTGTGGGTATAATGTCTAGTGAAACCCTCTAACAACCAGTCTGTGGGTATAATGTCCTAGTGAAACCCTTTAACAACCAGTCTGTGGGTATAATGTCTAGTGAAACCCTCTAACAACCAGTCTGTGGGTATAATGTCTAGTGAAACCCTCTAACAACCAGTCTGTGGGTATAATGTCCTAGTGAAACCCTCTAACAACCAGTCTGTGGGTATAATGTCCTAGTGAAACCCTCTAACAACCAGTCTGTGGGTATAATGTCTAGTGAAACCCTCTAACAACCAGTCTGTGGGTATAATGTCCTAGTGAAACCCTCTAACAACCAGTCTGTGGTATAATGTCTAGTGAAACCCTCTAACAACCAGTCTGTGGTATAATGTCTAGTGAAACCCTCTAACAACCAGTCTGTGGGTATAATGTCTAGTGAAACCCTCTAACAACCAGTCTGTGGGTATAATGTCTAGTGAAACCCTCTAACAACCAGTCTGTGGGTATAATGTCCTAGTGAAACCCTCTAACAACCAGTCTGTGGGTATAATGTAGGTCGGACCTAGGCTGCCAAATATAAAAACCAATAGTCTGCACCTCTTAGCCCAGCTCTGAGATGGTACAGTATGTACAGTAGGAGTGCTTGGTATTGAATGACCATATATAGTCATAAAGGCTTCCTCTAGGCTGGGCTCAAAGGTGCATGCAACAGTAGCTCAGGGGTAGAGTATGGCCGGTAGAACAGCCGGATGGAGGTTCCCGGTTCGATCCCTATGTGGCGCTCCCCCAGAGTTAGTGTCAAAGTGTCCTTGAGCAAGACTCTGAACCGCCTTTGCTCCAGATGAGCAGGTTGGTGCCTTGCATGGTTTCCCCCACCATTATGCGTATGAATATTAGCTGTCAGACTCTTCATCAACCAACAACAACTAATGGTGTATTAGCTGTCAAAGATCTAAAGATGTCTGGCTTATCACAGAGATGAAACACACAGGGATGTTTAGTACATTCTCACTGAGGACACACACACACACACACACACACACACACACACACACACACACACACACACACACACACACACACACACACACACACTGAACTCCACTACCTTTTAGGTAACTGCTATTGTAACTCTTTACATCTGCAATTCAACAACTCGAATCAGTGAGATTGAAATATGCTTCATAGGATTATAATGTTTATTACTTACTGTCACTCTGTCCTCAGTAAAATAGTATTGTAATATTTATTAACATCCAGTCATCTACTGTCACTCTGACCTCAGTAAAATAGTATTGTAATATTTATTAACATCCAGTCATCTACTGTCACTCTGACCTCAGTAAAATAGCAGAGACATGACCCGCCTTATTCCACCTCTGATTGGTTCAGCTCAATAGAGGAGTGATGATTGGTTAAGGTATAGGGTCAGATATCATGGTAAACCAATCTGAGGCAGAGATGGGCGGGTCTTCCAGGTGCACTGCACGCAGACGCGTACACACACACACACACACTCACATCGCGTGCGTGCGCACACACACACACACACACACACACACACACACACACACACACACAGTAAAACACACCTGGCTCAGATCTGTACCTGGGCCGCTCGTTTCCCTCTACACCAAATCTATTTGAGGAAATATCAGATCTACAAGCTCACAATGCGTCACGGCATGAATAAATATCAGATATACAAGCTCACAATGCGTCACGGCATGAATAAATATCAGATCCACAAGCTCACAATGAGTCATAACATGGAGAAATATCAGATATACAAGCTCACAATGGCACACGTTCCCCCCAGAATAATATTGGCTCTCTGGGGTTCAAGTGTTTAACATTCTCAACCGTGTTACGGTGAAATTGGTGACCTGCTGAAATACGTGACCATCTTGTGGACTTCATGGCCTGAATACCGCTATAGGTTGAACTCTGATAATAAACAAACCACAATGATTTACATTCAGACACTGATGTTATATGTGATGTCTACATGATTGTCACATATTTCAGCAGGTCACCAATTCCACCGTAACACCTCCATGCTGGAGTGAGTGAGTGGCAGAGATTACATCATCAAACGCGGAAGTTATGCAGGAATGCCTACTGAGTGGCAAAAAAACTACTTTCTGCCTTGACAGCTCATAAATCCACACAGAAAAGTCCTCTCTGATTGCATTAAACAACATTAAACAATGTTTAACTCACTTTGCATGTTGCTTTGATGTGCCATTCACTTCAAGCATGCGCATACCCTCTATTGGAACTCAGCTAAAGGGACAGTTCACCCCCAAAATGACTTTGTCTCTATATGGACTACTCTCCCCATGGTCATGCATTTTATTGTTCGTTTGTTTTTGTCACATTCCTAAACCAATCATTTTATGAGAAGCAGCGGTTCCGGTAGGAGACACAAAGAGTCTCCTTTGTGTCTCCATAAGTAACTTTAATTCTATCCCATTAACCCATTTAGACCTGAGAACGATTCTACAAATGGCTTCTAAATCCTGACAGTTTTCTGAAAAACACTATGTTTCTGTGTCAGTGGTTCTCACAGGGTTAAACCCTATGTTTCTCTATGTCATTCATCCTCAAACATTTTCATGTCAAGGACCACCAAAAATACATGTAATTGGCCGCCGACCCCCCATCTGAAAATATGTTTTGTTCCAGTGACCACCCAGAGGCAAACATGAGAGTTAAAAACGTTCGCTCTGAAAGAATATATATTAAAAGATTTGCGCCACATTTTCATGATTTTTCAAAAATTGAGTGCCACGCTACGAGCTAATGCTTAAAACCCCAAGAGGGGATGCCACCCGAAATGGGTTAACACCAGAATAGAGAGACTATTGCTATAGTGTATAGTTTAAAATCACTTACCCTGCAATAATCTTTATGCTTTGATCCGACGTGGCAAAAAGAAAAAATGGCGTCCAGACGCCTCAGTTGACGTTGAATCAACACACTTACAGTTCTGTCATACTGGAGTCTTCTGGAGGTGGTGTCGTTGAACAAGAACCTATGAATGATGACACCATGTGATACATTGACCTGCAACCAGCACACACACACACACACACACACACACACACACACACACACACACACACACACACACACACACACACACACACACACACACACACACACACACACACACAGGTCAATGTTTAACTAAGGTGTGACACCATGATAAGTTGTTCCTGTTCTCACCTCACAGACTCTAGACTGCAGGGTGTTCAAACTGTGGCCCGGGGGCAGATTGTAGACGGCCCGCGGCTTCATACCGTGTTATGAACGGCCCGTCCGACAGTACGGGACATTTTTGGGGAGATTTTTACGTTGAAGTTTTAGTATTTGCTGATTTTTATTTCTGTTTTGCATAGATGTGTGTATTTGTATGTCTTTATAAATGTCTTGATGAATTGAAAATGGAGGACCCTGATGTAAACAAGTCTTCAGAGTGCTTTTTCTGTTTTTAATCAATCAATCAACCAACCTACCTGGGTGTTTCCCAGGGTATAACCAGTAAGACGCCTCCTGGGCGGAAACTACAGGCTGAGGCACTTTTGTCCAGCTTTTAGTGTATTTAACGCAATTTTTATCCCAACACAAATAATTGTTTAATATAATCTTACCTGCGCAGGTAAGACACCCAAAGAGGCCAACGCAGCGCGACGCCCCGTCACGCACGGCCTTCTATTAAACAAGCGCTCCCCCTCGCGTCTTGTTTTACGGCAGGTTGAAAAAATACAAAATGGCGGCTCGGAATGTTACTTGTGGAATATTTTGGACAGAAAGTATCTCATAACATTTCTACGGTGGATTTTTATGAAACAAAAGCTCGGCAGATTGAAAGAGGATCATTCAAGCTTGGACGACAGCTGCAGTTGGTGAGTTTAACGTTGTTTAAGACAAGCAGATCACAAACCAAATTGGATGAGTGGGGAGTCAATGGAGGGTATTGCAACTCTAGATTCATCCCATTATAAAATAAATCTAGAGTTACAAATTGTGGCTAGTGTACAGTAATATACACAGTGCTTTACAGTAGTGATCATATAGAGGATTACATTAATAAAACAAAATAACACAAATCTGTCCTTCTTATAAAATACAGAAAATGTCAAATACATACAGTATCATTTTATCATGAACTGTTACCATTTTTATATTTTAGCGTATTTATCAAATCACATGAATTTGCACAAAACATGAAATTACAACACTCGTAACATGCCTGCATTCATAAAGAATGGACATAGGAGACAGTGTACACAGTATGTCAGCATACATGTGGACCAAAGCACTGTCTGGGAAGACAACAATACAACCTGTCAACTACGGTTTTTTACAAGTAATAAAACATACACAAAATAATGTTTGACCCAACAAAAATTAGTCTAAAATAGTTAGCTTTCAGACCTCTAACCCAGATTAACTTTGAAGTGCTTTTCACATGAATGTTTATAATTGGTTTTGTCCACAGACATACAGACATTACCTGTCTCATGAGAATCCTCCACTACACTGAGGATTACCCATAATGCCTTGCTAATATGAGGCCTGGTGCAGGCATGAACAGCAGGTGGTAAAGTTTCCCCATTTAGCTGGATTTGAACTACAACCTATTTAACTATTATGTATACAATATATATATATATATATATATATATATATATATATATATATATATATATATATATATATATCACTTTAGTAAAAGTAAAAAGGTACCTATTAGCATTCAAATGTATAAATGATCAAAAGTATGCAGATTGTGCCATTTGAAATGTTGAAGAAAAAAAATCATTTGAAAATAGCAGATCTACAAGCTCACAATGTGTCACATCGCAATTAATGCATTGCGAGCTTGTAGACGAGCCATTTGCAACTGGCCAAAATATGGCTGTGGTGGTAAAATGACAATGTAGGCTAGTATGTTAATACCATTGTTTGGAACCATGGTTTGTTTGTGAAAACATTTACACCTCTGTTTGGAACCATGGTTTATTTGTGTAAACATTTTGGGCAGGAACCAATTTGGATGTTTTAATCATATTATGTTATGCTTCAACTACGAGCTTGTAGGTCTTCTATTTTTGAAAAATCTTGAAAATGTATGTTCCTGGAACAACATATTTTCAGATGGGGGGGGGGGTCGGTGGCATTACATATAAATGTTTGAAAACCACCGTTATAGAAACATAGGTTTTTTCTTATTTGTAGAATCGTCCCCAGGTCAAAATGGGTTAAGTTTGTTTGTTTGCTGATCTTCTCAAAAAGGACAAACATTCCACACATTGTTGTCCATTTAGTGTCACAATAAAAAAAACAACAGTGCTATAAAACCACTAATGTTTAAACAATAACCGTGTTTATGGAGGATAAAAGCGTGTTTCTCTAACAAACAAACATACCTTCAGCAGCACATGGTCCCAGACAGGCAGAGAGGCTCCTCCCACATGGTCCCAGACAGGCAGAGAGGCTCCTCCCACATGGTCCCAGACAGGCTGAGAGGCTCCTCCCACATGGTCCCAGACAGGCTGAGAGGCTCCTCCCACATGGTCCCAGGCAGGCTGAGAGGCTCCTCCCACATGGTCCCAGACAGGCTGAGAGGCTCCTCCCACATGGTCCCAGACAGGCTGAGAGGCTCCTCCCAGTCCGTTCCGTTCCTATTTAAATATGAAGCTCCCCCTCTATCACACGGAACTATGTTTTTTGTGTCCATATCACTACGCCCAAAAAGTAGTTCCATGTGATAGAGGGGTCAAAGTTGAACGAAAGTCGCGCTAATATTTTATAAATAGGCCAACAATACACATTATGTTCGTTTTGTGGATTAATTTACTTTTACTGCGTGGCCCCCAGTGCCCCCCACAAAATGACCAGAACTACTTAATATTCACTAAAACCAGAGCAGAACTCCCACCACGGGACTCGGGCAATCAATGAATACAGTTGCATATTAATGGCAAGTATTTCATACAACTTATGTTAAAAAAATCTGAACTATCCCTTTAAAACAGGAATGAATGGCACAGAACTGGGATAATGTATACAAGGAAGCAGATGTGGACAATGCATATATAACTCATTCATATCAATATTTAGGTCATTATACGATAAGCATTGTCCAATCAAGGAATACAATAAAAAAGAATAATAATTGGTTAACTAAAGGTCTACAAAATGCCTGTAAAAAGAAAAATGCATTATATAGGAATTGTATTAGACAGAGAACTAAAGTGGCAGAAGATAAATATAAAAAATACAAAAATAAGTTAACTAGTATTATAAGGATAAGCAAGAAAGAATACGTTAAGAATAAATTAAATAAGAACCAAAACAATATTAAAGAGATATGGAAACTATTAAACAGTATTATAAGAGATGGTGCCAAACAAAACAGCTTACCTAAATATTTGGTTGAGAATGACATTGAAAAGTACAATATGGAGGAGTTGGCAGTGTTTTGTTAATGTGGGCCCTGATCTAGGCAGTAGAATTCAGGACCGAGGATCAGATGGTGAACATGTGGGGGGGAATGGTTGATAGAAATCCTTGCTCAATGTTTTCTTGAGTGAATTGAAGATAATTTAAATTTTGGACATAGTCAAAAACAGTCAAAACAAAACATTTACTGACTATAATGATATTGACACATGTCACTGGTCAAGCAGGTCATTGGGGGGATTTCTAGGCCATTTACACACATATGTAGGCCTAATGTATATCATTGCAAACAAGTTAATTTCCAGACCAATAAATGATTTAGCAAAGGTCATTTCACTGTATAAAAATGGGAGCAAACACCACTTCACAAACTACAGACCTGTCTCATTACTGCCACAATTCTCAAAGATATTGGAGAAACGTTTTAACAGCAGACTTCATAGATTCATTCTCGGACAGATTTAATATACTCTCAGAGAGTCAATATGGTTTCAGAAAGAACAGATCAACATCTCAGGCATTTATGGAATCCATAGAAAGAATCAGAGACGCAATTGATAATCGGCAGTATGCAATAGGAATATTCATTTACCTCAAAAAAGCTTTTGACACTATCCATCACAACACAACACATTAGTACTGTACATAAACTGGAGAAAACGGGTATCAGAGGCATTGCAATAAACTGGATTAAAAGTTACTTGGACAGACGGCAACAGTTTGTGAAGCCGGGCACCTATTGCTCAAGTTGTCTGGAAATGACTTGTGGTGTCCCCCAGGGGTCAGTACTGGGGCCCAAACTATTTATTCTTTATATCAATGATATTTACAAAGTATATCAAAGCTGCTGTCACTATAGTACTTTCTGCAGACGACACTAATGTATTTTGCTCTGGTGATAATCTGGATAAACTGCAGGTTGATGATGTATATTGGAACTACAATTCACATTAAATATAGCTTAAATAACTGCTCTAAGTTGTCTCTCAACAAATGAGAGTCAGGCATGTCTGGACTCTGGACAGGATGCATGGACAGCAACAGGGGTCCCTGTATGCTAAGTGGATCTGGCCTGTTGATAGCAGCTGATTGATAGCAAACACCTACTGTTCTCCCTGTACCTTCTTCCTCGTGAATATTACCATATAGTGGACAGGGGGGGTTTGCATTCTCCTTTTGATGTCTTTGTCTTGAGTTATATAAAGTCTACTGAAATGTTTGTAAATGTGAGTGAGTCTCTGGAAGCCCAGGCTGAAGGAGCTCGTCCATGGGGCCTGGCCCCATGGCTGTGCGATGCTGTCTTTGTAGGACCCTCTGCAATAAAATGGACTTGGAAACTCTGATCTGCCTACACTGTCGTCAGTTCTCTTCTCTCTTAAGTTGGTAGGAAATTATACTTCACAGTGATGCCGATCCCGGTCGCTTTTTTGATGCTTTTTGCGTCAGGCGAGAGAACCAGAAGGGGGATTTTTCAGTCTAATATAGTGTTTCGGTCGGCAATTTTTGGATGGAGGAGGACGACGGTGCTGCGTGCTGCAGTCGAACCAGCGGCGATTCAACATGATGGCGACGGCCTGCCCAGCGCGGTGGGGAGGAGCGGCGATGGACGGCGGCGGCTCTCAGCTTATCGGTGACCGGAGGCGATGCAAAGCGGCTGGACGGCGGGGTGAGGATGCGCAGCGTAGCATATACCCCGGCCCAAGGAGCTCAGCTCATCGGCGGTCAACGATCAAAGGGAGGCGGTGGCGCTATTCATTGGCTCTTCTCGGCGTACGCCTCTGCTTGGTTCGGCAGCGACGGCAAGGCGGCTGATCTACAAGCTCGCAACGCAGCACGCAACAAGTTTCTGCCTTGCAGAAGCCTACAGGCTCCTGTGATGACGCTGGATCACTTTCTGATTGTTCAGTCATGATTGGATTGTCATGGCTGAAAGGGAGGAGGTGATGATAAGTGAATTCAGATCAGAATTCAGAACGAAAGTTTTCGAACAATGGGCAACTCTCCATAACAGAGCGGCCTACACGTCATTGCGGCGCATAAGTGTACTGCATCACAACCTCGTTTGGCCTGTCCGCTGGCCGATGAATGAACACTCGAAAAGGTGGGACAAAGAAAGAAGAGAAACGTTACAGGAGCAATGATTTTGTTTTGAGTTATGTAAACGTTAAAAGTGAAGTTGATTACAGTACAGAGGAGTTATCGAGGTGTAAAGGAGATTTTTCTGTGGTTTTTAAGCTAAAATGATGGTCTTTATATGTTGTTTCCATGGCGGTGAATCACAGAGATGTGGTCAGGTGCACGTGATGGTCTTTATATGTTGTTTCCATGGCGGTGAATCACAGAGATGTGGTCAGGTGCGCATGATGGTCGGGGCCATGCCTGAGTGACATGAAGTTAATGTTGTTAGTGTTTATTTTTTACGTTTTAGCCTAAGATTAGAGTAACACAGGGGGTCTTATGAGCACACCGATGATAATACTGTAATGTGATGAAGAACACTGGTAACGAGTTATGTGATTTGAATGACGCCATTCTACTGTAATTGTTTGATTTAATTATTTGTGTCATATTTTTGATGTTCCAGTCAGTCAGTGTCAAAGGGAGGACTAGGGTAAATTGTGTTCCATATTCGTTTTATGAGGCAAGGTTGCCTCAAAGGGAGGTTATGATGTATATTGGAACTACAATTCACATTAAATATAGCTTAAATAACTGCTCTAAGTTGTCTCTCAACAAATGAGAGTCAGGCATGTCTGGACTCTGGACAGGATGCATGGACAGCAACAGGGGTCCCTGTATGCTAAGTGGATCTGGCCTGTTGATAGCAGCTGATTGATAGCAAACACCTACTGTTCTCCCTGTACCTTCTTCCTCGTGAATATTACCATATAGTGGACAGGGGGGGTTTGCATTCTCCTTTTGATGTCTTTGTCTTGAGTTATATAAAGTCTACTGAAATGTTTGTAAATGTGAGTGAGTCTCTGGAAGCCCAGGCTGAAGGAGCTCGTCCATGGGGCCTGGCCCCATGGCTGTGCGATGCTGTCTTTGTAGGACCCTCTGCAATAAAATGGACTTGGAAACTCTGATCTGCCTACACTGTCGTCAGTTCTCTTCTCTCTTAAGTTGGTAGGAAATTATACTTCATTGACATCAATGAAGAATTAAGTAAATTAAAGTCATGGTTTGATTATAATAAACTATCTTTAAATGCGTTTATACTATTTGGTAACCAAAGGACTAACACACAGGTACATATACATATTGATGGGATTGCTATATTGACCGGGTCCATGGAAATAAATTTATTATATTATTATATCGGGGCGACTGTGGCTCAGGAGGTAGAGCAGGTCGTCCAATGATCCATGGGTCGGCGGTTCGAATCCCGGCTCCTCCTGTCTACATGTCGAAGTGTCCTTGGGCAAGACACTGAACCCCAAATTGCTCCCGATTTGCTGGTTGGTACCTTGCATGGCTTCTGCCGCAATCGGTGTATGAATGGGTGAATGTAATGCACAATCTATGTAAAGCGCCTTGGATAAAGGCGCTATATAAATGCACCATTTACCACTATATTGACCGGGTCCGTGGAAATACATTTATTATATTATTATATTATTATATTGACCGGGTCCGTGGAAATACATTTATTATATTATTATATTGACCGGGTCCATGGAAATACATTTATTACATTTATTATATTATTATATTGACCGGGTCCGTGGAAATACATTTATTATATTGACCGGGTCCATGGAAATACATTTATTATATTATTATATTGACCGGGTCCATGGAAATACATTACATACTAATTGTCTATTTTTTACAGAAAACTGCTCTAATTCACTGACTTTGTAGCTTATCAAACAGCAATAATAATGTACAAGGCTATATAGGAACCATAATTTACCAGCAAATATTCAGAATTTGTTTCAGGATAGGAAGGGGGGGGGGGGGGGGGGTTATAATTTGAGGGAATTTTTTTAATTTTAAAACGTTAAACAGAAATACCACAATAAAGGTGTTTGTGTTTGGATTAGGGGTGTAACTGTGGAACAGTTTGAGGGATGAGCAGAAACAATGTTCTAGCATAAATCTGTTTAAAGTAAAATGTGATTTTCACAAAATACAGGGAGAAGGAAAATGGATAATTCAGGTGCTTATGTGTTTAAAATGGATATTTTTTATATGGATGATGTGTATATAAAAGAGATACATTTTGATAATGAGTAGTTATGTAAGTAGTTGAGTACTGAGTTGAAGCACAGTAATTATTTAATTACAGAGGGGTGAGCTTGTAGATCTGCTATTTTTGAAAAATCGTGAAAATGTGCCTCAAATATTTGAATAATTATATATCATTACAGAATAAACATTTGAATCACACCCGTGTGAAGTGAGGGGCGCTCTTATCATTCATCCTACATCACTTTCCGTGTTCAACCAATCAAATCATCCGGAATGTCCTCACCGTTTCCGTCTTCAATCTTCCTGCCCTCACTTTTAGCTTCAATGTTTGCGTTCTGGTCACACTCACCCTGAACAGCTGTTCATAGGAGGGTCACACTCACCCTGAACAGCTGTTCATAGGAGGGTCACACTCACCCTGAACAGCTGTTCATAGGAGGGTCACACTCACCCGGAACAGCTGTTCATAGGAGGGTCACACTCACCCTGAACAGCTGTTCATAGGAGGGTCACACTCACCCTGAACAGCTGCTCATAGGAGGGTCACACTCACCCTGAACAGCTGCTCATAGGAGGGTCACACTCACCCTGAACAGCTGCTCATAGGAGGGTCACACTCACCCTGAACAGCTGCTCATAGGAGGGTCACACTCACCCTGAACAGCTGTTCAGAGGAGGGTCACACTCACTCTGAACAGCTGTTCATAGGAGGGTCACACTCACCCTGAACAGCTGTTCATAGGCGGGTCACACTCACCCTGAACAGCTGTTCATAGGAGGGTCACACTCACCCTGAACAGATGTTCAGAGGAGGGTCACACTCACCCTGAAAAGCTGCTCATAGGAGGGTCACACTCACCCTGAAAAGCTGCCCATAGGAGTGTCACACTCACCCTGAACAGCTGCTCATAGGAGGGTCACACTCACCCTGAACAGCTGTTCAGAGGAGGGTCACACTCACCCTGAACAGCTGTTCATAGGAGGGTCACACACACCCTGAACAGCTGCTCATAGGAGGGTCACACTCACCCTGAACAGCTGTTCAGAGGAGGGTTACACTCACCCTGAAAAGCTGCTGATAGGAGGGTCACACTCACCCTGAAAAGCTGCAGATAGGAGGGTCATACTCACCCTGAAAAGCTGCTGATAGGAGGGTCACACTCACCCTGAAAAGCTGCTGATAGGAGGGTCACACTCACCCTGAAAAGCTGCTCATAGGAGGGTCACACTCACCCTGAAAAGCTGCTGATAGGAGGGTCACACTCACCCTGAAAAGCTGCTCATAGGAGGGTCACACTCACCCTGAAAAGCTGCTCATAGGAGGGACTAGCGCTCCTCAAAGAAGGCTCATGGGAGGGTCAAAGAAGGCGTTCAACAGCATGAAATGTAAATATGTTTTTTAATCAACACATCTCAAATATAACAACAAATATATAGTTATATAAGATAACAGCATTGTGACAACAGTGTTGTTTTGGGCAGCACATTTCTATTTTAGTTTTAGTCAGTCTTTGGAATAAAACATTTGGCGGGCCTTGATGCGGTCGTAATGACTGTATTTACACAAAATAGCCGCTCTACAAGCTCACGCTGCGACACACTGGACAGCTTCTCAAAGTCTTTGTCTCTCAGGGAACGACTCAGGTGGAGAGAAGTGGATTGGGTGGATGTTTATCGGAGGTGCCGTGCCCCGTCGCGGTCCATTTGGTTCCATTTGAACCATCTGGACCCAATGCACACACACTATGTGTGTGTGTGTGTGTGTGTGTATCCGTCTGTCCTCACAGCCTGTCTGTCTGTCCTCACAGCCTGTCTGTCTGTCCTCAAAGCCTGTCTGTCTGTCCTCACAGCCTGTCTGTCCTCACAGCCTGTCTGTCTGTCTGTCTGTCTTCACAGCCTGTCTGTCTGTCCTCACAGCCTGTCTGTCTGTCCTCACAGCCTGTCTGTCTGTCTGTCCTCACAGCCTGTCTGTCTGTCTGTCCTCTGTCTGTCCTCACAGCCTGTCTGTCTGTCCTCACAGCCTGTCTGTCTTCACAGCCTGTCTGTCTGTCCTCACAGCCTGTCTGTCTTCACAGCCTGTCTGTCTGTCCTCACAGCCTGTCTGTCTGTCCTCACAGCCTGTCTGTCTGTCCTCACAGCCTGTCTGTCTGTCCTCACAGCCTGTCTGTCCTCACACAGAGACACAGAGGAGTCAGGGAACAACCCAAACCCAGCGTAGAGCGGTTGAGTGAACGTGTTCTGGACGGTGTACAGGTGAGTCAGAGTGTCCTCTAACACTCTGTAGAAGGACAGAGTCCCAGCGGGACGGTCCAGATATATGGCTACTCTGTTGGAGCCAGAGGGACGGATAGGAAGGGTAGTCTGCTTACTATTGTGTGTGACAGAGTAAACGTCACTATGCTGACCATCAGCACAGTCCAGACACCAGGAATGTTCATTCCCTCCAAGCCCACAGTCCCGACCGGCTCCTTTCCTACTGATGTCTCCGTCAGTCACTCCTATCCCAACCTCTCCACTGAACTGTACCTCACTGTAGCAACGTTCATCTAGACTCTCTGAACTCAGGACCTGAGCCCGTCTATCAAACCTGTCAGGATGGTCAGGATATGAATGACTCTGACCATCCTGACAGGTCACCTTCCTGTTGTTCTCAGACAGAGAGAGGTCACATTGTGCTGTGTTTGTGTCCAGAGTGAGACGCTGGAAATCTGATGAGAAAACAACACAGTACACATTAAATACATCCTTCACTGAATGATACGTGCACGGAGCACGACCACACACACACACACACACACACACACACACACACACACACACACACACACAAGGTATCAGATGTACAAGCTCAAAGCGCGGCACGCAGTGATGCGCTGTGAGCTTGTAGATCTGCTATTTTTAAATAGCCAACGTATAAAATATGGATAAAGTGTTTAACCCATTTTTGGGCGGGAAACCCTTTTGGTGTTAGCATCATGTTATGCTTTAGCCATTGAAAAATAGCAGATCTACAAGCTCATAGCGCGCCACCGAGTGGCGCGCTATGAGCTTGTAGATCTGCTATTTTTGAAAAATCGAAGAACGACCCACGACCCACGGACCCCCTGGAACCCCCCACGGACCCCTGGAACCCTCCACAGACCCCCTGGAACCCCCCACAGACCCCCTGGAACCCCCCACGGACCCCCTGGAACCCTCCACAGACCCCCTGGAACCCTCCACGGACCCCTGGAACCGTCCACGGACCCCTGGAACCGTCCACAGACCCCCTGGAACCCCCCACAGACCCCCTGGAACCGTCCACAGACCCCCTGGAACCCCCCACAGACCCCCTGGAACCCTCCACGGACCCCTGGAACCGTCCACAGACCCCCTGGAACCGTCCACAGACCCCCTGGAACCCCCCACGGACCCCCTGGAACCCCCCACAGACCCCCTGGAACCGTCCACAGACCCCCTGGAACCCCCCACGGACCCCTGGAACCCTCCAATGACACACACACACACACACACACACACACACAGTATCAGATGTACAAGCTCAAAGCGCGGCACGCAGTGATGCGCTGTGAGCTTGTAGATCTGCTATTTTTAAATAGCCTGTGATGATCGGGGATCATTATATCATTATAGTGTATATTTGGGAGGATATATATGAATATTTATCAGAAGTTCTCATATTGTTCTCAACTACACAGTACTAGGGTGGGGGGAGTGGTGCCTGTGTGTGTTTTCCCTAATCATCCGCAGGTGGACTGATTGATGATTGACACCTCTGAGGCTGGCCCGTCTGTCAGGGAGTGATGGGCCCTGACTGGCTGTCGGTCTGGAGTGGGAGTGCTCCTGATCATGGCTCTCCTACTCACCTATACTATATGAGTCAGTCTGTTCTAGAAGACAACGGGGAGACAGGCCGGAACCCTCTCTCTCCTACTCACCTATACTATATGAGTCAGTCTGTTCTAGAAGACAACGGGGAGACAGGCCGGAACCCTCTCTCTCCTACTCACCTATACTATATGAGTCAGTCTGTTCTAGAAGACAACGGGGAGACAGGCCGGAACCCTCTCTCTCCTACTCACCTATACTATATGAGTCAGTCTGTTCTAGAAGACAACGGGGAGACAGGCCGGAACCCTCTCTCTCCTACTCACCTATACTATATGAGTCAGTCTGTTCTAGAAGACAACGGGGAGACAGGCCGGAACCCTCTCTCTCCTACTCACCTATACTATATGAGTCAGTCTGTTCTAGAAGACAACGGGGAGACAGGCCGGAACCCTCTCTCTCCTACACTATATGAGTCAGTCTGTTCTAGAAGACAACGAGGAGACAGGCCGGAACCCTCTCTCTCCTACTCACCTATACTATATGAGTCAGTCTGTTCTAGAAGACAACGGGGAGACAGGCCGGAACCCTCTCTCTCCTACTCACCTATACTATATGAGTCAGTCTGTTCTAGAAGACAACGGGGAGACAGGCCGGAACCCTCTCTCTCCTACTCACCTATACTATATGAGTCAGTCTGTTCTAGAAGACAACGGGGAGACAGGCCGGAACCCTCTCTCTCCTACTCACCTATACTATATGAGTCAGTCTGTTCTAGAAGACAACGGGGAGACAGGCCGGAACCCTCTCTCTCCTACTCACCTATACTATATGAGTCAGTCTGTTCCTGGAAGACAACGGGGAGACAGGCCGGAACCCTCTCTCTCCCAGCCGCCACACAGTTGTGGACTTTTGTTTAGTTATTCCTTAATTTATTCCCTTCGGAAAGGAATTCATTTTGCTTTAGTTGTCGTATTATTTTGTGTCTGTTTGTTAGGTTTTCTTTTGAGTTTAATCTGTTATTCTGTAAAACATTCGTCTTTTCCCTATTTATTCATCCATATATAAAATAAATGTTCGCATTTTGAAGCTGGTGTCCTGTCGGTCCATTCAATGTTACACTTAATTACCCCTAGACTAATTGTGTCGTAACATAGCCAACGTATAAAATATGGATAAAGTGTTTAACCCATTTTTGGGCGGGAACCCCTTTTGGTGTTATAGCATCATGTTATGCTTTAGCCATTGAAAAATAGCAGATCTACAAGCTCATAGCGCGCCACTCGGTGGCGCGCTATGAGCTTGTAGATCTGCTATTTTTGAAAAATCGAGGAACGACCCACAACCCACGGACCCCCTGGAACCCTCCACAGACCCCTGGAACCCTCCACGGACCCCTGGAACCCCCCACGGACCCCTGGAACCCTCCACAGACCCCTGGAACCCTCCACGGACCCCTGGAACCCCCCACGGACCCCTGGAACCCTCCACAGACCCCTGGAACCCTCCACAGACCCCCTGGAACCCTCCACAGACCCCTGGAACTCCCCACGGACCCCTGGAACCCTCCCCAGACCCCTGGAACCCTCCACAGACCCCCTGGAACCCTCCACAGACCCCCTGGAACCCCCCAAGGACCCCCTGGAAACCTCCACGGACCCCCTGTAACCCCCCACGGACCCCCTGGAACGCCCCACAGACCCCCTGGAACTCTCCACGGACCTCCTGGAACCCCCCATGGACCCCCTGGAACCCTCCACAGACCCCCTGGAACCCTCCACAGACCCCCTGGAACCCCCCAAGGACCCCCTGGAAACCTCCACGGACCCCCTGTAACCCCCCACGGACCCCCTGGAACGCCCCACAGACCCCCTGGAACTCTCCACGGACCTCCTGGAACCCTCCACGGACCCCCTGGAACGCCCCTAGTTCCACAAAATATTTTCAGCAGATTTGGTGTAGAGGGAAAAGGAGGGTCCGAGGATAGATCCCAGAAGGACAGACAGACAGACAGACAGACAGACTCACGTGTTGTAAGGAGTTGAGGTTTAGTCCATTGAGGTTTAGTCCAGTGTTCTCCTCCATGATTCACACTGTAGGAAGTAGAACAACAATGAATCAAGTCAAAACCTCTGCTCTGGGCGGGAACCCCTTTTGGTGTTTTACCCCCTCAGGCCGGGAACCCATTGTTGGGTTCTGTACAGTATGGACAGTATTCAAAATTTTAAAATAATTGATGCTGCTATATAAATAATTTAAGTTTATGAAGGGTAGGTACCCTAAAAAAAACATGCAGTAATCCTGGTCAATAAACTGCCTCCCCCTGGCCAGCCGGGGCGCCTGATGGAGGGGAAAGGAACTGGTCTCTATACTGCCTCCCCCTGGCCAGCCGGGGCGCCTGATGGAGGGGAAAGGAACTGGTTGGAATAACGTGTTCCTTTCACGCGCTACGTCCAATCAGGGAAACTCCCCCCTGTCAGGTGTAAAGGAGCAACTTGGACTCTCAGGCATGAAGGAAGCATGAGTTCAAGTCCGTTGCTCTCCCCTTGTCCCCCATATATGGGGACAAGGTTGGCGGAGGGTGTGTAGAGCCCAGGGTCACATTAGATCATTGACACAGGGGTGAAAAATGGGTTACAGAATCGTGGGATAAAAATATATATTAAAATAATAATAATTGAAGTTTTTCAGAAAACTTAGGTCAGGCTTTAGAAGGCGTTTTTAGAATCGGCCTTAGGCCTAAATGGGTTAATGTCTCACATCGGCCTGTTTTAGGCCCACCAAATATTTACTAAACACATTTTGTCATCATTCTCCCACAGACTCTGTCCAAACATCACACACATTGGTACCATAAAGGAAAGGAAAGGTACTATGTTTACCCAGGGTAACTGGACTAAGCTCAAGAACTAGTTTACAGCCAGGCCCTGCTCATAGAACATTTCATGGTAGGGGTTCAATGCCTTGCTCAAGGGCACTTCAGCGGTGGTAATTGTAACGTGCCGGTACGGGGATACGAACTGGCGACCTTCCGATATCAAGACTTTCAAGACTTTGTACTTTCCCCCCTAAAGGACGCTTGGAGGCAGCTGCCACCAGTTTTGATGACTAAGACTAGACGATTTCAGATGAGTAAAATAGGACTAAAACTAAAGCGTGTGTTATTCAAAAGACTAAATTGGAATTAGCTGTCAAAATGAACACTGGCCAGGCTACCATATTGCAGCGTTGCAAACTGCATAATATTGCTGCCCTACAGAACAGATGTGAGTCAAGCAAGAACCCTCATGAAACAGAGGTGTTCAGAGAGCAACATCTAGTGGTCTATTGCACCTTTAAATCTGAGATTGTTTTGGGTCCATTTGGTTACAACGGAGCTTGTGATTGGCTATTTTAAAATTGTCTATAGGCAACCTTAGGCACAAATAAGGAGGGTGATCACTGGCACACTGCGGCATAAGTGTGTGAAAGAGCCTTTTTGGTTTAAAATAAACTATTAAAGTCCCTCACATGTACTGTCTGTAAATGGTGCATTTATACAGCACCTTTATCCAAGGCGATTTACTACATGTGCATTACATTCACCCATTCACACACATTCATACACCGATGACAGAGGTAAGTAATTACATCTAATTACATTCTACATTAATTAAAACTCAGAACAATAACCCACCTATCTCCCTAGTCAGAGTTCTGCTATATTTCCACCCTCACCCCAGAGGGACACATATTACACATTACATTGCACACTACTGTCGTAGCAAAAACAGCCAATCTACAAGCTCAAAACACGCCGCAATGTGACGCGTTTTGATCTTGTGGATCAGCTATTTTTGCTATTATTTGAACTGAAATCCTGAATTATTCTTTTGCTATTTTTGAATTGGAATCCTGAAAAGTAACATTTTTATTTAATTTCAAATGCATTTAGTTATAGTTATGTTAACTTTATGAACCAAATACAAATACATTGGACATAAAAAATAGACCCTAAAACAATAATATATCAATGTTCGGATATATATACCTGGAACATAGACACTATCTACTGTATATTAATCTATGTTATAGAACCATGGAACATAGACACTATCTACTGTATATTAATCTATGTTATAGAACCATGGAACATAGACACTATCTACTGTATATTAATCTATGTTATAGAACCATGGAACATAGACACTATCTACTGTATATTAATCTATGTTATAGAACCATGGAACATAGACACTATCTACTGTATATTAATCTATGTTATAGAACCATGGAACATAGACACTATCTACTGTATATTAATCTATGTTATAGAACCATGGAACATAGACACTATCTACTGTATATTAATCTATGTTATAGAACCATGGAACATAGACACTATCTACTGTATATTAATCTATGTTATAGAACCATGGAACATAGACACTATCTACTGTATATTAATCTATGTTATAGAACCATGGAACATAGACACTATCTACTGTATATTAATCTATGTTATAGAACCATGGAACATAGACACTATCTACTGTATATTAATCTATGTTATAGAACCATGGAACATAGACACTATCTACTGTATATTAATCTATGTTATAGAACCATGGAACATAGACACTATCTACTGTATATTAATCTATGTTATAGAACCATGGAACATAGACACTATCTACTGTATATTAATCTATGTTATAGAACCATGGAACATAGACACTATCTACTGTATATTAATCTATGTTATAGAACCATGGAACATAGACACTATCTACTGTATATTAATCTATGTTATAGAACCATGGAACATAGACACTATCTACTGTATATTAATCTATGTTATAGAACCATGGAACATAGACACTATCTACTGTATATTAATCCTGCTACCCTAATAGACAGGGGTACATGAGCACCTGGCCGTTCATTCGTGCTCTATCTCCGACCAAGCCACACTTCCACCACACATCTCTCTATGCAAAATAAAACCTGCACACTCCCACAAAAGACATAGACTACATTGCATTCGCCAAAAATGTCTTCTTTACTGTTTAAATATTACTTTTCTGAAACACGCTATTCTTGCTCAACCTCAACAGCCTACGTCAGAATCGTCATGTTGGCGTCTACTACGCCAACTACGTTCACTTAATGGGGCCAGTCCTTCACAGTGACACACGCGTTAGATGAACCACGCGACCGGGATGGTTTCTACCCCTCAATGTCGTGCCTACTCTACACTGCCATCCCAAGTCCCCTCCCCCTTTCACTGCTCCTGTGTGTGACCTGTGAACTACTCTCTGACTGCACTGTGGCTTGATTTATATGTGCGAGGTTGAAATGTAATGCACATAAATTAATTATAGGTCCAGCAAGCAAATCATGATTGTCTGTTTGTGCTCAATAGGTCACCATCACATTCCGATTTTAGGTGTTGTGTTTTCTATGACATTTATTTGGGCCAGTAGTTTCATATCTATCCTTTTTCCGACCAACACAGAACATGCTAACGGTGTTAGCGCGTTAGCATCCATCTTGCTTTTGATTTATATGTGCGAGGTGGAAATGTAATGCACATAAATTAATTATAGGTCCAGCAAGCAAATCATGATTGTCTGTTTGTGCTCAATAGGTCACCATCACATTCCGATTTTAGGTGTTGTGTTTTGTATGACACTTTGGCCAGTAGTTTCATATCTATCCTTTTTCCTTTGACCAACACAGACCATGCTAACGGTGTTAGCGCGTTAGCATCACACAGCTTACAGCGTCAGTGTTGCATGAATACTTTCAACCATGACAATGCCGACTACTTTTGCTACACACACTTCCCAAGGATTATGGAGATGTCTTTATTTTTTTTAAGGTTGAGAAATGAAATAATTATGGTCGTTTCTAATCTCAGCATTTCACAAGAGAAAGACGTGGATGCCTTTCGCTGCGCTGTTGGCGTTGCCATGTCTCATAGAAACAAGTAAATAGGTCTTTAAAAATAATCCCAAAACAAGCGCATATAACAGGGGTCTGTAACCTATTTTAAATGAAGTGCCATGTTTTTATTTTCTAGATAGTGAGTCAGCCACAAGCTCACATCACAACAATAATCCATGTAATAATCACAATAACAATACTAATAATAATAATCATAATAATCCTGCTACCCTAATAGACAGGGGTACATAAGCACATGGCCGTTTATCCAACAGCTTTCTCCGACCCAACCACACTTTCACCACACATCTCTATATGCAAAATAAATTCGGCACACTCCCAGAATACATATAGGCTACATTTCATTGAAAGAAATGTCTTAATTACTGAATAAATATTACTTTTGTCAACCACGCCATTGTTGCTCAACATCACCAGCCTACGTCAGAATCGTCATGTTGGCGTCTACTACGCCAACTACGTTCACTTATTGGGGCCAGTCCTTCACAGTGACACACGCGTTAGATGAACCACGCGACCGGGATGGTTTCTACCCCTCAATGTCGTGCATTTGCTGCGCCCTTCTAATGCTGCGCCACGCCTACTCTATACTGCTCCATGCGACTCGAACAGCGTCAGCAGCAGCAGCTCCGAGCCTCCGTCAGAAAGGCTGCCCACAGCACTGCACAGCCCCACACCCAAATGAATCGAATGAATGAATAAGGCGCTTATATCGCTATTGCTCAGTGGATGGGACATTTACATTAAAAGCAATCGGATGGACGCGTGGATAACGGCATGGTTGTGTGCAATCGGAGGGAAAGCTTCCATAATCCATATAGCTTCCATGCTAGCTGCTTCAGACACAGGGGAGGGGAGGGAGAAATAGTGCGAAATAGCGCTTATGCAACAATTACCCTAAAACACAAACACCTCAACTCGATGTCATTGTGAATAAGAATTTCGAGCGAAATAATAATTTTTGGAAGGACACTTTCACCCAGTATGAAGCTAAATGTGGAAGCCGTGTGTGTCACACCAAAACGGCTGACCTATAGAATCCTGTAACCAGCCTCTCGCACTGCCTGCGAGTTGGCTCCGTCTAAGGCTCCGTCTTATGAGCAAATTTAGAACTTCCGGTCTGACAGCTAGCAGATTTAAGACATCCGGTTGCTTTCAGAATAAAATAAGATTATTTAATTCGTTAATTAAATAATTTTTACATTACATTATTAGTATTATTATTACATTACAGTTATTGTAAAGACACACATTATGTTTCTGTGTAAAAATAAGTAATTAAATAACATAAAAAAGTTATCTAAATGGATAAATGCTATTCACTGGAGTGCATGGACTTTATAAAGTGGACACTGGACAAAAGACGGCTCCGCCAGGCAACTATCTGGACATACCCACGCGTTTGGGAAGATGTCCTCTACCACCCCACAGTCTCCGCTAAGCGGGAGAGGTGTAAAATTCACAGCAGCAGAGCTTCTACTGGGGTCAATGCAAAAAAATGTACCGTTTCCGGACCCAGAATGGACACTGGACAAAGAGGCCTCCGCGAGGCAACTATCTGGACATACCCACGCGTCCGGGGAGATGTCCTCTACCACCCCACAGTCTCCGCTAAGCGGGAGAGGTGTAAAATTCAGAGCAGCAGACCTTCTATTGGGGTCAACACTCAAAAAAGTGCCGTTTCCAGACCCAGAATGGACACTGGACAAAGAGGCCTCCGCGAGGCAACTATCTGGACATACCCACGCGTCCGGGGAGATGTCCTCTACCACCCCACAGTCTCCGCTAAGCGAGAGAGGTGTAAAATTCAGAGCAGCAGAGCTTCTACTGGGGTCAATGCAAAATAAATTACCGTTTCCGGACCCAGACTGGACACTGGACAAAAGACGGCTCCGCGAGGCAACTATCTGGACATACCCACGCGTCCGGGGAGATGTCCTCTACCACCCCACAGTCTCCGCTAAGCGGGAGAGGTGTAAAATTCAGAGCAGCAGACCTTCTATTGGGGCCAAACTCAAAAAAGTGCCGTTTCCAGACCCAGAATGGACACTGGACAAAGAGGCCTCCGCGAGGCAACTATCTGGACATACCCACGCGTCCGGGGAGATGTCCTCTACCACCCCACAGTCTCCGCTAAGCGAGTAAATGGGTGCTTATATTTCTATGTGAAATGTGGTGATGCTGGCATCACAATAGATGCCAGCATCACGCTGCCTCCGTCTAATAAGCACATTTACAACTTCCTGTTTGGAAACCGAAACAGATGCTTCTGACATTTGCCTGTGCGTGCTTAATCGTTGTACTTCTGAACACATTTCCCAAATCTCAGTGATTTATCCACACATCGCTCTGTGTGTGTGTGTGTGTGTGTGTGTGTGTGTGTGTGTGTGTGTGTCGCGTCGCCCTCCAGCTGCAATTGCGAGTGTGCGCTGTGTGCAGGGCACACTACTGAGTTTAAAACCACAGCTGAAACATGAAGTGGAGTCTGTCAATTCCCGCAATTTCCTTCTTCCCATATTGCGCTGCAACGACACTAGGATTGAGCCCCCCGAAGGGGGGCGAAATTCTAGTCTATGTTATAGAACCATGGAACATAGACACTATCTACTGTATATTAATCTATGTTATAGAACCATGGAACATAGACACTATCTACTGTATATTAATCTATGTTATAGAACCATGGAACATAGACACTATCTACTGTATATTAATCTATGTTATAGAACCATGGAACATAGACACTATCTACTGTATATTAATCTATGTTATAGAACCATGGAACATAGACACTATCTACTGTATATTAATCTATGTTATAGAACCATGGAACATAGACACTATCTACTGTATATTAATCTATGTTATAGAACCATGGAACATAGACACTATCTACTGTATATTAATCTATGTTATAGAACCATGGAACATAGACACTATCTACTGTATATTAATCTATGTTATAGAACCATGGAACATAGACACTATCTACTGTATATTAATCTATGTTATAGAACCATGGAACATAGACACTATCTACTGTATATTAATCTATGTTATAGAACCATGGAACATAGACACTATCTACTGTATATTAATCTATGTTATAGAACCATGGAACATAGACACCATCTACTGTATATTAAACTATGTTATAGAACCATGGAACATAGACACTATCTACTGTATATTAATCTATGTAATAGAACCAGACACTATCTACTGTATATTAATCTAGGTTATAGAACCATGGAACATAGACACTATCTACTGTATATTAATCTATGTTATAGAACCATGGAACATAGACACTATCTACTGTATATTAATCTATGTTATAGAACCATGGAACATAGACACTATCTACTGTATATTAATCTATGTTATAGAACATACACTATCTACTGTATATTAATCTATGTAATAGAACCATGGAACATAGACACTATCTACTGTATATTAATCTATGTTATAGAACCTACACTATCTACTGTATATTAAATCTATGTAATAGAACCATGGAACATAGACACTATCTACTGTATATTAAATCTCTGCTAGAATGAACCATGGATCATATGGTAATATGATATGATAATATGGGAAACTGCATTTATAAAGTGCTTTACATTACAATGTAGTTCACATTCACCCACCGATGGCAGAGGAAAACATGCATGCTCATCGGGAGCTGTTAGGGGTTCAGAGAGTCTTGCTCAAGGACACTTCGACATGTAGCAGCCAGGAGGAGCCGGGAATTTAACCTGGAACCTTTGACGGCCGCTCTACACAAGTCTACTCACTTGACAGTATCCAGGGCAGCAGACAGCTTCTTCAGAGCAGAGTCTCCTAAGTGGCTGAAGTTCAAGTCCAGCTGTTTCAGCTGGGAGGAGGGGTTGGAGGTCACAGCTGAAGCCAGAGAAGAACAGCCTTCCTCTGTGACTCCACAGCCTGACAACCTGCAGAGAAATACACATTTAACAAAGTGCTGTTGATGTTCAAGTAGAGATCCACACAGAGAGAACACACATTCTTTACCCCAGGATCTGCAGTCCACACTGTGGACTCTTCAGTAACGCAGACTGTGGACTCTTCAGTAACGCAGAGAGCTGGAGCAGTTGTGATTCCTGCAGGGAGATGAAACTGAGGTCCAATTCTTTCAGATGGAGAAGATTAGAGCTGAGAGCTGAGAGCAGAACTTCAAATCCTGTCTGTGTGAAGGTACAGCCAGCAAGTCTGTAATTACACATGAAATATCTGGACTGAATATCAGAGGTTTGGAGTAAAGACCCCAAGAGATGGAAAGAGAAGGCAGGGATAATGTGAAGTAAATCATCATAATCTTAATCTTCCAACATAGGAATTGTGTGTGTGTGTGTGTGTGTGTGTGTGTGTGTGTGTGTGTAAGTGTGCGTGCGTGCCAACATGACTACATACTGTAATCACTGTACCCCATTAGTTCACATAATGATAATCCCCTAGCAGCCATGATGGATCACATATTGTAGTTACTGTACCGTAGCATTGATAATGATAATCCCCTAGCAGCCATGATGGATCACATATTGTAGTTACTGTACCGTAGCATTGATAATGATAATCCCCTAGCAGCCATGATGGATCACATATTGTAGTTACTGTACCGTAGCATTGTGATGTGAGAGTGTGAACTAGACAACACAAACTCTGACCATATTATTATTCTAATCAGTGGGATACCATGATGTCAAATGTATTAACACTTAATATTATTAAGAATCAAACAATAAAAAATAAAACAGAACTAATGTAAATAATAATGTGACCTCAGTATCTCCAGATGACAGTTTGGACTCTTCAATGCAGCAGAGAGCAGGTCCATGGATGGATCATCTATGGGATTATAACTGATGTCCAATTCTCTCAGATGTGAAGGATTAGAGCTGAGAGCTGAAGCCACAATCTCATATTCTGGCTTGTTGAGTCCACAGCCAACAAGTCTGTAAATGTAGATGATGTAAAATCAGTGATCATCAACACAGATTAGATCAAATTCATGTTAAATGAAATGAACTATAAAGTGAAATGTAAATGTACCAATGTCTAGTTGGTCAGATATTGACAGGTCATATAAGAACAGTCTAGTTGGTCAGATATTGACAGGTCATATAAGAACAGTCTAGTTGGTCAGATATTGACAGGTCATATAAGAACAGTCTAGTTGGTCAGATATTGACAGGTCATATAAGAACAGTCTAGTCTAGTTGGTCAGATATTGACAGGTCATTTAAGAACAGTCTAGTTGGTCAGATATTGACAGGTCATAATAGGAACAGGAAACCAGCAAACATCAAAGTGAAAGACAGATAATCTGTATTAACCCATTCTGACCTGAGATCAGATTCAAAAAACGTCTTCTACATCCTGACAGTTTTCTGAAAAAGCTATGTTTCTATGTCAGTCGTTCTTCGATTAAAATAGCAGACCTACAAGCTCATAGCGCGCAACTGAGTGGCGCGCTATGAGCTTGTAGATCTGTTATTTTTCAATAGCTAAAGCATAACATAATGTTTAAAACACCAAAATGGGTTCCCGCCCAAAATGGTTTAATACTACAGTGTGTAACTTGCATTGATTGATCTATGAATGTTATCTTATTTATACTTTTTACTTTGTTCTGTGCGTGTCAGTCAGTTCCATTTAGGCAAAAAATGTAATGTAAAAATATTGTGCGCGCACACACACACACACACACACACACACACACACACACACACACACACACACACACACACACACACACACACACAGAGACCTGATTATTATTATAGTAATCAGGTGTGATGATTGATTCTAACAGGTTTTCTATCCACATGACTACTAACCGAGCCTTTCTGCTGTTCCTCACAGCTGGGAGTAGTCTGGATGTCCCCCCCCATCCTGATGATGATGTGTCGTATTGGTGGAGGTCAAACTCCTCCAGAACCTCCTCTGACGTCAGCAGCATGAAGGCCAGAGCTGAACACTGGCTCTCAGACAGTTGTGTCTTTGATCTGTCCGCTGACTTCAGGTACTGTTGGATCTCCTGATGTACTGAGAGGTCGTTCATCTCCATCAGACAGTGGAAGATGTTGATGAATCTGTCAGGAGAGAGACTCTCATCCTCATTTTTCATCTCCTTCAGGTTGTTGATGACTCTCTGGATGCTCTCTGGACTGTTCTCTGTGTGACCCAGCAGGCCTCCTAACAGACTCTGGTTGGACTCCAGCGAGAGGCCATGAAGGAAGCGGACAAAGAGGTCCAGGTGGCCGTTCTTACTCTTCAGGGCTTTTTCGCTGGCTCTCTGCAGGAAGTCCTCCAAGGAACTGACATCATCTCCCAGGAACGTCTTCAGTACCTCCATGTTCTTCTTCTGTGTGAAACAGTGCATCAGGTAGACTGCAGCCAGGAACTCCTGGATGCTCAGATGAACAAAGCTGTAGATCTTTCTCTGAGATTGAACGGTCTCTTCTTTGAAGATCTCTGTGCACACTCCCGAGTACAGCGCGGCGTGGTTCACATCGAGACCACACTCTTCCAGGTCTTCTTGGTAGAACGTGACGCTGCCTTTCTTCAGATGTACAAACGCCAGCAGGCACAGCTGCAGAAGAACATCCCTGTCAGTCTCATCATACTTTGTCATCATCCTTTTTATCATGAGCGATATGAAGAGGCTGAACATCCCGGTCAGGTTCTTGGGCAGCTGTCCTGTCTGGCCTGTCTTCACCAGGTCCTCCACAACGGTAGCGGTCATCCAACAGAAGACTGGGATGTGACACATGATGTGGATGCTCTTGGATGTCTTCACGTGTGAGATGATGGTGCTGGCCAGCTCCTCATCATCACTGAACATCTTCCTGAAGAACTCCTCCTTCTGGGGCTCTGTGAACCCTCGTATATCTGTCACCATGTCAACGCATTCAGGAGGGATCTGATTGGCTGCTGCAGGTCTGGTGGTTATCCAGAAGAGAGCCGAGGGGAGCAGATTCCCCTTGAAGAGGTTCGTCAGCAGCAGGCCCACCGATGATGTCACCGTGACATCAGAGACGACGTCATTGTTGTCGAAGGCGTCAGAATCGACGTCAACGTTCTGGAATTTCAGCGGAAACCTGCTTTCATCGAGACCATCGAAGATGAAGCCAACTTTCCAGGCAGCGAGCTGCTCTGCTGTGAGCTTCTCTAACGTTGGATGGAAACCATGGATCAGTGAGAGAAGACTGTGCTGCTTATCTCGGACCAAGTTCAGCTCCCGGAATGCGAAGAGAACCAGGAGATCTATATCTTGGTTCTCCAAACCTCTCGCCCAGTCCAGAGCGAATTTACGCACGGAGAATGTCTTTCCGATGCCAGCGATGCCATTGGTCAGAACTCTGCTGCTGGGTGTGTCTCTGCCAGGGAGGACGGTCTTAAAGATGGAACGGCACTTGATTAGGACGTCATAGAGGGTCTTCATGCTGGAGGCGGTCTCAAGCTGCCACACCTCATGTTGCTGATTAACCCCTTCACTCACTCCCGCTGATAGGTGGAGGTCTGTGTAGATGTTGGAGAGGGAGGGATGTTCAGTGACGAATGTCACATGTTCAAGACCGTCCAAAGTGACCCTATAGACCTTTAAATACCCCGGCAGACGGACATCTGATATGAGGAGACAATTAATACATGTTAAACATTATGCTTCATTTACAACTTTACATTGAACAATCCATAGCATTAAAACTACTATGTATATATCCTACAGAAAATCTGAATTTGTAAAAGGAAAACAAATGAGAAAATTGGCTAAAATATACAACATTGGATCGTTTTTTTAGTCTAAATGTATGCGTTTATCGTCAGTATTTGTATTTGGACAATGAGACAGGAATACAACGAGTATATTTAATCTGATGAGTCTGCTGCTATTTAACCATTTCATTCATTGAAATAAAATGTCAGTGTAAAATGTGTCCAGTCTTACTGTGTCCAGGTGTGGTTCGACTGAATGTCTTCTGTCCAGGTGTGTTTCTGAATGTCTCTCTGTGGAGATGAAGACAATATAATATATACATATAGATACATATAGATGAAGACAATAGAATATATACATATAGATACATATAGATGAAGACAATAGAATATATACATATAGATACATATAGATGAAGACAATAGAATATATACATACATAAATATGAAGACAATATAATATATACTGTACATATAGATACATATAGATGAAGACAATAGAATATATACATATAGATACATATGTATCTAACGGTTAATTTTCAAGCCGGGTAGCCGATGGCATTATCCGGTTAATTAACGGTTGTTGATTTTATTAATTTATTTTTTTAATATAATACCCCAAATGTAATATGCATGTATAGGCTACATAAATAAAGTTGGTAGACGAATGGTATACATTTATTTATGCTCCTTTTTTAAAAGACAAACAAAATGTTGTTAAAGCAACATTTAACAATATAAATAAATTGTTGTAGGCTTAATCATCAATAAACAACGCATCGCATCTGCATGCATGCATATGCGTGTCTACAGTACAGAGGTCCGCCGGTTCTATTCCAAAACATGAATAAGTCCAGTCCAGATCTGAGCAGCCTATAGCCTAACTATAAAGCCACTGGACGCATCATGGGCTAAGCCTTTTTTTATTATTAAGGAAGATCAGCATGCATGTCACCGTGTTCTGTTTGTTGACTTTTCGCTGACGAGAAAACCCTCCAACATCGATAGCACATGGCTAACTTGGCTAACCGTGCCAGTGTGGGGAGACGGAGTACAACAGAGAACTTTGGGACATTGAGGGGGCAGAAAACAGCGTCCGAGCAGCGCTGTTCATGCAGCCTGGAGTGTGACAAGCTGGGCGGAGCAAATAACAGCAATTTTAGGCATGTGTGCAACATGACAACTGTTTTAAAGTATTGTACAGTGACAACTACAGTCTCTTATGTTGTACTATTACTAAAAACGATCTGGTTACTAGCCGGTTACCCCCTGACATCCCTACAAACGGTGCAATGGAATGATTTGCCCAAGAAGAGAGGAGTTTAGAGAGACAAGTGCATCTCTAAAAACTTAAAACTTAGGTCAGGATTGAGAAGGCGTTTTTAGAATCCTGAAAAGGTTAAAAGGTGAGGGTACCACTACCTACCCTAGGGGACACGGGGAGAACATGTGAGGGTACCTACGCTAGGGGACACGGGGAGAACATGTGAGGGTACCTACACTAGGGGACACGGGGAGAACATGTGAGGGTACCTACCCTAGGGGACACGGGGAGAACATGTGAGGGTACCTACCCTAGGGGACATGGGGAGAACATGTGAGGGTACCTACCCTAGGGGACACGGGGAGAACATGTGAGGGTACCTACCCTAGGGGACACGGGGAGAATATGTGAGGGTACCTACCCTAGGGGAAACGGGGAGAACATACAGTACAAACTCCACACAGAAAGGCCCTTTCGCCAACCCTGCCTTGGATATGGGCACTGATGACGCAGAGGAGAGAACACGCCCCCAGCGGGAATCGAACCCAGGACCTTCTAGCTGTGAGGAGACAACACTACCGACTGTGCCACTGTCCCCCCTCTTGGTTTTATTTTTGATAAAGATTTTAAACTTAATAAACAAATCAGCTCCGTCGTTAAAACTCTCTTCTTTCAATCATCGCCACGGTCAAATCCTACCTCCCCTAAAACAGCTGGAGATGGTTATCCATGCTTTGATTTCATCAAGAATAGATTATTGCAACTCTTTGTATATTGGCATCGACCAGGCGTCACTCAGGCGTTTACAGCTAGTGCAGAACACAGCTGCCCGCCTTCTCACCGGCACTATAAAATATGTTATAGTGTATATTGTATAGTGTTACAGTGTTATAGTGTTGTATATATTTATAGGAGGGTTGACATACTGTGAATCAGGAGGTCCAGGTTCGTTACTGAAGTCAGGAGGTATTCCTTTAGACAGGTCACTCTTCACAGACAGAAGGCTGGGAGTTGGAGACTCTGCTCTGTGGTGGACACTTCTGGAATCATACAGACAGAAATAACAATACATAAACAACAGAGACAGTGAATAATACTACTAGAAATAATACTAAGTAAATAACAGACAGTAATTAGCATAACAGTAGCTTGTATTCCATGTAGTACAAACGGTGCAATGGAATGATTTGCCCAAGGAGATAAAGACAAGTGCCTCTCTAAACACTTAAAACTTAGGTCATGATTGAGAAGGCGTTTTTAGAATCCTGAATGGGTCTGTTGCATTGAGCAATTGTAACAGTTATCTCCTTAACACATTACGACCAGGATTACTGCATGTTTTTGTGAGGGTACCTACCCTAGGGGACACGGGGAGAACATATGAGGGTACCTACCCTAGGGGACACGGGGAGAACATGTGAGGGTACCTACCCTAGGGGACACGGGGAGAACATGTGAGGGTACCTACCCTAGGGGACACGGGGAGAACATGTGAGGGTACCTACGGTACCCTAGGGGACATGGGGAGAACATGTGAGGGTACCTACCCTAGGGGACACTGGGAGAACATGTGAGGGTACCTACCCTAGGGGACACGGGGAGAACATGTGAGGGTACCTACCCTAGGGGACACGGGGAGAACATGTGAGGGTACCTACCCTAGGGGACATGGGGAGAACATACAAACTCAAAAAAGAAAGGCCCTTTCGCCAACCCCACCTCGGGTATGGGCACTGATGACACAGAGGAGAGAACACGCCCCCAGCGCCGACAGCGGGAATCGAACCCAGGACCTTCTAGCTGTGAGGCGACAACACTACCGACTGTGCGACTGTCCCACCTCTTGGTTTTATTTTTGATAAAGATTTTAAACTTAATAAACAAATCAGCTCCGTCGTTAAAACTCTCTTCTTCCAATCATCGCCAGGGTCAAATCCCACCTCCCCTAAAAACAGCTGGAGATGGTTATCCATGCTTTGATTTCATCAAGAATACATTATTGCAACTCTTTGTATATTGGCATCGACCAGGTATCATTCAGGCGTTTACAGCTAGTGCAGAACACAGCTGCCCGCCTTCTCATCGGCACTATAAAATATGTTATAGTGTATATTGTATAGTGTTAAAGTGTTATAGTGTTGTATATATTCATAGGAGGGTTGACATACTGTGAATCAGGAGGTCCAGGTTCGTTACTGAAGTCAGGAGGTTTTCCTTTAGACCAGTCACTCTTCACAGACAGAAGGCTGGGAGTTGGAGACTCTGCTCTGTGGTGGACACTTCTGGAATCATACGGACAGAAATAACAATACATAAACAACAGAGACAGTGAATAATACTACTAGAAATAATACTAAGTAAATAACAGACAGTAATTAGCATAACAGTAGCTTGTATTCCATGTAGTACAAACGGTACAATGGAATGATTTGCCCAAGGAGATAAAGACAAGTGCCTCTCTAAACACTTAAAACTTAGGTCAGGATTGAGAAGGCGTTTTTAGAATCCTGAATGGGTCTGTTGAATTGAGCAATTGTAACAGTTATCTCCTTAACACATTCCGACCAGGATTACTGCATGTTTTTGTGAGGGTACCTACCCTAGGGGACACAGGGAGAACATGTGAGGGTACCTACCATAGGGGACACGCGGAGAACATGTGAGGGTACCTACCCTAGGGGACACGGGGAGAACATGTGGGGGGACCTACCCTAGGGGACACGGGGAGAACATGTGGGGGTACCTACCCTAGGGGACACGGGGAGAACATGTGAGGGTACCTACCATAGGGGACACGCGGAGAACATGTGAGGGTACCAACCCTAGGGGAAACGGGGAGATCATACAAACTCCAAACAGAAAGGCCCTTTCACCAACCCCGCCTCGGGAATGGGCACTGATGACACAGAGGAGAGAACACGCCCCCAGCGCCCACAGCGGGAATCGAACCCAGGACCTGCTAGCTGTGAGGCGACAACACTACCGACTGTGCGAAGGGTATCGCCCAATTGTCTCGGTCCCGATTTCATCAAGAATAGATTATTGCAACTCTTTGTATATTGGCATCGACCAGGCATCACTCGGGCGTTTACAGGTAGTGCAGACATACTACTGTTTGTGTGGAGGTCCAGGTTCATTACTGAAGTTAGAAAAATGTAACAGTGAGTAAAGTAAAGTAAAATCAAATAGCAGGATTAACATACTTTGTATGTGGAGACTCTGGTCTGTGGATGTGATGTTTGACAGCTCCCTCCTCCTCCTCTCTCTCCTCACACTGACTCATCTTTGGTCTTCAGGAAACCTGTCAAGATTACAGGCATGCACGCACGCACACACACACACACACACACACATGCACATTTTAACCATTTATTTATGTCAACACAAAGGAGATGCATCGAAGGACACAAATATTATTGGTGCAGTAGAGTTACTTTTACAAAACCATGGGATGTGTTTTCATGATACAATAGACATGTCACTCAGCACTCTATGGGTAAAAGTAACGGTTTCTCCGCCATATATGGTGTTTTACCTCCTTTTGGGGAATCCCAGGTTGGTGAAACCCTCTAACAACCAGTCTGTGGTATAATGTCCTAGTGAAACCCTCTAACAACCAGTCTGTGGTATAATGTCTAGTGAAACCCTCTAACAACCAGTCTGTGGGTATAATGTCCTAGTGAAACCCTCTAACAACCAGTCTGTGGGTATAATGTCTAGTGAAACCCTCTAACAACCAGTCTGTGGTATAATGTCCTAGTGAAACCCTCTAACAACCAGTCTGTGGGTATAATGTCCTAGTGAAACCCTCTAACAACCAGTCTGTGGGTATAATGTCTAGTGAAACCCTCTAACAACCAGTCTGTGGTATAATGTCCTAGTGAAACCCTCTAACAACCAGTCTGTGGGTATAATGTCCTAGTGAAACCCTCTAACAACCAGTCTGTGGGTATAATGTCTAGTGAAACCCTCTAACAACCAGTCTGTGGGTATAATGTCTAGTGAAACCCTCTAACAACCAGTCTGTGGGTATAATGTCTAGTGAAACCCTCTAACAACCAGTCTGTGGGTATAATGTCCTAGTGAAACCCTCTAACAACCAGTCTGTGGGTATAATGTCTAGTGAAACCCTCTAACAACCAGTCTGTGGTATAATGTCTAGTGAAACCCTCTAACAACCAGTCTGTGGGTATAATGTCTAGTGAAACCCTCTAACAACCAGTCTGTGGTATAATGTCCTAGTGAAACCCTCTAACAACCAGTCTGTGGGTATAATGTCCTAGTGAAACCCTCTAACAACCAGTCTGTGGGTATAATGTCCTAGTGAAACCCTCTAACAACCAGTCTGTGGGTATAATGTCCTAGTGAAACCCTCTAACAACCAGTCTGTGGTATAATGTCTAGTGAAACCCTCTAACAACCAGTCTGTGGGTATAATGTCTAGTGAAACCCTCTAACAACCAGTCTGTGGGTATAATGTCTAGTGAAACCCTCTAACAACCAGTCTGTGGGTATAATGTCTAGTGAAACCCTCTAACAACCAGTCTGTGGGTATAATGTCTAGTGAAACCCTCTAACAACCAGTCTGTGGGTATAATGTCTAGTGAAACCCTCTAACAACCAGTCTGTGGGTATAATGTCTAGTGAAACCCTCTAACAACCAGTCTGTGGTATAATGTCTAGTGAAACCCTCTAACAACCAGTCTGTGGGTATAATGTCCTAGTGAAACCCTCTAACAACCAGTCTGTGGGTATAATGTCTAGTGAAACCCTCTAACAACCAGTCTGTGGGTATAATGTCTAGTGAAACCCTCTAACAACCAGTCTGTGGTTATAATGTCTAGTGAATCCCTCACAATTGATCACATTCAGAAGAACCTGAACCTGAATTCAGAAGAACTTTGTTGTGTATAGATAATGCTCAATTCAATGACATCTGTCTCTCTGTGCGTCTTACTGTGAGCACAGTTTATGTTTTCAGCACAGTTCCCTCGTTTTTGATGCACAGCCAATGCCAGTTGGTACCACAAGGTGGAGCACTGCTCCCTCCCTTACCCATACCCACTTCTGTCAGGCTGTGATCAACTGTCTGCCAGAGAGTGTCTAGAATAGATGCTAATGTTTTGAATTGACTTCTAAACAAGTTGTGATGGTGGGTTTAGGCTACTATGCTAAGCATTCAAATGACTGTCTCTCTCTCTCTCACTCACTGAATGAATTGAAATGCTAAAAATGGGCCATCTTCCCTGCATGTTTTTCCAGCATCAGTTCAAACGTTTTGGTAGGATATAAATAAGGCTGTGTGGCCAAACTGCAAATCTGCAATAATTATTGTATTGTCATTTGTAACTTTATTTAACTGTTATTCCTTTTTTCATAGAAGTGTGTATTTGTATGTCATACATGTCTTTAATGTTCAGATTAATTGAAAATGGAGGATAATTCAACAGATACAATGCCAAGGGGCTTGTCTTTGGTGTATAATATTAATTATATTGCACTGTCACTAACTTGAACTCAGAAAAGTACATTTAACCTTTATTTTTCTCGTCTCGTCTCGTCTATTTTCCCCCTCATCTTTTTTCTCGTCTCACCACGCATCTAAAAGGCACGACTGCAATTCATCTTAATGTCTTTTATGGCGTGCACGGTCTGGGAAGAACCTGTTAAACAACTCACGGAACTTTATCGTTTCAATTTCCCAGAGTAACATTTTTCAGTTCCTTGTTCCTGACATGACAAGCAGGCGCGGAGATATAGGCGAGGCAGTCGCCTCAGGCCAGGGCTCAGGGGGCCGCTCCCGCATGCGTGGTATTAAACTGTATTCTCTCTCTCTCTCGCTCTCTCCCACAAACACGCTGTTAAGTTACCGTGAATAAAGCTACATTTCCTGTCAATAATAAGCAGTGTAACATGTAGTTCATTGGGAGGTAAAGGGTGACGCTGTATTGTGAAGGCCCCTTCACGGCGCAGGCAGGAAATCGAGTGTTTAAACTGGGCTGCTTGGCTGCACGTTAAGAGTAGACTGATTTGCTCTGGTCTGTCCGGTGGCTGTACAGTACTGCTCTGCAATCGCCTGATAAAAGGTGAGTTTTGATTCTTTGAACAGTCAAAACAAGACCCAAAAATGACCACAGGCACTTTCAAAAGAGGGCAAGATAGATGGAGTAAAAGGTGGAATACAAACACAACAGCTCCATCCACATGCACTGAGTCTTACTTAGTGGAGGTGGGGTGAAGTCGCATGACAGGAATACCAACTTAAGACAACAACAGCATCAGAAAGACGGACGGACATGCCCAAGTGAACTTTACCACTTGAATTGAAACATTAAGACACTATTTTAATCAACAAATCCCGAAGCCGTCCCATTCATCACAGCCATGTACAGACGGCAGGCGGCACAACTGTATGCGAGTAGCGGCCTTATACACCCTCCAGTATTTTATTAGCTCCGTTAGGAATGAATGGTTATGGATATACATTTTGACATGTGACTTGATTTTCAATTTGCTCCTTATATTGGGACCCCAGAGAACCGAAAGCTGCGCTCCTTATATTGTGACCCCAGAGAACCTGGGCTAGAAGAACAAACGTTCCGTCCTCTCACTGCATGTTACACTTTGCTAGTGCAACTAATTCACAGTATTAATTGTGAACCTTCATGAAACGAAATTATTAAATAATTAAACAGACTCTTAAAAACACATCAAGTTGGGTCACACTCTCCTGGCGCTGCCACACCTTTGTTGATTTACTCATCATTGGGGCTAATATTTGTCGGCCCCAGAGCCTATAGAAGGCTCTGCTCAGCCCTCTGGCCCCGTGAGGTGCACTGGCTTTTGACCAATGACAGCTTTATTATTTACTTTCTAATTCGTTTTCTCCATGTCCGTTGACGAAAACATGAAGTTAAGAGATTGGGGCATATCATCCAATGGATTAAAATAACGAAAGGAAAGAGACAAATATTATACGTTTTGTGGGTTTGAAATTCTTGCTTTTTGGGGCAGAGACAGACCGACACGGCTTATTGGACCCATAAAGATATAAGACACAAAGTTAAGAAACAAAATGGCTAGTTCAATCACATTGGAAGTGGCTCGGGAGACATCCTTTGGTTAGACATAAGGTTGGTGAGGGGTGCGTTAAGACGACCGGATTAAGGTTGGTGAGCGGTGCGTTAAGACGACCGGATTAAGGTTGGTGAGGGGTGCGTTAAGACGACCGGATTAAGGTTGGTGAGCGGTGCGTTAACACGACTGGATTAAGGTTGGTGAGGGGTGCGTTAAGACGACCGGGTTAAGGTTGTTGAGGGGTGCGTTAAGGGTTAGGTTAGGTTTAGGTGTGCTGTCCCGTGGGAGGTTAGGTTATAGGGTGAGGGTTGGAGATGGTTAACATCGGTAGACAACTTGACTGCGTGTGCGTGCGTTTGTCTTGATTTGTGAGTTATCTTGGCACAGCGCCATGGGTGTGTACGCATAACAAAACCATGACGCTTCTATGCGACGATTGGTATGAAAAACAAAAGGGCCATGCCGATGTCTGCTATGGGGATTAATGTGGTTGACACGCACTGTAGGAGGAGAAGATGATGAGTTCAGATATGTACCAGTGCCACTGTCTGCTATGTTGTTTAAAGCTGCATTACACCTCAAGCAGACTGTAATTATGAAACCTTTTAATTAATTGTCTGGTTTGGGTGTTATTTTGTTCATAAAGTGCATGTGATCCTCAACACAGGATTTGATATATCCAGACTAACATTATTAGTATATTGCCTTCACCACCAATAACCATGATAGTACAGCACTATCTGCACCCTCACTATGCCAGCTTGTGAATGTGATCGACATTTGCATTAATGTTTTATTTTTGCCACGGACATGCAAAACAAGTGATCAATGATATTACCAGAACACAAATGTATAGCCTCCAGTACTAATAGACTCTTGACGTGGCATATATTGTCTACTCTATTCCACTGCGCTACACATTTTAAAATAAGTCACTTATCAAAAAAAGCCAATCTACAAGCTCACAACACATTACGGCATGTTGTGACCTTGTAGATCAGCAATTGTCCTTTCTTCTTAGCCTATAATGACATGCCCAAAATCAGGATGTCAGGGTTAAAGTAGTTATAGATATATACAGTAGTTACCCAATTAACTTACCCAGCAAGACTGGGAAGTTATCCACTGTATACTGGCAGGTGGCCGTCCTGAGACAGGCATTACTGTATGTGGCATAATGCATGGTCCAAGTACAGTACATTCCATGTTTGGGATTTCAATAAATGGGTCTTATACAGTAAGTACAGTTGCAGTCCGAGAAAGGGACACTTGGCTGCAAAGCTGAATGGGTGTGCAGTTACTGCAGTATACTTCATATTAGGTTATTAAAGCTGAATGGGTGTGCCGTATACTTCATATTAGGTTATTAACCCATTCTGGCCGGGAACCCATTTTGGTGTTAGCACGATGTTATGCTTTAGCTATTGAAAAATAGCAGATCTACAAGCTCGTAGCACGCCACCGAGTGGCGCGCTACGAGCTTGTAGGTCTGCTATTTTTGAAAAATCAAAGAACGACTGACATTTTTTAGAATCTGATCTCAGGTCAGAATGGGTTAATCAGACCAGTGTGTGTCCAGTGGAAACCTCGTATGAATCTGATCTCAGGTCAGAATGGGTTAACAAAAGAGCCACGTCGTAGTAAATCCTGTACATACAAACAAAGCGTGAAATGCAGATTTAAAGCTGAATGGGTGTGCAGTATACTTCATATTAGGTTATTGCAGATGGCCTTTCAGAGGACAGTGTTACTTGGGGACATGAGGAGAGTTCTACAGGCTAAACTAGTTTTGTAGCTTAAATAGTTGTTGTCAGAACATTAACCCATTCTGAACGGGAACCCATTTTGGTGTTGGCATCATGTTATGCTTTAGCTATTGAAAAATAGCAGATCTACAAGCTCATAGCGCGCCACCGAGTGGCGCGCTACGAGCTTGTAGGTCTGCTATTTTTGAAAAATCGAAGAACGACTGACATTTTTAGAATCTGATCTCAGGTCAGAATGGGTTCATCAGACCAGTGTGTGTCCAGTGGAAACCTCGTATGAATCTGATCTCAGGTCAGAATGGGTTAAGGTGTGGTACTGTACTGTACTGTACTCTATGTTGATGAGTCAACTATGCAATGCCAATGGAAACATACCTGAGATTCAAAACAGATAATTAAGTACATGATGAGTGATTCATGACCTATTTCAGCATTTTTCAATATGTTCCGCCACTGGGATTTCTTATAGGACCTTTTGATATGTTGTTACTAACATATTTATGAAACAAAACAAGTTGAAGGAGTTTCGAGCAACTTAAAACTGTCTGTGGTGTTCTCATAAGCACGAGTAGACGATAGAAATGACAAACAAGACACCCCGGGTCACCGGTGTGGTGGTACGGGCGCCCTAGGCTGCAATGGTTCGAATCCCGATCCCGACGACCTTTGCTGCGTGTTACTCCCCGTCCCCATATGCTGTGAGTTACTGTCCTATCAATAAAGGCCCAAAACATAAATCTTAAGAAAGAAAACAAGAGTAAATCCTTTGAATAAAATGTTACATGTCCAGTTATGAATAATAATTCACTGCTTCAAATTATGAAATCTCATCTTCCTTTATTGTCCCACTGGGGACAAATTCACACCATAAAGATGTTATGCGTAGTCATCAAATGTTTGTTTGAATCTTTACCTGTCATGAATCCTGTCCGCCCATGGTTCTGTACTGTACACCACCCTTGGTTCTGCTTCTGTACTGTAGACTTTGGACTGGATAATAAAATGACTTCTGTGTCCTGATTAGATAAAGTGGAGATGGGCGGAGAGACAGAGAGAGAGAGGGACAGAGAGAGAGAGACAGAGAGAGAGGGACAGAGAGAGAGAGAGAGAGACAGACAGAGAGAGACAGAGAGAGAGAGAGAGAGAGAGAGAGAGAGAGAGAGAGAGAGAGAGAGAGACTATTAGATTATAACTAAAGAAAAAGATAAATGCATCACATATTGGAACGAACTCACAAAATCACAACACAAACTAGAAACATATGTGGCTCTAAACAGACAGTATACTGTGGCAGACTACACCTAACCACAGTAACTGATACAAACCTGAGAAAGACTTTGACAATGTGCACGGACAGTAGGGCTGACCCAAAAAAAATCGATTAATCGACGTTCGATCGATAAGCACGGGAGTCTAAAATAAAAAGATCGAATAGTCATTAACCCATTTTGACCTGAGATCAGATTCTAAAAATGTCTTCTACATCCTGACACTTTTCTGAAAAAGCTATGTTTCTATGTCAGTGGTTCTTCGATTTGTCAAATAGCAGACCTACAAGCTCATAGCGCGCCACTCGGTGGCGCGCTATGAGCTTGTAGATTTGCTATTTTTCAATAGCTAAAGCATAACATGATGCTCACACCAAAAGGGATTCCCACCAAAAATGGGTTAAAAAGAAAAGCGGCCCCTTTTGGTCCGCGAGCCGGCCCCTCCGTCCTCACGTGTTAACAAGGAAGTCAAGAAGTCCAAGACCACTGTGATGGAAAAATAATGTGCCACGTTATGCAAAGTTGGCACCTATTATAGCGAAGAGGATTCTATCCATCCCTGATTCCTGCCACTACAACCCCTTCGGAGCGCATCTTCTCCAAAGCGGGATTTATTGTCTCTTTTCTGCACTAATATAATAAGTACGGTAACTAACTATATAGGGGTGGGCAACTGGCGGCCCGGGGGCCACATGCGGCCCCCACATTCAGAAGAACCATTGTATCTGTTGTGTCGTGTCTTGTCTTACTATGCTAGATCTAGATAGCACAAAGTGAGGAGACTTGCTTTATAGCTAGATGTTAACACTTTGTTGTGTATAGATAATGCTCAATTCAATGACATCTGTCTCTCTGTGCGTCTTACTGTGAGCACAGTTTATGTTTTCAGCACAGTTTTCGAAGCACAGCCAATCCCAGTTGGTACCACAAGGTGGAGCACTGCTCCCTCCCTTACCCATACCCACTTCTGTCAGGCTGTGATCAACTGTCTGCCAGTGAGTGTCTAGAATAGATGCTAATGTTTTGAATTGACTTCTAAACAAGTTGTGATGGTGGGTTTAGGCTACTATGCTAAGCATTCAAATGACTGTCTCTCTCTCTCACTCACTGAATGAATTGAAATGCAAAAAATGGGCCATCTTCCCTGCATGTTTTTCCAGCATCAGTTCAAACGTTTTGGTAGGATATAAATAAGGCTGTGTGGCCAAACTGCAAATCTGCAATAATTATTGTATTGTCATTTGTAACTTTATTTAACTGTTATTCCTTTTTTCATAGAAGTGTGTATTTGTATGTCATACATGTCTTTAATGTTCAGATTAATTGAAAATGGAGGATAATTCAACAGATACAATGCCAAGGGGCTTGTCTTTGGTGTATAATATTAATTATATTGCACTGTCACTAACTTAAACTCAGAAAAGTACATTTAACCTTTATCTTTCTCGTCTATTTTCCCCCTCATCTTTTTTCTCGTCTCACCACGCATCTAAAAGGCACGACTGCAATTCATCTTAATGTCTTTTATGGCGTGCACGGTCTGGGAAGAACCTGTTAAACAACTCACGGAACTTTATCGTTTCAATTTCCCAGAGTAACATTTTTCAGTTCCTTGTTCCTGACATGACAAGCAGGCGCGGAGATATAGGCGAGGCAGTCGCCTCAGGCCAGGGCTCAGGGGGCCGCTCCCGCATGCGTGGTATTAAACTGTATTCTCTCTCTCTCGCTCGCTCTCTCCCACAAACACGCTGTTAAGTTACCGTGAATAAAGCTACATTTCCTGTCAATAATAAGCAGTGTAACATGTAGTTCATTGGGAGGTAAAGGGTGACGCTGTATTGTGAAGGCCCCTTCACGGCGCAGGCAGGAAATAGAGTGTTTAAACTGGGCTGCTTGGCTGCACGTTAAGAGTAGACTGATTTGCTCTGGTCTGTCCGGTGGCTGTACAGTACTGCTCTGCAATCGCCTGATAAAAGGTGAGTTTTGATTCTTTGAACAGTCAAAACAAGACCCAAAGATTACCACAGGCACTTTCAAAAGAGGGCAAGATAGATGGAGTAAAAGGTGGAATACAAACACAACAGCTCCATCCACATGCACTGAGTCTTACTTAGTGGAGGTGGGGTGAAGTCGCATGACAGGAATACCAACTTAAGACAACAACAGCATCAGAAAGACGGACGGACATGCCCACGTGAACTTTACCACTTGAATTGAAACATTAAGAGACTATTTTAATCAACAAATCCCGAAGCCGTCCCATTCATCACAGCCATGTACAGACGGCAGGCGGCACAACTGTATGCGAGTAGCGGCCTTATACACCCTCCAGTATTTTATTAGCTCCGTTAGGAATGAATGGTTATGGATATACATTTTGACATGTGACTTGATTTTCAATTTGCTTCTTATGTTGGGACCCCAGAGAACCGAAAGCTGCGCTCCTTATATTGTGACCCCAGAGAACCTGGGCTAGAAGAACAAACGTTCCGTCCTCTCACTGCATGTTACACTTTGCTAGTGCAACTAATTCACAGTATTAATTGTGAACCTTCATGAAACGAAATTATTAAATAATTAAACAGACTCTTAAAAACACATCAAGTTGGGTCACACTCTCCTGGCGCTGCCACACCTTTGTTGATTTACTCATCATTGGGGCTAATATTTGTCGGCCCCAGAGCCTATAGAAGGCTCTGCTCAGCCCTCTGGCCCCGTGAGGTGCACTGGCTTTTGACCAATGACAGCTTTATTATTTACTTTCTAATTCGTTTTCTCCATGTCCGTTGACGAAAACATGAAGTTAAGAGATTGGGGCATATCATCCAATGGATTAAAATAACGAAAGGAAAGAGACAAATATTATACGTTTTGTGGGTTTGAAATTCTTGCTTTTTGGGGCAGAGACAGACCGACACGGCTTATTGGACCCATAAAGATATAAGACACAAAGTTAAGAAACAAAATGGCTAGTTCAATCACATTGGAAGTGGCTCGGGAGGAATCCTTTGGTTAGACATAAGGTTGGGGAGGGGTGCGTTAAGACGACTGGATTAAGGTTGGTGAGGGGTGCGTTAAGACGACCGGATTAAGGTTGGTGAGGGGTGCGTTAAGACGACCGGGTTAAGGTTGTTGAGGGGTGCGTTAAGGGTTAGGTTAGGTTTAGGTGTGCTGTCCCGTGGGAGATTAGGTTATAGGGTGAGGGTTGGAGATGCTTAACATCGGTAGACAACTTGACTGCGTGTGCGTGCGTTTGTCTTGATTTGTGAGTTATCTTGGCACAGCACCATGGGTGTGTACGCATAACAAAACCATGACGCTTCTATGCGACGATTGGTATGAAAAACAAAAGGGCCATGCCAATGTCGGCTATGGGGATTAATGTGGTTGACACGCACTGTAGGAGGAGAAGATGATGAGTTCAGATATGTACCAGTGCCACTGTCTGCTATGTTGTTTAAAGCTGTATTACACCTCAAGCAGACTGTAATTATGAAACCTTTTAATTAATTGTCTGGTTTGGGTGTTATTTTGTTCATAAAGTGCATGTGATCCTCAACACAGGATTTGATATATCCAGACTAACATTATTAGTATATTGCCTTCACCACCAATAACCATGATAGTACAGCACTATCTGCACCCTCACTATGCCAGCTTGTGAATGTGATCGACATTTGCATTAATGTTTTATTTTTGCCACGGACATGCAAAACAATTAAATTATCAATGTTATTACCAGAACACAAATGTATAGCCTACAGTACTAATAGACTCTTGACGTGGCATATATTGTCTACTCTATTCCACTGCGCTACACATTTTAAAATAAGTCACTTATCAAAAAAAGCCAATCTACAAGCTCACAACACATTACGGCATGTTGTGACCTTGTAGATCAGCAATTGTCCTTTCTTCTTAGCCTATAATGACATGCCCAAAATCAGGATGTCAGGGTTAAAGTAGTTATAGATATATACAGTAGTTACCCAATTAACTTACCCAGCAAGACTGGGAAGTTATCCACTGTATACTGGCAGGTGGCCGTCCTGAGACAGGCATTACTGTATGTGGCATAATGCATGGTCCAAGTACAGTATATTCCATGTTTGGGATTTCAATAAATGGGTCTTATACAGTAAGTACAGTTGCAAGAGAAAGGGACACTATGATCTATGTAGGGACCTATGATCACATTGTTGTCATTATATTTTTTCTTATTTCATTCAAAAAAGAAATATACATGCATTGTGGTTATATATATATATATTGTTTTTTCTTTTTTCTTATTTGACTGTCTTACCTGAAGGTTTCAAAATAAAGATAATCAAATTAAAAAAAAATCAAAATATTAGGTTATTAAAGCTGAATGGGTGTGCCGTATACTTCATATTAGTTTATTAAAGCTGAATGGGTGTGCCGTATACTTCATATTAGGTTATTAAAGCTGAATGGGTGTGCCGTATACTTCATATTAGGTTATTAAAGGTTAGGTTATTAAAGCTGAATGGGTGTGCAGTAATACTTCATATTAGGTTATTGCAGATGGCCTTTCAGAGGACAGTGTTACTTGGGGACATGAGGAGAGTTCTACAGGCTAAACTAGTTTTGTAGCTTAAATAGTTGTTGTCAGAACATTAACCCATTCTGACCGGGAACCCATTTTGGTGTCAGCATCATGTTATGCTTTAGCTATTGAAAAATAGCAGATCTACAAGCTCATAGCGCGCCACCGAGTGGCGCGCTACAAGCTTGTAGGTCTGCTATTTTTGAAAAATCGACATTTTTTAAAATCTGATCTCAGGTCAGAACGGGTTCATCAGACCAGTGTGTGTCCCAGTGAAAACCTTGTATGAATCTGATCTCAGGTCAGAATGGGTTAAGGTGTGGTACTGTACTGTACTGTTGATGAGTCAACTATGCAATGCCAATGGAAACATACCTGAGATTCAAAACAGATAATTAAGTACATGATGAGTGATTCATGACCTATTTCAGCATTCTTCAATATGTTCCGCCACTGGGATTTCTTATAGGACCTTTTGATATGTTGTTACTAACATATTTATGAAACAAAACAAGTTGAAGGAGTTTCGAGCAACTTAAAACTGTCTGTGGTGTTCCCATAAGCACGAGTAGACGATAGAAATGACAAACAAGACACCCCGGGTCACCGGTGTGGTGGTACGGGCGCCCTAGGCTGCAATGGTTCGAATCCCGATCCCGACGACCTTTGCTGCGTGTTACTCCCCATATGCTGTGAGTTACTGTCCTATCAATAAAGGCCCAAAACATAAATCTTAAGAAAGAAAACAAGAGTAAATCCTTTGAATAAAATGTTACATGTCCAGTTATGAATAATAATTCACTGCTTCAACTTATGAAATCTCATCTTCCTTTATTGTCCCACTGGGGACAAATTCACACCATAAAGATGTTATGCGTATAGTCATCAAATGTTTGTTTGAATCTTTACCTGTCATGAATCCCGTCCGCCCATGGTTCTGTACTGTACACCACCCTTGGTTCTGGTTCTGTTCTGTAGACTTTGGACTGGATGATAAAATGACTTCTGTGTCCTGATTAGATAAAGTGGAGATGGGCGGAGAGACAGAGAGAGACAGAGAGAGAGGGACAGAGAGAGAGACAGAGAGAGACAGAGAGAGGAGAGACAGAGACTATTAGATTATATATAAAGAAAAAGATAAATGCATCACATATTGGAACGAACTCACACAATCACAACAAACTAGAAACATATTTGCCTCTAAACAGACAGTATACTGTGGCAGACTACCTAACCACAGTAACTGATACAAACCTGAGAAAGACTTTGACAATGTGCACGGACAGTAGGGCTGACCCAAAAAAAGAAATACCGTATATATTTACATTTGGCAGCAGCACCTGCAATTCAGTAACCTATACACATTTCAAAAGGCTTTGCTATGCTATGCTATTAATATTTTTTCTAATAAGGTTTGTCCTTATAGATAGAAATGTGATCATCTTTGTATAGTTTTGTATATTAACAATTTAATTATTAACGCACAGGGCCTCGCATTTCTCCCAGGCAGCTATGATTGCGAGCCATGCGTGGCGTGCGCCTCGCGCAGCAACCACTCGTCTCGCTGCTGTCATAAAGCCTCGATTAAATGACGCTTTATTTCAGTTAGTTTTACGGCAAGAGAAGCAAAATGCCGTTCCTTTACACTTGCGTGTGCCGTTTCCACGAGGCCTCTGAGTTTATTTCAGTTATAAATGCAAAATGCCGTTCGTTGTTTGCTGTACACAGCACGTGCAGCACACGACAGCCTGTGCTGCTTTGGATTAGACACAGACAGACAGACAGACAGACAGACAGACAGACATACCTGGCTGCCCAGAGGAGAGGCTGTGCTGTCACTGTGATGACGGAGCTATAGAGACAGAATTACACTTCTTAACACAATGTAAAAACTACACACTGTGATGACAGAGCTATAGAGACAGAATTACACTTCTTAACACAATGTAAAAACTACACACTGTGATGACGGAGCTATAGAGACAGAGTTACACTTCTTAACACAATGTAAAAACTACACACTGTGATGACGGAGCTATAGAGACAGAATTACACTTCATAACAAAATGTAAAAACTACACAAATATTAGAGGAGTTTTTCCCAAAATTTGAAACAAATTTCCCAGAATTCCGAAGTATGACAGAAAGGGAGAAATTACCACTCCTTCTGGGGGAACAGAAACAATGTGCAGTTTTGGCTGCAGAATATGTCAATTCCTGTAACAAGTATTATTATTTTTCTTTTCATTGATATTATGTTGTTATGTTGTTGTTTGTTATATCTGTGATTGTGCTTTGGCAACACAGACAGACAGACAGACAGACAGACAGACAGACAGACAGACAGACAGACAGACAGACAGACACTGAGATACACTTCATTTAACAGTTATTCCTTTTTTCACAGAAGTGTGTATTTGTATGTCATGTCTTTAATGTTCAGATTAATTGAAAATGGAGGATAAATCAACAGATAAAATGCCAAGGGGCTTGTCTTTGGTGTATAATACAAATTATATTGCACTGTCACAAAGAGCAATGAACAAATGTTTATCGATATATGTCTTTTACAAGCTAAGAGAAGGATAGCATTGACCTGGAAGAGGCCAGACAAACCAAGTATCACACAGCGGTTCAAGGAATTATGTTTATGTTTACCTTTGGAAAAGATTGCATTACATTCTTAAGGACAAACAAGAAAAGTTTCAGGAAGTGTGGGGACGTTTTATAAGTTATATAAAGAACAAAAATGTGTCACATTTAATGGATGGAGCTGAAGAGGAGTAGTGCCGTTGTTGTTGTTTTTTTTTGTGGTAATTGTTGTTTTGCTTTCTTTATACCAGTAATTGTCTTGTAATGTTCATTGTTGTTTTTTGTATGTTTGTATTGTCAGTTGTGTGTGTGTAAAAAAGGAAAATAAATGCATTGTTAAAAAATATATATATTGCACTGTCACTAACTTAAACTCAGAAAAGTACATTTAACCTATATTTGTTTTCTTATAAAAGGACAAAGTCTTCATTTTCAGAATTTCAATGATGCTGAGATTACAGAAGACATAATACAAGTACAGGCTATTGAAAATATTTAAGGATATGTAGCTGTTGCTTAGTTTAGTATTGGAAACACTAAAGTATTCAATATTCAGAGATACATGTAGTATAGGCTTATTGTTAACCACAGGTTAAGTGTAAACACAACATACTAACGGCACAAAAGTACCTTTTATATATACCTGTGTACACCTTGTTGAGCAGAGCAGAGCTGGAGAGCACAGAGGAAAAAGATCGCCCAAATGATCTTCTGACTGTTTGGGAGGATGGAACGAGACACTTCCTCGTTCCGCCCACACTAGAGGAGCAGATCTACAAGCTCACAGCGCGTCACAGCGCGCCGCGCTGTGAGCTTGTATATCTGATGGCTGCGACGCGACAGAGAGGGAGAGAGAGAATCACGCAGACCGCGTCCATTTTACCATATTATATTAAAGTTAATGGCAACGTGCTACCTATAGTCCTGTGACGAATAGTCAAAAATTGCTTTAGTTTTCGAGATACCCCTACCGGAGGTAGGACCAAACACAACATAGTTTTTCCTCATCTCTAAGGTCTCCCATACATGAAATGGATTCTTGTATAAAAACATTTTACTGCAAAAGTGGTGAAATTGATATATAAAGTTATACACCCCAAACTAAAAATAAAGCCTGTCCGTCTGGGGGTTGAGGCACTTAAAGTCATGTAGATTCACAATGGAAGGTCTGAGAGGTTCAAAACTTGGCATAATTGAAGCCAGAACATACCTCTACATTCTAGAAAAGACTAAATGTCAATATATGAATGTCAATATGAGATATAGTCATTTGAACACATACCTACAGTAGGCGGAATTGTACATCTATGTAGATGTCTTCTCTACTTTGTAGTGACTCTGGAATGGATTGTCATAGCAACACATATGAGGGCTTGTAGGAAAGGTGAGGTTCTACTGAATCCAGCAATACCAATTGTGTAAATGTAGCTCTTATAATCGTGGAGTTATGCCACAAAACATATATGGTGTCCCAAACGGGGGGAAATAAAACTAATGAAATCTACAGTATCACATTAGTTTTCTTTTTACTTCACTTATCAAGGGTGGGAAAACATAAAAAAATCACTTGAGTAGAAGTCCCTAAAATGTATGAAATGTCTCAAACTTGAGAAATTGTGTACAAATAGATGCCGCTTCAACAATAGTACAGATAAATATGCAAGCCTACAGTGGAACTACTAACTATTATTATGTTGCAGCACATGACCTGGATGTTCCCTCATCAAGCTCAAATGTCAATATTATCCTCATAAATATAAATAATCAAGTTATTAATATCTGTTATTTGAGTTATTTAGTTACAGTCAATTTATACTACAGTATTTGGCTCCACCTATGTGCATCTTATGTGATCTTATATGTGAAGTGTATCGGAAATCGGGGCCGATCATGCTATTTTTAAATGATCAGATCGGGAGCACAAAAATGTGATTGGGACATCCCTAGTATCAATATGATATCCATATCATGATATTAGACTGGATATCGGAAGCTCTGAGAGGTTCAAAACTTGGCATACTTGAAGCCAGGACATACTTCTACATTCTAGAAAAGACAGTAAAGACTGTCTTCTTTACTTTGTAGTGACTCTGAAATGGATTGTCAAAGCAACACATATGAGGGCTTGTAGGAAAGGTGTAGTTCTACTGAATCCAGCAATACCAATTGTATAACTGTAGCTTGCATACTCGTGAAGTTATGCCACTAACGTATATGGTGTGCCAAACGGGGAGAAATAAAACAGTCCCAACTCCTAGAAATCTACAGTATCACACAGATTTGATTAGTTTTGGCTTCACTTATCAAGGGTGGAAAAATAATAACAAATTCACTTGAGTATAAGTCCCTACATTATAATGTATGAAATGTGTCAAACTTGAGAAATTAGAATGTGTGGTAAAAATGTATGCCGCTTCAACAATAGTACAGAGAAATATGCAAGCCTACAGTGGAACTATTATTATGTTGCAGCACATGACCTGGATGTTCCCTCATCAAGCTCAAATCTCAATATTATCCTCATAAATATAAATAATCAAGTTATTCATTTCTGTAGTTATTTGGTTACAGTCAAGTTATACTACAGTATTTGGCTCCACCTGCATCTCATTGCCTACAGTATGTGGCTTTCTGCACATATTTTGGAATGTGAAAAGATGAGATGAACCTTGTCAAATCAAGTAGCTATTTAGCTGACTGGAGTGGAAAGTGACCTAGCATTTAGTTCTCTTTAGTGTAACAGAGCCTACTGCCTGTCCAGTAGTCTACACTGACGATAGCAGAACCCTGCCCTGACACTATTTCACCAGAATGGAAAATAGACTTAATTAGTATCACTTGTAATATGGTTACTGCACATACTATAGCCTAATAATAGTGCGCGCAATGCACAACATAAATACTGTATACATTCTGAAGTGTATCTTTAAAATTTTACCAAAATTGAATATTGGATCCAAATCTTTGTATCATCTTTGCTAAACAGTTGGAAAAAGGCATGAAACAAGACCCATAATGTATAAAGCCCACGGCAGAAGACCTTCAACACTAACTGTTGTTCAACAGAGAGATGATGTTCATAAAACCCTGGCAAACCCAAATTCAATATACTCTCCTCATCATATATCATGTTGAGAAAACTACTCCAGTAATATAAGACCAGAGTGAGAGCATGCAGTCTCGTCAAGAAGACTGAATATGGTACAAGTTCAACATTGTTAAATAGGATACAAAACTGTTTAACATACAAATATATTGTTTCATTTGTGGGAAGGCCAGCACAATTGATTGATTGATTGATGGATTTAATAGTTTATTAGACATAAATGTAAAAACAGCAACAGAGTAGGCCTACAGTCATACAATCAGTCCAAAAGGGATAGCACAAAAAAGTCCTTGCGGTCTTGTTGCAATCAGTTCATAGACAAAAACAGGACTACTGGTCAGAGTACCAGAGACAGGGCCTTCACATTCAGCATCAGAAAGCTCTCAGATCTCTTTGCATATGATGACAAATATCTGCTACCTAAAACACTAAACTGTATCTCTAAACGAAATATAGCAGTTATAAAACAAAGAATTAGAACAGCAGTATCTATGTCAAAGCTTTTATTAATCTCACTGAAGTAGTTTTTCTTTAAATAAATGAAAGTGATGACAAGTCATCACTTTCAATAAATAAGAGTTATGACATACTGAAGACACTGGTCCATGGTTTTCTTCATCGATATATCTGCAGGTCTATGTAGTAGTTCTGGATTTTCTTGGATATTTGCATCTTCTCTCATTGTGCCCATTTCCCATGGGCACACTTGCAGAGCATGCAACATCAGACTTTCCATGTTCTACAAATTGTAATGCTGTATGTTTCCAGGGTTTGTATTCAGACAATATCATCTTCTTCCTCCTCAGAGTCAGTGTCTTCAGTATGTCATAACAGTCAAGGAGTTTATATACCGTAAATGGAAATTGGTGCATTTACAGTATATAGAGCTTTTATCCAAAGCACTTTACATAGATTGTGCATTACATTCACACATTCAGTCACACACCCATGGCAGAGGAAACCATACAAGGCACCGACCTGCACATCGGGATCAATTAGGGGTCCAGAGTCTAACTCTGGGGGAGCCCTGGATCGAACTGAGAATATGGTATGATATAGTACTACCGGTATATTGTTAGTTCACACTGAAATTTGCCTTGCGAACCTCACGGTTCTCCATCCAGCCGCTCTATTGGCCACTCTATCCCTGAGGCACTGCCGCCTCGGCATATTACCAGTATTATTGTATATTTGTCATCATACACAAAGAGATCTGGGTACGAGAGGAGCAGATGATGTACAACTTCATCAACCTTTCTGATGCTGCATGAAGGACCATAAGTCTCTGGTACACATACCAGTACCAGCCATAATGGCTGTCAGATGTTCTGGTCTTGTACTGGCCTTCACACAAATGAAAAATATCTTTGTATGAATGTTGTATCAACCCTATTCAGACTTCTTGATGAGACTGGTGCAGGCATGCTCTCACTCAACATTTGCAACTTGCTCATTACTGCAGCATATTGTCTGTATATAGAGCCACTGCACGGTTGTATGAACATCATCATCTCTCTGCTGAGCAACATTTAGTAAGAGTTGAAGGTCTTCTGCCTTGGGCTTTTCAACATTATGGATAGGGATGTCCCGATCACACGTTTTTGCTCCCGATCTGATTCCGATCATTTTAATTTTGAGTATCTGCCGATACCGATTTTTCCCCATCCGAAAATTATATTTTTATGCAACTCCTATGCAATATCACAATAGTACAATTTCCCAAATCACGGACAATATCCAGTCTAATATCATGATATGGATATCATATTGATACTAGGGATGTCCCAATCAGAAATAACAGAAATGAATAACTTGATTATTTATATTTATGAGGATAATATTGAGATTTGAGCTTGATGAGGGAGCATCCAGGTCATGTGCTGCAACATAATAATAGTTAGTAGTTCCACTGTAGGCTTGCATATTTCTCTACTATTTCTCTTGAAGCGGCATCTATTTGTTCACATCATTTCTCAAGTTTGAGACATTTCATACATTTTAGGGACTTCTACTCAAGTGATTTTTTATGTTTTCCCACCCTTGATAAGTGAAGTAAAAATAAAACTAATGTGATACTGTAGATTTCATTAGTTTTATTTCCCCTCGTTTGGGACACCATATATGTTTTGTGGCATAACTCCACGATTATAAGAGCTACATTTACACAATTGGTATTGCTGGATTCAGTAGAACCTCACCTTTCCTACAAGCCCTCATATGTGTTGCTATGACAATCCATTCCAGAGTCACTACAAAGTAGAGAAGACATCTACATAGATGTACAATTCCGCCTACTGTAGGTATGTGTTCAAATGACTATATCTCATATTGACATTCAGATATTGACATTTAGTCTTTTCTAGAATGTAGAGGTATGTTCTGGCTTCAATTATGCCAAGTTTTGAACCTCTCAGACCTTCCATTGTGAATCTACATGACTTTAAGTGCCTCAACCCCCAGACGGACAGGCTTTATTTTTAGTTTGAGCTGTATAACTTTAAATAACAATTTCACCACTTTTGCAGTAAAATATTTTTATACAAGAATCCATTTCATGTATGGGAGACCTTAGAGATGAGGAAAAACTATGTTGTGTTTGGTCCTACCTCCGGTAGGGGTATGCCGACTTCTGGGGGCCATTGTCACAGTACTACAGCTCCATTCTATGTACATGAGTATGAGAAAGGCGGCGACACGGGTCCAGTAGCCGGGATTCTGCCAGCCGCCATCTTTCCTCCTGAGGAAGTGAGACACTGTGTTCTCCAGCTCTCTCAGCTGGTCCAGGATCTGCTGCTGTAACACCTGGGACTCTCCTCCCTGATGGGTGATGTCACTAACCGATGTCACTATCCGTTATCAGCTAAATTGAGCTAATCTCCGGCACCGTTGGCCCGATCCATGCCAAACTTTGCACACACACACTCCCTGGATGCCAACGACGAACCTCTGTCCCAAATATTCCTCAACTGCCTGTTATAGCGCCACCATGAGGCCGATTTAGGAAAAACACATTTCTGTAGATTACTCGTACACATTTTATCCATACATCACACAATTCGGTATACATCTCCATAGTCATGTGATCAACACGGATCAACATTTCCCATCTTCCATCCTGATTGGCTAAGATTGGCTTCCAAAGCTCACACGATTTGTCCGTTTCGAAAAAATGCCACAAATTACAAACGCAGTGTGCAATTTCCGTGAAATTATACAAGCACATTTCCACTAGCCGTGGACGACATGCCACAATGTTTTCCCCAAATCAGCCACACGGTGTTGTTTTTAGCTATAACTGCATCGATCTGTATACATCTTATGTATGCTCACTCCCTAGAGGCCATGGAAAAACATTGTCCCTGCATCCCTCCACATCTGCCGGTTATAGCGCCACCATGAGGCCGATTTCTGCAAAACACATTGCTTATGTTAGTCGCACAGATTTCATCCAAATCTCACGCAAATCGATCCACATGATCTCTGTAGTCATGTGATCAAAGACGAGTCTGTTCTACACTGATTGGCTAATTAAGATTGTCTTCCAAAGTTTTCAGGAGTGGCCCGTTCAAAATGCTGCACATGTCCTGCTCATCCAGAATTCTATCCTTAGAGATGCTATGAGTGATCTGGCTCTGCATTTCCTCAACAAAATTAAGAAAATTGTTGCAAAGAACTAAAACAAAAAAACCTTTTTATATTACTCCTAAACATTTTGCCAAACATCTCACACAGTCCTATCCTCAGAAGGGCACTTTTTCTAGTTTATCAATGTTGCTGTCATGAATTACTCCATTAATCAATTTTAATTACTTATTTATTTAATATAGTACACCCTAATTTGTGGGTTACATATGGGTGACACAAATGCGTCCAGCAATGCACTTTGTCTAATACATATGTATAAAATAAACTCCAAAGTAAGCAGTGCAATTTTAAATGAAAATGTTGACATTGTAGAAGATGAGAAGACGAAACTGTTAGAGATCTTTGTGAAAGAATGTACTAGAAAACTACGATTGATGAATATAAATTGCATGCTTTCCTTGATTCAGTTGATTTGAGGGAGGTTGGCCATAACTCTACGGGTGGGGCAATCACCAAACAAGAGGTGAGAGATACAATTGTCCAGTTGAGTAAAAGCTCATACATAGTCTGGATTTTCGGTGGTGACCGCCGAACTAACACATGACGTCACGAGCCACGGTAAAGAGCAAACCACCGCCACCGCTCCAGCCCTTCTCTCGGTTTTTACTCACCACCGCTCAACGTTATTTCAGCTCCGGTGGTCAGCTCACCACCGAAGCGATGGTCACCTCACCACCGAAAATCCAGACTATGAATAGGCCGTAAGGCCTCATTCACACGTATACCAATCAAGCAATGTTTGGGGCAAATAAATAAGCATTTCTACTTGACAAAATAACACAGGGATGCATGTACAATACACAATATATACAAGTGTATAAATAAGTAGGGATCTTAACAAGATAAAGCCACTCTCGTAAAATGGGGTTTTTCTGATGACGAGGACACTGTGTGTGACTGTGGCACTGAGCCGCAGACCATGCAACACCTCCTCACATGCCCCCTGCTGGAACATCCCTGCACAGCAACGGACTTGGCAGAGTTTAACGAAAAGGGACAGCAATGTGTTCAGCTGTGGCTTAACCACATCTAGCGTGTATTGTAACTAACTGTATTGTGGACACGATAAGAAAGAAGAACAAGATAATTAACATCTAATTCATATTATATATTCAGAGCATATTTAATGTGGTTAAACTTCGTCGTTGCTTTGCTGCAAATAAGTGTTGATTGTGGACTAGAACTAAAATGTGCATTGAACTTGAATATAGGTACTGTCTGGAATCCATGTGAAATGTAGGCTAAATGTAATATTATTTCCTACAAATTATTACTACCACATAATATGGTGTATACTAGCTATGCTTACTTACAAGACAAAGTCAAAGACAGTCAGTTTAGAGTTTATAATAAGAAGCTTCTCATTCATGATCTTTGATTGATTTATTGTCTTGTAGCAAAAAGGGCGCAAACGGCTGCTTTTTTTTTAAATCTCATTGGCTCTGAGACGCCGTCTCTGGTCAGGAACCTCCTTCTTTTCTATGGGCGCACTTCATGCCACTACTAGCCTACTGATTGGTTGGAAGCTCATACACACTCAGCCCGCGCTCTCGTCCGTTTCTATGATTGGTGGGGCGCACACCCGCACATAAAGAAAGTAGTATTCTTTGTGACAGTCTGTGTTGTTGAAGGTATAAAAGATCTCGCGCGCCTCTTGTCTAGCACATCTCTTCGAAATTCAACTCCAAAACTAAATCTACATCAAAATGAGTGGCCGAGGAAAAACCGGAGGAAAAGTCAGGCAGAAGGCTAAGACCCGCTCGTCCCGTGCCGGGCTCCAGTTCCCCGTGGGTCGTGTTCACAGGCTGCTGCGTAAAGGCAACTATGCCCAGAGAGTCGGTGCCGGCGCCCCGGTCTATCTGGCGGCTGTCCTCGAGTATCTGACCGCTGAGATCCTGGAGTTGGCTGGAAACGCTGCCCGCGACAACAAGAAGAGTCGTATCATCCCCCGCCACCTCCAGCTGGCCGTCCGCAACGACGAGGAGCTCAACAAACTGCTGGGCGGAGTGACCATCGCTCAGGGCGGTGTGCTGCCCAACATCCAGGCTGTTCTGCTGCCCAAGAAGACCGAGAAAGCCGCTAAGAAATAATTCTCCTTCAAGTTACAAACTCCAAAAAGGCTCTTTTAAGAGCCACCCACTGTTTCTACATAAAGAGTCACTTCTATTTATATAAGCAATACTTTCGTGATCTATTGAGCAATATGAATACATTATATTATATAAGCCTAGTTTTCAAACCTTATCTACACAGGCTTTGGGATTGCAAACTAGACATGCTCACACGCTAGTCTATTGCATTGATTCATTTTACTTGCATCAATTGATATGTATATATGACATTTACATATTGCTAATTTGATACCGTATCGGTTTTACTTCCAAGTAACTACATATGATGATGCAGTGTATAATACGTATTTAACTCTGATCAATTTGCCATGCATTTTTACATGATTGCTAGTGTAGTGGAGCGAATATGAAATCTACATTATGACAAGCTTTTTAAAGTTCATAATGTTGAACACCATTTACAGCAATCATTTTGTTGCTTATTAATTAATGCACAGTACTTCATTAACAAGTTACATATATAGTGTTAGCATTGTTATTCAGATCAGCGTCTGACTGACCTGGACTAACTGGATTAGCAGACAGTCTGTAAAGGCCATTTGCGTTTAAACTACAGGCTCTGAAATGGCCATTTGCTTATAGCATTTGGATAAACCCTTTCTTGGAAAATATGGGTGGTCCTTAAAAGGACCGTTGTGTTTAGAGCAGACAGAAGAGTTTACTTGGAGCTGGTGTACTTGGTCACAGCCTTGGTGCCTTCAGACACGGCGTGCTTGGCCAGCTCACCGGGGAGCAGCAGGCGAACGGCGGTCTGAATCTCCCTGGATGAGATGGTGCGGCGCTTGTTGTAGTTAGCCAGTTTGGAGGCTTCACCGGCGATGCGCTCAAAGATGTCGTTGACGAAGGAGTTCATGATGCCCATGGCCTTGGAAGAGACACCGGTGTCGGGGTGGACCTGCTTCAGGACCTTGTATATGTAGATGGCGTAGCTCTCCTTCCTTCCCTTTCTGCGCTTCTTGCCGCCCTTCGTGGCAGTCTTGGTGACGGCGCCCTTCTTGGAGCCCTTCTTGGGCGCTGGCTTTGCAACTTCAGGCATTGTGCTTGTATTCGACAGAACAGTTCAGTTGCAGTGAAGAATTTGTAAGAGGACGCTCTCGTACGACTATTTATACAGAGCCAATGCAAATGAAGCGTGTGACTACTAGAATTTGATTGGCTGATCCTACCATAGAGCGTTATCTGTATTATGTTTTCCCGCTCGTGTGCTCTATTGTCCCCTTGTCCCTTTTATACATTATTAATATGTATGGTAAATGTATAATTTAAAGCCCCTTTTTATCATAATGTGTTTTGTTTTGATTTTGCATTGATCCTCCTTTATGACTGCTGTTGCTGCTATGACACCCACATTTCCCCATTATAAAGGTATATCTATATCTGCATTCATTGAGACGATGACAATATTCCCGGCGTTAGTATTAATATAATAATATGTTAATTAGCCAAAATAGAGAGCTCAGGCAGCATGGTGTGTTCTTATGTAAGTCCTAGCCTGAAAGATGATGGTTGATTAAAGATGATGGTTATCATCACTACTATGCAGGGAAACACTGTATTCTGAATATTGCAAAGTAAGATAATGATAAACTGAGTGTGTATCATGTCCAGGCATCAGGTCCCACCTGACAGAAACCGGCCTGCTGAAACCAGGAACCGGATTAACTACTACATTAATTAACATGTTCTTTATGGCAAATTTCATTCATCCAGAGAGTACAAGCTTTGCCAGATGTAATAGAAACTGTTGTGTTGTTTTATATAGTTGTTTGAATCCCATCCTATAATGTTTGTTTTAAAACCGCCATGTATTGACAATGAAGGGATAATTAATGTTTGTTTTTAGTGCAATGTTTGTTTTAAAAGAATAAAGATAATGTAATGTTTGTTTTGTCACATAGCAACATGAGTTAGATGATAAGAGCATGCAGGTGTGATTTTTAATATACAGAGCGGTCCTCTTGTAAGAAACATCCAAATTCATAGTTATGAACTTATGCAATGATGTTTCCCAATAAACTTGAACATTTGATTGCCAGTTTGTGGCTCCAACTATTACATTCAGTCAGAGGCTACTGTCTTCTTAACCTCTATATTTGGACGGTTGAACTGAGTTGGCTCTGTACTTGTTCCCCTCCACCCTGTCTGTTCTTAATGCCCTGTAGGCATAAATCTGCTTCAATGTGTTGCACTGTCCGCTTGTAGATCTGCTATTATGTTTTCTATCCCAACTATTCGTTACCCCTCCAGGGGCACCCATTGTGCGTGTTGTTTAACAGCACGCGATCTCCTTCATTAAAGGCCTTACAGAGTTTCAACTTTTAATCTTATGCTAAAGTCGTTGTTCAACCAATCTTTTATGGTTGAGGCTCCACAACCAAGTGTCTCACCACTGGATACTGCACTACCACATGATTGAACCGTATTAAATACACTAACAAGTTAACGGTAGCTCAATGGAGTATAACATTGGGTAATACTCTTTAAAGAAGGTGTGGGCGGCTCTTAAAAGAGCCTTTGGGTTGTTGGTAGATCAAGTCAGCATTATTAACCTCCGAATCCGTACAGGGTGCGTCCCTGTCTTTTCAGAGCATAGACAACATCCATGGCGGTCACGGTCTTTCTCTTGGCGTGCTCAGTGTAGGTTACGGCGTCACGGATCACGTTCTCAAGGAACACCTTGAGGACACCGCGGGTCTCCTCGTAGATCAGACCGGAGATACGCTTCACTCCGCCACGGCGAGCCAGACGGCGGATAGCGGGCTTGGTGATTCCCTGGATGTTATCACGAAGGACCTTGCGATGACGCTTAGCGCCTCCTTTTCCAAGACCTTTTCCTCCTTTTCGCTTTTTATATATACTTTATTGAGAAATTATTCAGGTACAATTCATGCAGAATTACATATATACATAAGTTACATCAATAAATAAATAAATCAATCAATGCATTTCAATACAAGTGTGTGTTTTTTTTTTTGTTTTTTTTTTGTTTTTTTTTACAATGTCAATAGGTGCCATGGTGTCAGTTTCTTCCTTTTTGCGTCAAGAGTTCTTTGTCTCCTTAGCTCCGTTTGTATCTGTTTGAAGACCACCTCCCCCGAGATGGCCTCCTGGTGAATCACCATGGCACACCTGGTTGCCCACAGTTTGTTTACTACAGTGCAAACCACAGTCCAATAAAAATCTTGCTCTAGGGCAGACATCCTTTCCTCGAAAACTCCGTACATGACAGCATTATAATTTATCTTAATTTTAAAAGCAATTTGTGGCATTTTCCCCCATACCAAGCTGGCCCTTTGGCAGTCCACTAACAGGTGTTCAATTGTTTCATCCGCACCACAGTTTAAAATTGGGCATTTCACGGTTTTCACAAAGCAGCTCCATTTTACGACAGCTCTTACAGCTAGTCTCCTCACAGAGACCAGCCACATTACGTCTCTCTTTTTTTCAGAGATATTTTTACTACTATTATTTTTTATGCATATCTGCTTCTGAATATTGTTGAGGTATTTGTAGGGGAAAATGCCACCATATAAATCATCACATATTTTATCATATATACATTTACTATTCATCTCAGTCCAGTCAATATTTAAATGTGCAGAATTATATACCAAATCCCCATACATGATTTTAAAATAAGGAAAAGAGCTTCTTGCCCGGCCCTTCTTTTTTGTCCAACTCAGTGCCTCCCCTATCCACATAGCCCTCCTTTTAAAACCAGCTGCTACATTTTTACAAAACGAAATTTTTAATTTAAGTCCCAAATCCACAGCCCCAAGGCCTCCATTATTTCTACTTTTATATAATAAGTCCCTCTTTGTGACTTCCCTAGTGGTTCCCCATATGAAATTAACTAATGTTTTATTTATATATTTCAGTGTCTGGTCCTTGGGAGGAAATATAGTTGCCAAAAATAACAGTTTTGCCAATACGTATGTCTTAATAATTATAATCTTTGTTCTATAACAGCATGATTTGTTTTCCCATTTTTCTAAGTCCTCCTTTATTTCTTTATCTTTATTATCCCAGTTCTTTTCATAACTGCCATTATTGCTAAACTTTACCCCCAGAACTGTCATAGTTTCTGTGTCATTTATATTTAATTTAGGCTTTGCCTCACTCCTCCCGAACCAGACACCTTCAGTTTTATCATGGTTTAATCTGGAACCTGAGATCTCTTCATAGAGTGCTAAGTGCTCATGTATAATGTCTAGTTCATTCTTATTTTTAATTATGATGGTGATATCGTCAGCGTAGGCCAAAACAACGACTCTCTCTCCACCACTAGTTTTTATACCCGTGAGTCTTTTATCATTCTTGATTTTATGTAATAATGGATTTATAGCCAAAATATAAAGAGCCGCGGACAAAGGGCACCCTTGTTTCACACCCCTCTTAATCTCAAAGGTCTCAGTTAAAACTCCATTTACATTTACCTGAACTGTGGACTGGGCATACAACAATTTGATCAGGTTAATAAAATCATGGTGAAAACCGTATACTTTTAAGACCTCCCACAAATACTCTCTGGATATAAAATCAAAAGCCTTTTTTTGATCCAAGTTTATAATAAAGAAACCCTCATTTGTATACCCACTTGTTATATCTCTTAAAATACCCAAGTTATCCCACATCAACCTTCCCTTAATAGCACATGTCTGTTCCTTTTCAACAAGTTTTTCTAAATCTGTATTTAATCTATTAACTATTATTTTTGCAAGTATTTTATAATCAACATTCATTAATGTAACATGTCTCCAATTATCTAAATTATATGATGACCCTTTTTTATATATAAGCGATATAACACCATGGTAGAAGGATGAATGCATTTTGCCCTCCTTGATCCCATCATTATATACAGAGGTTAGCATGTGCACCAATTCGTTTGCGCAGGAGAGATATAACTCATTAGGCAGGCCATCGGGGCCTGGGGATTTACCCTTACTCAACTGGACAATTGCGTCCCTCACCTCCTGATTGGTGATTTCCCCACCCGTAGAGTTACGGCCAACCTCCCTCAAATCAACTGAATCAAGGAAGGCATGCAATTTATATTCATCAATCATAGTTTTCTGGTACATCTTTTCACAGAGATTCCTAACAGTTTCTCTTTTCATCCTCTCATCCTCTACCATATCACCATTTTCATTTAAAATCGCGCTGACATGTTTACTTTGGAGTTTCTTTTTATGCATATTTATAAGACAAAGTGCATTGCTGGACGCATTTGTGTCACCCATGCCTGCCTGTAGGCGGAGGCCCTGGGAGACATCATTTAATTTGGCCAACTCAGATTCCATTTCAGTTAGTTTATCATTATCCTCATCATTTTTATTTCCCTTAGTTTTTAGATTTATATAATCAGCCATCAATGTACTATATATTTCGTTTAGCTCTTGATTCAATATTTTACATTTGTATTTAAAGTAGTATCTTAGCCTATCTTTAGTGGTTTCCCATAAGTCAACATATGAGTTAGTTAAGACGTTTAAGCTTTTGGCAATAACCACTTCTTTTTTTAACTCTGTAAGCACGTCATTATTATTTAAACAGTTCACATTTAGTTTCCAAAAACCCTTCTTTTCGGTCTTGCCAAACCTCAAGAGGACTACTACTGCTAGATGATCTGAATTGACCAAGACACGTGTCTTATAGTATATAGGGCTAATATCATCATTTATATATATGCGGTCTATTCTTGTCTTGACATTTCTGTCAAAGCGAGTATAGCCGACCTCAGTTGGATGCAATATCCTAAACACATCTCTCACACCACACAATTCGCTCATTTCTTTAAGGGCTATACCTTCTCTATTGCGAACCCGGGCATTCAAAGGTTGAGACGAAATCCTGTCATTATCATCAGTATAAGCATTAAAATCTCCACATAGTATAGTAAAATAACCAACTGTTAATAACTCATATAACTTTTTAAACATTCGTACTTTCCTTGCTGCATCCGGAGGAGTATATACATTTATAATTCTAATTTTTAAGTTTTGATAAAAACAATCCACTAATAAAATTCTTCCTGGAATAATTTCTCTTGCCCTTATAACTTCAGCTTTATTCTTAAAAAATACGCCTATGCCATCAGCCTTATCTGTGCCAAAAGAGATAATTGAAGTGCCCTTTTCCCATTTTAGCGTCACATCTGCAATGTCCTCCTGAGTAGTTAGTCGCAGTTCTTGTGCGCATATAATATCATACGTAGTGTTGTGCAATATGTCCATTTTAACATTTCTATTTTCCATCGACTTGATACCTCTCACGTTACAAGTGACGATAGAAAGTGTAGACATTATGATATTAAGTTAGATAGAGGCATTCATTTTCTTTTGTATTTTTTGTCCTCATTCGCCAGAGGCGACGTGAGTCGCTTCTGTTTGACACTCACATGTTGTGTAGCTCTCGGAGTTTCTTCCTCAGCTGTAGCCGCGAGAATGAGCCCCCCTCCACTGAACGTCATCTCGCTGCTTCTCGAGTTGCCGCTACTCAACTCGTCGCTTGCCGAGTCGTACTCAGATTCATCGCCTCGCTCCTCCTGCTGTTGCTCGCCGGTCCCCCCCTCATCTCCCACGCCTGAGGAATCAGACCAGGCCGGAAGCAGCTCGTTGACAGCCCTCTCCAGTTGTCTGACAGCCTCCTCCGTCTCCTCCGCTGCTGCTGTCTCCGGGAGGCAGAGACGCTGTTGTCTCTCCGCAGTAGCCACTCTGACTCCTTCAGCAGCTGCTCTCATGATGTTGGCCACGGCGAAACTGCCATTCCCACGTCCTCTTCCTCTTCCTCTGCTAGTCACGGTCACACCCGCTGCCATCTCGTCAGTCACCCGTCGCTGGATCGCCTGGATCGCCTCCTCGTCACTGACTGAGCCTGCCTCCTCCCCCGGTACCTCGTCTCCCGGGATCACCAGTAGTGCAGGCTCCGTCAGCATGGTACGGCTCTGCCCACTGTCAGCCGACAGTGGGGTGCTGGCGTTAGCAGGTGGCGGCGGTCTGGTGCGCCCCTGTAGACCGACGAAGCGGTTCTGCTGTTCCTCGGCTCTCTCTTTCCTCTCTGCACGTGCCTTGTTGCTGTAGGACTGAGGGCACTGGAAAAAGGAGTGTCCCCTCTCTCCACACAGGCTGCATTCAGCGTCGTTCGTACACTCTTTGGCTTTGTGGCCCAAGGTCCCACATCTCCAGCACTTCACCTGTGTGCACTCTCGGACCTGGTGCTCCGTGCTGTTGCACACAAAACACCGCGTCTGCTGTCCAGGATAGTAAATCCGCCCGTTGTATGGGCCCAGGGAAATAGAGCTTGGCAGTGACATACGTTGCTTTTTTTCATCGTGCTTGAGTTCAACCTTATACTTGCGTACTCCATACCAGATCCCAAACTGGTCGAGTGGTTTGTATGGCTGCTCTTTTATTGAACAGTACCGTTTTAGGTACAGCTCCACATCATGATCTGAGACCCGGCCGGTCCAGAACTTGACTACAACGTTCACTGTCCCTATATTAACAGAGGATTCAATGGACCAGCCCGTCCATGTATCCTGCAGTTTGTCAGACTCATATTGCTCCAGGAAGCGACGGAGTGTCGACTCCTGGTAGAAACAAAGTTCGAACTCACGTCGGTTTGGCAAGGCAATAAAAGAGTAAATGTCCTTTGCACATACTAGGTTCGATTTGAACAAAAGCTCTTTGCCGACAAAATCCCTTGTCGGGAGCTCGGCCTCACCCGTGTATTTTAGCCTTGCCCAGTTATTGGAGAACTGGGAGGCAAACGAAGAAGCCATAGCTAGGGCATAGCTACTAGGGATCTTAACCTGCCATTTTGAGTGGTATAGTAGCTAAATTTAAATACAATTAATTTCCTCCTTTTCCTCGCCCTGACATTTTGAGTTCAGCTGTAGTTGCAGTTAGAAAACTGAGTGATTTGAGAGCTCAGAGCCTGCCTCTTTATCTGTGTTCTGAGGACGTAAGGGAGGACATGCAGAGCGAGCTGTGGGCGTTACTAACTCCGCCCCCCACAACACACACGCGCGCGCGCACACACACACACACACACACACACATAAAACTACTGTAGCTTTATCGCGTTTGTATTTTTTTTTTTTTTCAGTGACAAAATCTGCCTTGCTCTGCTCTATTCTTCTATATCATAATAATAATGTATTAATATGTATGTGATGTATTATCACTACCCTTCCGAACATTTGCACTGGGTCATATTTATTTCTACATTTCATGACTTCATGTCTTGCTAATTTATGTAACTAGGCAATTGAAAAATTGCACAATGAGATAATTCTGATGATCATCTTTTTTTACTATTACATTTTAAATGGCATTACTCAATATAAATGTTATTTTGAAAAAAACATTGAACCAAAAACCACGACCAAGGCAATAGCAAAAGTGGATTCACAAATTGTCAATATTCATTAGGGATGAGGATATTTGCAAGAATCCATAACTAATAAAATAAGTGTCAGGGGTGAACAGTTTGGGAGAACATCAGCATAAATAGGCCAGCAGCAGAATTGTCAATACATTTTCTGACCGCAGTAAACACACTCCTGTTCAAGGAAAGCATGATGGTGGAGTTGATCTCAAATTCCAATGACAGAATGCCATTTGTTGGGAAAACTTGATTCATTTTGGACAAATGACTCACTGTGATCAGAAAACTAAGCGTTTTTAAATCTACAATCCTGTATATTTGATTATGGAGAAAACACACATCTAGGTAGGCCTAGATAGTTCATGATGCATGACACATCATGCTGCAAAACATTTCATGATTAACTCATCATTGAGCTCTAAATAAAACCAGTAAGACGCATGAGGGCGAGAAGCTAAAGGGCGAGGTTGCGTGCACGCATTCGCCTTGTTGATGGCAGACTGCTGGGAGAGCGCTGGTGCTTTGACATGGACGGTCGGATCAACATGGAATGAATTCTGTAGTGGCCATATAAGGAACATGTCTTGAGTGTACAGGGTTTGATGAGGTCAGATCAACATTATGGAATGTCAGAACAGGTCAGCTCCACATACAGTATATGGAGATCTAAAGGGTGGTAGCGGGGACATTCTCTTGAGTGTACAGGGTTTGATGAGGGCCCAGGGCCGGTCCTTCATTTTCGGTCCTGTTGAGTTTTTGCAGGCTGCTGGGCTCGACTGCACTAATAATTTTGGGCCAGGTCCGTCTAGAGTTTGAATAGTCTATAATCTAGTCTATAATAACGACACAATGAAATTGATTTCAAATGAGCTTTATTGGCATGTGTTTACATTGCCAAAGCAAGTGTCAAAATCGAATCAAAATGGGAAAAGTATACATTTGGAGGGGGTACAGCATTTTGCAAACAGAGATATACATTGCATCGTTATGCTATACATGCTATACAGGCTTTTGTGGTCATTTTGGTACAAATAGCAGCATTTTTTTGCTAAAAAAATGCCAAAAAAGCTCAATGCCGGCATATTGCATATTGTACAATATTGTAGGCCAATAAAAAAAAATACTATATACCAAATGTCCCACTTTAAACAAAAGAAGCCTTTCAGCTTTTGGACTACAAGATAAAACCTGGCACACTATTGCAAGAAAGGTCTTTGAAACGCCACGCACCAACCTTGTGTACCAGACCCAGTTATGTTAGCATTGACACTGAGGATTTGTCTGTGGCACATGTGCGTTATAGTTAGACAATACATTTAGCACACTTTGAATACCCCCACAAATACTAGAAACATGCTCATCCCCCACCTCCACTTTGAGAAGCCACTGATAGTTATGTAGATTAAATTTACACCAAAACTCTACACTTGCTTTGTACAGCACTACACCAGAGGTAGCCCTACTGATTTTAATCCCTGCCATTTTTACAGGAATATGGGAAAATCATCTTTCCTATATTCTGCAGCACTACAGTGGAATGACTTGCCTTCCAGCCTCAAGCTGATCAGTTCCTTCGAAAACTTTAAATGCACATTAAAAAGATGGTTGGCTGATAAACATGACCTAATATTTTAAATATATCCACCGTTTAGATTAGAATAGGTTAAAAATAAGACAAAATCTAGTTTGTATTGGTTGGGTTTTTCGTGTTTTTGTTTCTTGTTATCTTTGTTTCCTGCCCCCTTCTCCAAAAGGAACAGGGTCAGGGAAAAATACAAATGGTATTCTGTTTTATTCCCCTTTCGCCCAAAAGGACCACAACGGATAAATGTATAGTTAGGCTATATATTATTATGTAGATTAGATTTACACCAAAACTCTCTACACCTGCTTTGTACAAGAGTCTCATTCAACACAATGGAACAATGACACCTCTCCACCACAAGGTGGAGCTGAATGTCTAAGTAATTTAAATAATTTGCATGTTGATCACATTTAACTTGAGTTAGTTGTATTATTGCTAATTCAGTGAGCACTTACTATGAGACCTAGCAGATCATGTCTGTCTGTGTGTGTGTCTGTCTGTCTGTCTGTCTGTGTGTCTGTCTGTCTGTCCGTGTGTCTGTCCCGCTATCCAAATATGGAGTGTGTTGCATCAGCAATCACTCAGCTCCATATATGGGCACAAAAGGGGCCAGGTCCACTCAGCTCCATATATGGGCACAAAAGGGGCCAGGTCCACATATACAGTAACAGCGGGACAGACACACAGACAGACAAGACATGATCTGCAGGGTCTCAGCTGCGTTCGCGCGTCTTACTGGTATATTTGATTATTAAAAGTAGGATAACTACTTAAATTAAACTATACAATATAAAGGCACGATTTAAATTTCAGCTCGTGCAAAATAAATGTCTGCTAAACGAAAGGCATTATACATCCAACTATGCGTGGATATTTCGGACAAACATTAGTTCATGTTGCAATTGAGTAGATAGAATTGAATAATGAGTAGATTCTGGCTTTTAGTTAGTTGAACGTGCAGGACTAGTGTATTAAGGAAAAAATAATCTTAAAATAACACATTTGGTGGCTCTTAAAAGAGCCGTTTTGGGGTTGTGGCAGTGACAGATAGTTTAAGCACGTTCTCCACGGATACGACGGGCCAGCTGGATGTCTTTGGGCATGATGGTCACCCTCTTGGCGTGGATGGCGCACAGGTTGGTGTCCTCAAACAGACCGACGAGATAAGCCTCGGCTGACTCCTGGAGAGCCATGACGGCGGAGCTCTGGAAGCGCAGGTCGGTCTTGAAGTCCTGTGCGATCTCCCTCACCAGACGCTGGAAGGGCAGCTTGCGGATCAGCAGCTCGGTGGATTTCTGATAACGACGGATCTCCCTCAGTGCCACTGTACCGGGACGGTAACGGTGAGGCTTCTTCACTCCACCGGTTGCCGGCGCGCTCTTGCGAGCTGCCTTGGTGGCGAGCTGCTTCCTGGGCGCTTTGCCTCCGGTGGACTTACGAGCGGTCTGCTTAGTTCTTGCCATGTCTCTGTAAAGTTGTACTTGAAATAAAGAAATGAGCACAAGCTGCAGCCTTTTATGTCATCGGCTCTGACCATCTCCGATTGTTCTTTGGTCAGAAACCTCCTTCTTTGGGAGGAGCCGTTTGCGTCAATAGTAGTGATTGGTGGGTATTTCATACACACTGAGCCCGCGCTCTCGTCATTTTCTATGATTGGTGGGGCGTACAGCCGCACATAGACTTTTACAAAGTTGAACATATTAACATATTGAAATAATTGTAATATTTAAACAGTATTTTTTAACGTTTTTCCCGGATTTGTATACATACACAAATTGTGTTTAAAACATTGCCTTCTCTCGTTCAATTTGGACTAGGCCACACATTACTCATGTTGTTGCTGCACTGTTCCCCCTTATCATGGTTATTGGTTACTGGCTTGATTGGTTTTAGGATGTATGCGCTCAATTGTAGGTTACAATGAATTCATATTGTCTGAGATACTAGAGTCCCGTATGAAATAGACTGTTAAGCAACAGCTGATTTCTTTATAAAAATATTTAATAAACACGCCCAGTAACAAACCAGCAACAGAGCACTGATGCCGCCCTGACTCTGTAAGCTTTTATTTATAAGATTATTCTTCACTTCATTCGGTACATAATACCAAATAGAATAGAACGGCTGAATTATTTATTTCGGCTGGATGGTGTTGAAGCATGTCTAATATAAATAAATAAACATGGGGCATAAGTAATCACATTATTTTGTCGACGGTTCTGTTTCTCTAAACATATTTACATGGCAACTATATTAAATAAAGGAACTTTCTTTAAATGAAGTTGTGGGTGGCTCTTAAAAGAGCCTTTGTGGGGTAAAACAGGCTGTTGTGTGTATGTTTACTTCTTCTTGGCGGCTGACTTCTTGGGTTTCGCCGCCTTGGGCTTTGCTACCTTCTTTGCTGGGGCTTTCTTGGCGGCGGCGGGCTTCTTCACCTTCTTGGGACTCTTTGTGGCCTTCTTGGGACTCTTGGCTACTGGTTTCTTTGCGGCAGGCTTCTTTGCAGCGGTAGGCTTCTTTGCAGCTACAGGCTTCTTTGCCTTCTTTGGAGATTTCTTCTCGGCTAAGGGTTTCTTGGCCACTGCCTTCTTCGGGGATTTCTTTGCCGCGGCGGGTTTTTTGGCTGCCGGCTTCTTGGGTTTGACTGCTTTCTTCGCGGGTGTCTTTGCCTTCGGTGCTTCCTTGTTCATCTTGAAAGAGCCAGATGCTCCGGCACCTTTGGTCTGAACCAGGGTGCCTTTAGCGACCAGGCTCTTTACGGCGACCTTGACGCGGGCCTTGTTCTTCTCGACATCGTAGCCGCCGGCAACCAGAGCTTTCTTGACCGCAGCCAGGGAGACACCTTTGCGTTCCTTGGAGGCGGACACGGCCTTGACGACAAGCTCAGCGACGCTGGGGCCGGTCTTCTTGGGTCGGGGTGCTGCCTTCTTCTTGGCGGCTTTAGCCGGGGCGGCGGCGGGAGCTGGGGCGACTTCTGCCATGCTGTAGACTTGAGGTCCGAGTTTCAGATGCACTGAACTAAACTCTGAGTAGATAATGTTGTAAGAGGAGGAGGGGGTGGAACTTAAAGGATATGTGAGAACGATGTAGACTCAACCCACTAGGTCAGTACTCTGTGCTGCAGAATACTGAGACAGTTGTGTTTTCTCTACAACTAAAACTAAATAAAATACATACAAAGAAATGGATTAAAGTCATACAAAAAACTCGATCAGATAGCAGACGAGTTTAGCTTCATAATCAAATAATGTGGAGCGTTGAGGAGTCATGTATTTTATTTAGGGACGTCTAAAACCTCACTTGTACACCCTTACATGTACAGTTGTTTGTCAACTTTCCTCTGTCATTTGTCTTTTAAAATAGTTTAAACATATGATACCCTGTTCCATATTTGCTGAAGAGCAAGCAGAGATGTCTGGGTTTGAAATAAAAGTAAAACTAGTCATTTGTGGTGAAGATTTTTGTTTTTAATGTACAACTTTCCAGTGTCTGCAAACACAGCTGTTGGCACTTTATCTTACCCTGCTAAGCTCTTGTTTTGTGATGAGAAATCTGACATGTTTCAGGTAATTTCGCACTCAAATGTATAATTTAAATGTATGCAATACTTTTGTGATTATATGTATCACAAAACATGACATAGGTGATAGGTCAATAAAATGTAAAATAGATGAAACACCACACATTTGCAGGCAACTTATATGCCTACAGTTATAACTATATATATGTATTATTATTATTATTATTATTATTTTTACATACACAATAGGAGAGTAAACAAATTGAATGATGACACTTTGTTTGCCGCTTCTAAAATGTCTTACATTCCACTGGTTCTTTTTTTATTTTCCCTCAAGAAAAAGTGGAGTGTGGAATAGAGCTATTAATTTGAATTGAAATATAGACTTACCCTAAATGTTTATTATCATATATCCCTAGACCCTAGTGAGACAATAGACCAGGCAGGCCGGAGAACATTATGCAGAAATAAAGACAGTGAGACACTATTTTAGCAGGACAATAGATCATCCATGCTTGAGTGTAGCCCCATATGTGCCCTCTGAGCCTCTCCCTACGCTCATTTGGTATCTCCGGAGCTTAGAGCGTAGTGCTGAGGGAACATACTGGGGCTATAGCTTGAGTGACAAAGCTTGTTCTGCATCTCTACAAATATGTTATAAGCAAGGTTGTACAAGCCGAAGTAGCTTTGAATCTATTGACACAGGTGACATCAGTAGCCTATGTTTACTCTACATTCAGAATCAGCACAATAGTTATACAATAGATCTGTAGTTATGTTTATAACAACAGTGAAGACATCGCTTTAGATCAGTGGTTCTCAGTGTGTTTAAATGGATATTCATATTATAGAATAAAATTGCTAACTATAAACATACATCATAATCAGCTATTTTCAAAACATTCAACACCTTTAATATATGCACATGTGACCAACAACACAAACAAGCAAGCAAGCTCACCTCAAAACACAGTCACCCCGGGCCGGGCATACAGCCGGCGGAACCGCTCGGCCTGATATTCCTTAGCCTGATATTCCTTAACCTAAGTAAACTATGCTTAAACAGTTAAACCTTATTTAACCTTATTACTTATTACCTAACCCTATTCATAACCTAACCTGAGTAAAAATATATGGCTAACCTTAAACTTATTTCTAACCTTATTCTCAACCTTGTGGACTATTTATAGTGACTCATAGGAATAGACTATGTGACAACCAGGTATAGTCTGGTGACCATCGGAGAGACGGGTGACAGCCGGAATGTAGACGGCACCCGGGTGAGCAGTATGGGTTAGCGCCCCAGCCTGTGTCCTCCGTGAGGAGAAAGCCCAACAACCCTTGGCGAGGCCTTTGGGAGGGCCATGCAAGCAGCAAGCGGAACCGAAACCCAGTTGACCTCAGGATACATCACTGAGGATGAGGATACGTCTCAGGTGCATCCATGCAATGTTTTTTAGTTATAGTAAAACAAATACAAGAATGCTAGAACCACTCTGACAGTGGACAGCGTGAGGTTGGCGTAAAATAATGAGGACAAGCGTCACGGTTACAGTCTGGAGTAGCTATGTTTGCTATACTTTTGTGTGATACTATAGTAAGACCATGTACTTTACAAACCGGGTTTCTGCCCGACAGTGACGATATGCAACTAGTAAATGTTAACAATAACACAGCAACACCTCCAGGTGGGTCCACACACCACACCCACTCCCCTTACACGTCCTCAGCTCCATTCTATGTACATGAGTATGAGAAAGGCCGCCACGGTGACACAGTAGAACACAAAGTAAGCTGCGTTGATCTTGGCGGCGACGCGGGTCCAGTAGCCGGGATTCTGCCAGCCGCCATCTTTCCTCCTGAGGAAGTGAGACACTGTGTTCTCCAGCTCTCTCAGCTGGTCCAGGATCTGCTGCTGTAACACCTGGGACTCTCCTCCCTGATGGGTGATGTCACTAACCTGGACATAGAGAGAGATTTGAGTTCATCTATGGACCTTGTGCAATATTATACCTGTGAAATGTACCCTTTGTGGAACCATGTGGTTGAACCTGACATTCCTACAATCCACTGAGATTCTCTGTGCCACCTTAATGTCTAACTATATTATGAACAGTAGGCGTACAATAGGTTGCTATGCTCATAATGCACCTATTTCTAAACCTCACAGTAGTAACAATACTGTATGGGATGGAAATGTCTCTCCACTATTACAATCATCATAACTCACTGATTTCTCAAATATTTTTCAAGTGGTTTGGTTCGTTATGTCAGACACGTATGGAGGATACTTCGATAACAATGTAATACTAACTATATAACCCCATGTCATAGATGGAAACAGCAATGGTTATAAAACACCAAAGAGATTTCTGTTTTATAACGGTAATGGTTATAAAACAGAAAACAAAAATAGGTGCCTACAACGTACAGCACAGGCATATTACTATGCTTGCAGTGGTGTTAAGGCAAGCTGCCCCTGGCATTATGCAATCCTGTGGTCAATGCATAGATCAGGACTATAAGTAGAAGAGTTGGATAAGGAAGTAGGAAGTTAGGTATTCAGTTGTAGGCTAACCTGTGCAGTGATGGGAAGCAGCTCACATGTCCTGTCACCTGCACCAGTCACATCACAGTACGCAGGAAGCACTCCTCTTCTTCCATCTACAATGACACGTTGGCACATGGATGAAAGCTAAACAATTTGTTTCATATTATAATTTGGTCCTGTCGGCACAGGTTTACAGACAGCAACTGTTAAGCTGCTGTGCATTGCGAGCCATTCCACACACTTCACATTGTCTTCTGTGCATGCCCTTGTCACTTTACCAGCTTACCTGTGTTTCTCCCAGTTTATCCACCAGGGGACACCAACTGTCAAGTTGTGACTAGTTGTCGCTCTATACTAGTCACAGATTCTGAGCTGTCATACCGAATCTGCCAGCAGGGCCAATCAAAATGTGTATACATTGTTGATAGTGGGAATGAAAACACAGGAACACCACAGGAAGTGGAAGGCCGATGGCGGGCAAAATGGGCAACATCTTGTTATCTAAGCTTGCTATACACATTCTAATGAGGCAAATTAAAATGAAACAAACAGCAGAGGGTGCTGTTTCTCCTTTATTTTGCTTATGGGTTCCCATATTGGTGCCTGGTTTTGCCTCAGTCAGTGCTAGTTTGTCATTGTCTGTGGTTTCTATACTAAACTTTAGTTTAGTATGGTGTAAGTTTGTATGAATTGTATAATTGATAATAATTAATTAATAATAATATATTAATAATAATAATATTTTCCAGGTATGATCCTCCTGCACAACCTCTGTCACAGCTGAGGACGGTGGCCTTGTCCTGTTTCTTGTCCACCTTCAGGCTGTGGTCCTCGTCTGTCCCCGTCTCCTGCATGGGGACAGTGTCCTTCTCCATCAGATACGTCACCAGAACCGTCTCCAACAGACTCAGCAGCATTAGAGCAAAAATCACGATGCAGTAGGTGGCTGTGAAGATGAAAACACTTAGATCATTCATGATACAATAGGTCACTACTCACTATGAAGTTAACGAGATTAATTAAATACCACGAATGTTGTTGTTTGGGGCAATAGTACAGTATATACAACCAACTAGGAGAAGGGCGCACAGCAAAATTGAGGAGGTGCTGAAGACCTAAGGCACTGAACAATGAAAAATAAGAAAAAAAGGCTGCACACTCTTCTTCAGGGAATGAAGAAGACCTCACCGGTCAAAACGTTGGTTTCTGTATAATACACGTATAGCATCGTGGCTACGAGTGTGCAGCCTTTTTCTTATTTTTCAACAGTATACTGTACATCCAAACAGATGGTGAAATATTTGCAGACGCAATTTCAGATTGTTTCCACCTTTTTAGGGACATCATCTTGGATAATAACAACGACCGTTCTGTTGGGCCTCATGGAGGACATTATGGAAGTACTGTACCAATGAGAGGAGTTCTGTTGGACATGGAGGACATTATTACTGTACCAATGAGAGGAGTTCTGTTGGACACGGAGGACATTATTACTGTACCAATGAGAGGAGTTCTATTGGACATGGAGGACATTATTACTGTACCAATGAGAGGAGTTCTGTTGGACATGGAGGACATTATTACTGTACCAATGAGAGGAGTCCTGTTGGACATGGAGGACTGTACCAATGAGAGGAGTTCTATTGGACATGGAGGACTCTACCAATGAGAGGAGTTCTATTGGACATGGAGGACTGTACCAATGAGAGGAGTCCTGTTGGACATGGAGGGCAGGATGTCGTTGAGGATCAGCAGCAGCACAGAGATGGCCAGCAGCACGGTGACCTTGAAGCCCAGCTTCTCTCCGCGGTGGTCAGAGATCAGGAAGGAGGACAGGTCCAGGCACAGGAAGAACAGTATGGGCAGCAGGAAGTTGATGACGTGGAGCAGGGGTCTTCTCTTCATGGTGATCTGCATGCATGGGGCACAGAGGGTTAACGAGAGGTGACGCTATAGAAAATGCACACACGCACGCACATTTTACTCTAAATAGGCTACTTTAAAGTCGGTGGATAACATTTTATTAAAGGTTAGGTCAATAATGCTTTATAATGCATGAAATATGCACTTATAAGGTTGTGTAAATGTTTCTAATTATGCATAACAATTAAGACCAAGGTTTATACTGTTGCATATTATTTATTTTTTAGTACTGGTCATACTGCATTTTGCATTAGCTCAGCGGAACAGCAGATAAATGTTTTCCTTTATTAAATAGTAATGGTATATTATTATCAAAATTGTAATGTTGTGTCAATTATTTGGGGAGTCACTTGCAATACCCTCACAGCCCACCAGTGGTCCCACATGTTGTGGGACCACTATAACATATAGTACACAATAACATACAGTGTATGAGGAGTTCCTATCAATTCATAATAGCACATGCTCTTAATCCAGAGCGATTTACAGTAAGCAAGAACAACACAGGGTGGTACATCAAATACATACAAATTAGTGATCATTAATCAAAAGCAAGACAATAACCACAGTCACATCAGTGGAAACTCAGTACAGTAAAGATATGAGTATACTATAGTATAGTTTACTACACTATACTAGAGTGCTACGTCTACATAAATGCTATCTAAATTACATTAGTTTAGCCTTTGCATAAGCCTGTAAGGTGGTTGAGGCTAAGTTCTACAGGCTATATAAGACGGATCCTGAAATGGTGAGTTTCTAGACTACAGGTTCCTATGTCTCCTCAGCTCAGTGTGTCATATTTATGCAAATGTACAGTATAGTACTGTACACTATGTACATACAGTGTATATTATGCGTTCCATGACTCCTCTGTCGTAGGTCAGCGTGTCACTGGTCACGGACAGCTGGAGGAAGTCCCACTCCCCCTGGCGCTGCATCACCTGGCGAGAGAACTGGGTGGCCCGGGACGAGTTGGAGAACGGGACGAGACGCATCTCGTCAACTGAGGGCCGTTGCGACAGACAGACAAAGAGCATGGAGGCAAAGAGGGAGTCACATATGTCACACTTACAGTACACAACCATATCCTACTGCTACTGGTGGTGGTTTTCAACCCAGGGTCCGCAGGGACTCATGGGATTCCTTTACTCGAGGGGGCTCGGAGGGCGAGCTCTACACTCTACAAATATGCCATAATATCTTTTTTCAAAACGGTATGTGCCATTTTTATTTTAGAGCGTCGCAGTCCCACCCCCTTTCATGACGAAGCCAGTCCCAGGAAATGATTCCCAATGTATTTTTCCCATAGACATTTCAAAAGGTATTTATTTAAAGACGGTTACGCCGCGGACCAAGCAAACTTGAGTCGTGACAACTCATGACAACAAACACAATATTTTGGACCAAACAAATAATTACAAAGGAGAAAAACAACAAAAGAAGTGTTGCAACCTGCCGTTTTTTCTTCTTTCTAATTATTTGTTCGGCCCAAAAAAAAACTTTGTTGTCATGATTTGTCACAACAAGAGTTGTCTTTGTCCGCGGCGTAAACGTCTTTAAATAAATACTTTCTGTCTATGAGGAAAATGAACGGAGAATCATCTCCTGGCCTCACAATGTCTATATCTCTAATTGTACTACTTGTGCGGACATTTGGCTCTCACAAGTAGCAATACAAGTACACACACACACACACACACACACACACACACACACACACACACCCACAGACACATGCTTGAAATCTTACCACGGCCAGAATGGCATAGAGGAAGATGTCCAGGTTGACCACGGTCAGATGTGTGTGGTCCAACACGGGCCGCGTCGACGTGTACAACTCGTTGAGTCTGGTGAAGTTCAGATGCTCCAGAACCTGCTGGTAACTGCACACCTTCTGACAGGAGGCTGTGTCTGGAGGGAACATATATGTTTACATGATCCTTTATGTATGTTAATCTCACAGTCACCACACACACACACACACACACACACACACCTTACCTGTGACCACGAGCAGGAAAAGCAAGACGACGTGCATCATAGCTGCGCCTGCAGTATAGGCCTGTGTGCACGTATATGGCACGGTATATGGTACGGCACTGTATGTTGTTGTGTGCAGTCAGAGCGATAGGTGATGTGTACCCGTGTCTCTCCTCTCCTGTCTCTCGTATGCGCTGAGAAAGACCTTGAGAGACTTGTGTCTATATATATATCCAAACTGTGGTCAGTATCACCAGACCTTCCACAACTGAGCCTCTTGATTGAGTTTACACTGGAGGGGGGGAGGGGAGGGGAGTAGCTAAGTACATTTACTTTTAAGTACAATTTTGAGGTTTTTCGATACTTAATTTTACATGGATGTTTTCATATTCTCAATGCTATGCTCGATCCTTCTACTACACTATGTGGCAGAGTTTGCACATTTTACTCCCCTACAATTATTAGAAAACCCAATTTGATTTAGATTGATATGATATGATATGATATGATATGATATGATATGATATGATATGATATGATATGATATGATATGATATGATATATGATAATGCATATGATATATATTGAAAACATCACCACGTAAGCCCTATTTTATACTCAATTACTCATAATTATTTTTATTTTACTCAAGCAATAGTTTGAATACAGGAGTATTGCTACTTTTACTTAATAAAAGCAGAGTACTTCTTCCACCTCTGGTGGCCTGGAGAAAACGTATTAAGCCTCGTTTTTGATGTGCTAATGTGAGACAGGTGCATGGCTGAAACGGACAAACGTCCCACGCAGATCCACATCCCAGCTGCTCTGATCGGGTTACAGTGAAGAGACGAGGAGGAGGCAGGGCTTCTCCAACATGTTCATGTCAAGGTCAAGGACCCCCAAATGTATACGGTTTTTTGTATGGCCACAGACCCCGACTGAATAGACTGTGTGCAAATGACCCCCTTAAGGGTAGATTTAGGTTTACAAAATGATTCACATATTCTTCAGATTTTCAAAGATTTTTTTTTTTTCAAAAGTATCCCAACATGTGATGTGAGCTTATAGATTGTCCATATTTTCGAATGGCTGAAGTATAACATTATGGTCCAACTGATCCTCTCCCTCAAGGAACAATGGTGGTCCCCGCCCCGGACCCCCCCTTTGAGAACCTCTAGTTTAAACTCCTTGGACTCCAGGGGGCTGTAGATGCATAGGTATAGCAGGTGTGCCAGCCGAATTTGCAACATGAGTGAAGAAGGGGTGGTCTTGTTGTTTTGCTGGAAGTGAAACTAATCGAGCCAAGGCTCTGTGGATGCCCAACGAGGCCTATACCGATGCGATCCGTGTTTTCATTAGCGGGTGGTTGGAGTAATGGTTTTTTACACGCCGATTTACATGCCTATTTCATCTAATGTTGAGCCATAATATCCATGAAGACAGCGGTGGCTATAGCTAAAGATGCTGGATTAAATAACCAAATGAATCAAACCTCGTTCTCTTGGGGGTGGCGACCTGAACAAAGGTAGATTAACCTCGTTATCTCATGGGCGTGGCATCTAAATTTAAAAAAATGAAATATTTAGAAATATGTGGGATATTTTGTTAAACATTTCCACAACACAAATCGTGCATGAGTCGCTGCCACAAAATATATGCCGTGCAATTCAACATGACCATGGCTGTAGCGGTGGATGTGATTGGTTTATAAGGCCGGGTAACGGTGGTTATGATTGGTTTATAGGCTGAGTGACGGCGGCATCAGTGGTTATGATTGGTTTATTAGGCTGAGTGACAGATACACTTTGCGATTCAAGGTGACCGCGCCTGGACAGGAGGCAAGGATTTGTTTGTCCATAAAGAGGAACAATAATGTGTACTCATGACAGGACTGTTCACACCACCTGTGTGTGTGTGTGTGTGTGTGTGTGTGTGTGTGTGTGTGTGTGTGTGTTGGGGGGGGGGGGTGGTTCACCACCAATCATGTCTCTCCTTACATTGGTGGGACATGTTCCGTACGACCTCCCCCTCCTCCCCTCTCCCTTAAAACGCCTGCAGCGTCCGAGAGACACATTGTGGTGTTTCAAAATTAACAAAAATAATCTTTTATGCTTTTTTTGTCATCAATGTTTTGATCAATGTTTGTTTCCAGTTAGAGTTTACCTTTTTGTTACACTGCTATACCTTTATTTTGCTGTATTGTTCCGTGCCTTCCTGTCTGCCCCTGTAGTTCTGTACACCTGCTTTGTTTATAACCTTCTGATTTGTCAGTGTTTCCACCTGTGTCCTCTTAGTTCCCCAGCCTATCCCACTGTTGATTGTCACCTGTGTCCTGTTATCCGTGTCTATATATAGGCCTATACTCCACTGTTTTGTCAGTTTTCTCTATGTTCTTTCCTGTGAAGTTATGGTATCTCCTAGTATTCCTTCTTTTTTCAGATTATACAATTATTTATTCAAATTATACATTTTCTCAAAATTAGATTTTTGTCAAGGACAAACAGAATAAGTGGTCAAAAATATTACCAGAAACCATAGGCAGAGAATGGGGAAGGAAGCTAATAGGATATTTGACCAAGTATTCTAAAACGGCTAGTCCAAATAGTTTGGCTGGTTTCTGTTATATGGTTTCTGCGATAATCCACACGTTCAATCACTTTATATATAATTTCCAGCTGATCCCTCAGCTCTGTAGCTGAACTGGAGAAGGGGAGCACCCCGTATGGGGCAAACAATCACAAACAGGTGCTGGTGCGGGTGGTATATGCGTGTCACCCCGGCACACATTCAGGCAATATTTTACAAGCTGAAAAACAGTAGCACAGATAGGCCATCTACAAGGTCACAAGTTCACAACCTGCCGCATAATGAGAAGGTGCTGTACTATGCAGGCGTCAGCCCCTTGGGCCTGTCTGTGGCCTATTGCCGCTACTCGACCAAAGTGTTCTACCTCTTCATGCACAACAGCATCGCTTTCCTGGGCCTCATTAGTCTGGACCGCTACCTGAAGATAGTCTGGCCATTCGGGGAATACGTTGTGCAGAAGGTCAGGGTGGGTCAGGCGCTGAGTGCCGCTGTGTGGCTGGTGTCTCTATCTCTAGCGATAGCAGGCGTCGTCCTGACTAACAAGCCACTTACGACCTAATCTATAAGGAACAGATTAGAGCGCAATGGAAAATATCCTAAAAAGGGTGCTGTCATATATTTTCCAATGGCATAGGCATAAAGGTATACAGCATTTCTGCACTCATAGAAGACAAATTGTTTTTTCCTATACCACCAAGCTGTTTTCATACAATACAGACACTTGTGTGTTTTATACATTGTAATTGTAAGCACTTTTTTGTGAAGAATCACGCTGAATATATTCTTCTTACAGCTTAATGTCTAATATCCTGTACACACTTATTTGGGTGTAACCTACTTATTCAGGTGGATGAACTGGATATGTATATTTATATTTATACTAGATATTTATATTTGGGTTAGGGTTAGGTTAGACTAAAAATGTGTGTTTTTAGTTCAATTTTTGTTTTAAAAACACCATTGACAATGAAGGGAAAGTTCACATCATCTTGTCCCTAACAAAAACATTAAATGCCATTAACAATAAAGATAATTTAATGTTGATTTTGTCACCGTTTATTTTACATCACCGCCCCTCATTTCACATGGGTGTGATTTTTTCTCCCCTATTCTTTTTTTGCTTGCACACAAAAAAACCCCACTGTTTTACACACTTTCTGCTGATGTATTGTGCCCAGGTGGTGTTCTGGTGCACACTGGCTCTGATGGTGGTCTGCTACTCGTTCATCAGCCGGACGGTGTACAAGTCCTACAAAGCCACCATGAGCAGCAGCTCCGAAGCGGCCTGTCGCAAAACCAACGCCAAGGTCTTTGTGGTAGTAGTGGTGTTCTTTGTCTGCTTCGCCCCCTTCCACTTTTTCCTCGTTCCCTACATACTGAACCGCCCAAACACTGCGAGCCGTGGCTGCAGAGAACAGATCACCATGCACATCGCCACCGTTTGGCTGGCGACCACGAACGCGTGTCTGGATCCACTCATCTACATATTCCTTTGCAAGAAGTTCAGGACACGACTGGTGGCCACACTGACATGCAAGGCCCTCCCACCATAATGGTCACTGGATCTCAACGCAGTTAATTGTCACAGCGTGTGACACAAAATGTTGTTGTATAGGGAATATATCGTCTCTGCCGGGGTAAGAAAACTGTTACTTTTCAGGATTCAAATAAATAAAAATAGTAGCAGATCTACAAGATCTACATACAAGCTCGAAATGTGCTGTTTTCAGCTTGCATATCTGGTACTTGCTGTAGCTGTAGCATGATCAAGTAGGGCGAAACGTTGAAATAGGGATAAGGTTTTTGGTTTGCCCAACAGCGACAATATATGTGAGGGTGACGGTGACTATTTGTATTTTCAGTACTGCTAAATATCTTTGACACATAAAATAGAGATGCAAACTTCAGTCAAATAATATTCTTATTAAAGTGATCAAAGGTGGCGTTGTCTGCCTGGTGCGTCGGAGGTGAGAAGCTACTGTAAGTCAAGTGATGTGTTTTTGTTCAAAGTTTAAACTAAAAGTTTTCCCGTTAAAGCTCTATGTTCTGATAATCATTGCCACTATAGGCCTATAGTATTTGTTCAGTAAGCAGAAAATACATTTTCAGGTAGGTGCCGACATTTCAGCCAATCAGGAGAGACAGTGGCGGAACAAGTCATTACTGGGCTGGGGGCGGGGGGCAGAGTGCATATAGCGCATGACCCATTATATCTTCATATACGGTAATAGGTCCTCACTAATAATCATGATAAAATGGCACACATCTGTGTCTCATAGGAGGGCTGTGGGCAGTTTTCGAAACCGTCCTCCAGTGACATCATTAGGCAGATTTTTTTTTAAACAACATTATTTTACAAAAAGGTTTAGATTTTCATTATCGTGAGAACGATGGCTTCCATTTTCGCATTGCAACTTTTCAGGACTAGAAAGCCTGCAGTTTCTATTAGCTTGTATTCCCCATCAATGATGTCATTGGAAGACGGTTTCTGAACTGCCCACAGCCCTTCTATGAGACACAGACCGAGTAGAAAAGAATTGTGCCATTTTTTCATGATTATTAGTGAGGACCTATTATATGAAGATAGGTTGAAAAGTGGTGAAGTGGTCCTTTAAGTGAACGTCAATTAATAACATCACATTATTGCAGGCAGTGACAGTACTGTAAGTAAGCCTTGCCGAGCCATGAGGCCCATAGGGTAGGAGCCTATCTCCTGTTTCTGTACCGGCAGGCAGCTTGATGCACATGTATACCCCCGGCCCCTATATGTCACAGGTTACCCCCAATCCAACCCTTGATGCTGTGTGCCAAGCAGGGAGGCCTTTGGTATGACCCGGCCGGGGATCGAACCCAGACCTCCCAGTCCCAGGGCGGACACTGACCACAAGTCCACTGAGCTGTTTACTGTACCCAAAGTAATGTTTTATTTTGGACAGCTGTTGTTGATGATTTTACCAGTGTGAGCCAGCATGAGACTTATACAATTAACTACTCACCTAATGTCACTGAGGTTCCATGTTGTTTAATGTACTTCCAAAGTGTGTGTAAACATTGTTTAAGTCACATATGCATGGTTTCCATATCGTGAATATGAACTTTGCTAAAAGCTTGTGTTTAATCCATGTGGGTTATTGTTTACTACTTGGTTAGACTAGCTTGCGTTACATCATAACTGTCATGGCAGCTTGGCTATGATGACCAAAACTGATTTCCTCTACAAAATAAGAGCCACTAGTAATGATTATAGTCAACACTAGTTTAATTTATAAGTCTACTTACAGGACGTAGATATATTTGTAGCACCCTGAGATAATGGTTTGAATGGGCCTGCTGCTGTGCCAAGAGGCCGGGCTTGCAAACTACACTCTATAAATATTATAGTCTATACAGCAATGAGAAACCTATAGCTATTTGTACTTTCTCAACATAATTGGAGGGTCAGACATCTTCACAAGGAATCATTTAGAATTAGATTGATCACACACAAGAGCTGGCTGGCAGCTCTTGGTGTCTTTGGCAGTGTCCTGCTATAGTCTCATTCTCCTGGCTCTCTCAAATAATGTGTTTATTTTAAATGGCAGATCTACAAGCTCACAATATCACATCAAGACACGTGTGAGCTTGTTAGATGTATATAGGGCTGAAGTGGTTGTGTTGTAATAATCAAATTCAAATATTTGTAGTGTAAATAAAGATAAAGAAATAAAGGAGGACCTCGAAAAATGGGAAAACAAATCATGCTGTTATATAGAACAAAGAATCTAAGATTATGATTATTAAGACATATGTCTTGGCAAAACTAGGTCTAGGAGATGCTCTATAGTCTCATCTGCATTACAATTTAGTATCGGGCATTTAATAGTTTTGACAAAGCAGCTCCATTTTACCACCGCCCTTACTGCTATAGTCTCCTCACAGAGACATCACACACATCACATCCCTCTTTTTTTCCGGTATGTTTTTACAACTCAATTTTTTATGATTATCATCAAGGTTCTTGTAGGGGAAAATGTCACCGTACAGGTCATCACATATTTTAGCATAAATGCATTTACTTGACATATCAGTCCAGTCAATATTTAGATGAGCAGAAATTGACACCAAGATCACATCACCATACATCACTTTAAAATAAGGCACTGAGCTTCTTGCCCGGCCCTTCTTTTTGGTCCAGCTCAGTGCCTCCCCGAATCCACATAGCCCTCCTTTTAAAGCCAGCTGCTACATTTTTACAAAACGAAGTTTTCAGTTTAAGTCCTAAGTCCACAGCCCCAAGGCCTCCATTATTTGTTCTCTAGTGGTTCCCCATATGGAATTTACTAGTGTTTTATTTATGTATTTCAGTGTCTGGTCCTTGGGAGGAAATATATAGTCGCCAAAAATAGCAGTTTTGCCAAGACATATGTCTTAATAATCATAATCTTTGTTCTATATAACAGCATGATTTGTTTTCCCATTTTTCGAGGTCCTCCTTTATTTCTTTATCTTTATTATCCCAGTTTCTTTCATAACTGCCATTATTACTAAACTTTACCCTGAGGATTTATATTTATATTTGGCTTTGCCTCACTCCTCCCGAACCAGACACCTTCTGTTTTATCATGGTTTAATCTGGAACCTGAGATCTCTTCATAAAGTGCCAAGTGCTCATGTACAATGTCTAATTCATTCTTGTTTTTAATTATGATGGTGATATCGTCAGCGTAAGCCAACGACTCTCTCTCCACCAATAGTTTTTATACCTGTGAGTCTTTTATCATTCTTGATCTTATGTAATAACGGATTAATAGCTAAAATATAAAGTGCACACCCCTCTTAATTTCAAATGTCTCTGTTAGAACACCATTTGCATTAACTTGAACTGTGGACTGGGCATGTACAACAATTTGAATAGATTAATAAAATCATGATGAAAGCCGTATACCTCCTACAAATACTCTCTGGATCAAATCAAAAGCCTTTTTTTGATCTAAGCTTATAATAAAGAAACCCTCATTTGTATACACACTTGTGATATCCCTTAAAATACCCAAGTTATCCCACATCAACCTTCCCTTAATAGCACATACTGTCTGTTATTTTTCAACAAGTTCTTCTAAGTCTGTATTTAATCAATTAACTATTATTTTTGCAAGTATTTTATAATCTACATTCATTAACGTAATACGTCTCCAATTATCTACTTTCCTCCTTTTCCTCACCATGAGCCCCTGACATGACACGAAAGTGAATGAATTGATAAGTCAGAGCCTCGTCTCTTTATGTGTGCTCTGAGGGCAGGCAGATATGTGTGGGAGTAGCCACATATATACAAGTGGGTGTAGCCAACACCATCCCCCCCCCCTCTCTCTCTCTCTCTCTCTCTCTCTCTCTCTCTCTCTCTCTCTCTCTCTCTCTCTCTCTCTCCTCTCTCTCTCTCTCTCTCTCTCTCTCTCTCTCTCTCTCTCTCTCTCTCTCTCTCTCTCACACACACACACACACACACACACACACCTGCCCTCAAAGTACTACTGTAAGTAGGGCAGGCTACAAGCAGCAAGTTAAGTAAATCATGAAGAAGTGAGAGGGCGTGTGTGTGGCTCAATTACGTGACTATCACTGTCATACTTGGCGTCGATGTTTACTTCATTTTCTTAACTACCTTGTACTGGAAATTAGCTTATGTGTGTGGAATGTGAACACAGACACTGAAAACTGACTGAGCAGGATTGACAGGGCAGCATGTTGCCTTGTGCCTCATAGCAGAAGGTGATGGGGATTTTTACAGTGGTATAGCCAGTGTTGAAGTGCTACTTTTAGAAGTGGGAGGACGACCCATTATATGGGGAGTAATTTGTCTCGAAAGTTTTTACAAATGTGTTTCCAAGATTTACAAATGTGTTTACAAGATTTGCAAATGTTTTTCTATGATTTGCAAATGTTTTTCCACGATTTACAAATGTATTTCGTATTTTTACAAAAAATATATAGATTTGTGTGTGCGTTTATCCTAAAATACCATTTGTAAATCCTCAATTCTGCGTGTGAATTGTAAATCTGCATTTGGCATTCCTTTTTCCTGTTGAATCATTTTGAGACAAACGTCACGCTTTTTTATGATAATTTTCACAAATGTATTGTCCTATCCACAAAAAAACGTGTAACTTGTAAGTTGGCATTTAAATACATTTTTACAAATATATGACAATTTGTAAAAAATAATTTATACTTGCAGGCGCATTTATCATAAAATATCATTTGTAAATCATCAACTTTGTGGATTTTCTCAATGCATTTGTGACTCCAGCCACTTGTGGATTTTCTCAAAGCATTTGTGACTCCAGCCACTTGTGGATTTTCTCAAAGCATTGGGACCCAAGTTCCCTCAGCCCTATGTTCCCTCAGCCCTAAGTTCCCTCAGGCCTATGTTCCCTCAGCCCCTATATGTTCCCTCAGCCCTATGTTCCCTCATTCCAAAACAGACAGGGGGGGTGGGGGGGGGGGGGGGGGGGGGGGGGGGGGGGGGGGGGGGGGGGGGGGGGGGGCTGTAAGGCATCGATTATACTATAATGCTACCCATACAGTAGTTCACCCTGCAGCAACAGAACACATTACAGATACCAAGTTACAGCAATGACACAACTGCATGGGGTCTAGTCTATCTACTTTGTTATAGCAAATGCTCCACAACAACACAGTGAAACAGTGAACAGTGAAACATTCCTTAAACAGTACTTAATTATCTGTTTTGAATCTCAGGTATGTTTCGATTGCATAGTTGTCTCATCAACCTAGAGTACACACCTTAATGAACTGACACCAACTATTCAAGCTACGTTGACAAACACAAAACTAGTTTAGCTTATAGAACATCCTATTTTGCGTGTCTTAACCCATTCTGACCGGGCACCCATTTTGGTGTTGGCATCATGTTATGCTTTAGCTATTGAAAAATAGCAGATCTACAAGCTCATATCGCGCCACCGAGTGGCGCGATACGAGCTTGTAGGTCTGCTATTTTTGAAAAATTCGAAGAACGACTGACATTTTTAGAATCTGATCTCAGGTCAGAATGGGTTAATCAGACCAGTGTGTGTCCCGTGGAAACCTCGTATGAATCTGATCTCAGGTCAGAATGGGTTAAGTACCAGGTCTTATTCCCTAACTTGAGTAAACGAAAGACCTGGAGGCGTGATCAATGCCATTTGGCTATTCTGAGTGGCCAAAGAGCATTGATCACGCCTCCAGGTCTTTAGTTTACTCAAGTTAGGGAATAAGACCTGGTACTTAAGACACGCAAAATACAGCCCCTGTCTCCTCATGTCCCCAAGTAACACTGTCCTCTGAAAAGGCCATTTGCACGGGGGCACAGTTGGTAGTGCTGTCGCCTCACAGCTAGAAGGTCCTGGGTTCGATTCCCGCTTGGGGCACTGTGGGTGCTGGCGGCGTGTTTCCTCCTCCGCGTCATCAGTGCTTTACTTTAGACTACTTTACTTTAAGTTTAGCATTACTTTACTTCATCTTTTAATGATATGCAGTAGCATTATTTTCAGTGTTACCTGCTGCAAAATGGACAACAATACATCTTGTCCTGCATCTTCCTCCTCCGCGTCATCAGTGCTTTACTTTAGACTACTTTACTTTAAGTTTAGCATTACTTTACTTCATCTTTTAATGTATGCAGTAGCATTATTTTCAGTGTTACCTGCTGCAAAATGGACAACAATACATCTTGTCCTGCACTTCAATAAAATGATTAGGCCTATTACCGTCATATTATTTACATTCCACCACAAACCTTATATTTTGGTTGCTAAACCCTTATAGTTAAAACAGTGGTTCATCAATGCATTTGGCCACAGACCCCCGGGCGGCCGGGCCCCACCTGAAAATATTTTGTGAAAGGGAGTGGGACCCCCGTTTCAAGATTTATAATAAAGTTAGTTTGAGGGGAAAAAATCCTCCAAATGGTCTAAATGTTTCTGAAAATAGCAGATCTGCAAGCTCACAACTTGTGGCATAGCAATAGTGAGCTTGTACATAGGGGGTTAAAGTGGTTGAACTGAAATCCTTTTGCTGTGGACTGGTTTCCAGATACTTATCATGATACTGACCGTGATGACATGATACTGACTGTGATATGACACTGACATGTCACTGACTGTGATACTGACGTCATAATATTATACTGACACTTATGACCTTATTGTAAAAGCCTGGCTCCTCTCACCAAATTTGTCCTATTATTTTTGCATTGTAGGAATTGCTTAGACATCAGGTCTTTGAAATTATGACAGGGTGTCACATTCTCTCCAGTAAGCACCCCTGGATGTGGACTACCTGGAATTTTGCATGTGCACAGGAAATAGTTTTCATTGATATTGTGTCAGCATGTTCCGGTGTCCCAGGAGGTTAGAGAGGCATTAACACAATTGTGCACTGCAGTTCAGACCATGAGAGAGTATCAACAACATCCTCCAACACCAGTCCAACTTGAAATACAGTGGGGAACTGGACGACCAAGGATCTCAATAATGAATGAGCATCCAACTCATCTACTGGAACTTGGACTGCCATAAATCCCATAGTCTGAAGACTTCAGACTATGGGATTTATGGTAAATCTTCCATTGGCTTAGAGGCAGCCTAGCAACGAGGCAGCCAATCACCTTTTTGAGACATTTTTACCTTATGCTGGTTTCACAAATGCTTTGAGAAAATCCACAAATGGCTGGAGTCACAAATGCATTGAGAAAATCCACAAATCATCAACTCTGACACACAGAGTTGATTATTTACAAATTATATTTTATGATAAATGTTTTTTTTACAAATTGTCATATATTTGTAAAAATGTATTTAAATGCCAACTTACAAGTTACACGTTTTTTTGTGGATAGGACAATACATTTGTGAAAATTATCATAAAAAAGCGTGACGTTTGTCTCAAAATGATTCAACAGGAAAAAGGAATGCCAAATGCAGTTTTACAATTCACACGCAGAATTGAGGATTTACAAATGGTATTTTAGGATAAACGCACACACAAATCTATATATTTTTTGTAAAAATACGAAATATTTTTTGTAAATCGTGGAAAAACATTTGCAAATCATAGAAAAACATTTGCAAATCTTGTAAACACATTTGTAAATCTTGGAAACACATTTGTAAATCATGGAACATTTGTAAAAACTTTCGAGACAAATACCATTAGACACGTCTGTGCACTCATGCACGTGCGCAACATGTACAGAGTCTACAGACACACTATAAAACATGCAGAAGTGTCGTATCGATTAAAAGTCAAAAAACATATATTTGCCAAATATGCTCTCTGGAAAGTTTTTAACCCATTTAGGCCTGAGCCCTGAGGCCAATTCTACAAATGCCTTCAAAATCCTAAACAGTTTTCTGAAATAAATACATGAATGAATGAATTCTATTTTTAGTTTTTTTTTGTAAATTAAGCCCTATTTGGCCATACTACAGCGCCGTACAAAACATAGACTAATTGCCAATAATTGTAATTATGTAGTTCTAGTGAAGAAAGGTATGTACTCACACACACACACACACACACACACACACACACACACACACACACACACACACACACACACACAGTTGGTAAAGGGGCTGAATGGGCTGATGAGGCACAACACAGAGAGACTTCCTGTAACACTGACTGACTGAGCAGGATTGACAGCATCAAAATGCCTAAATTGCAATTACGTATAGTTATACGATGCCAGACATCTCAGGATTGTGTGCACCCATGCCCACACTGCACACATGCATGTGCACACACACGCTCACATATGGGTGAGTCTGAAGAGGCTGTTACTTCCTTTTGGAGGTGGTTGAGTATATAAGACGGCTGCATGCTGTGTGAGAGTTTCAGGATGAATTAGGCCATCAGCAGAGCTTTGCTGCTTTTCCTCTTCTGTCTGTGAGGCATGGGACTGAGGCTGGGACTTTGAATGAAAACACAGGTAAGGATGATCAAGACACGTTTTTGGTGACCGTCCCTCAAAATGGCCTACTATGCCTATAGGTCACGTACCGGCTCTGGTTAAGAAAAATATGTTGCCGAAAAAGTGTTGTTGTGAGCTCAGAGATTAGAGCGAGGGGAAACATTATGCAGACTTGACTTAATTCTCCTAAATGGTAAATGGTGCATTTATATAGCACATTTATATAGGCACTTTAGAAAGATTGTGCATTACAATCACCCATTCACACTAGGGATGTTAACAATAAATCGTTAATCGATTAATCTCAGTTAACAATTAATTTATAATGGGGCTGTTTTCTGTGAATTAAATGCTGTCTGGGGTTCAGTGTCTTGTTCAAGGACACTTTGGACAGTAACCCTGGAGGTGCCTGGGATCGAAACGGGAACCTTCCAGTTCCCATGACGAGAGAGAGAGACTGGTGTCCAATTTACAATTTACAATTTAGGCATTTAGCAGACGCTCTTGATCCAGAGCGACTTACATTAAGCAAAAAACTAAAGCATGGCATACATCACATTTATAAAAAGTAGTTATCATGAATCATGTATAAACTAAGAACGTAACAGCAGAGTATCTATGTCAACTATACATACTATACTATATTATATTTTATACAATATACATGTGTACTATAAAGTGCTATGACTACATTAAATGCAATTCTAGTGCTGTCTACGTAACAAGCTATAAGTCTGTCTAAAATACTATCTAAGGGCCGATTCATACTCCAATTTTAGAGCCGAATAAAAGTCGGTTCGGCGCTGTAGAGCCTATACAATTTTGGGGGGGGGGGGGGGGGGGTACCGTCCTAAAGTCGGCTCTTCGGTGCTACTGAAAATTTCTGACGAGCCGAAATCATTTCGGCACTACAGCTCCGAAACAGCGGTAAAATAGGAGTATGAATCGGCCCTAAGTCTACATAAAGTGCTATCTAAGGGGGGCAACATTTGGTTGGGTATGAAACAGCCCCAAAGTGTTTGCTTTGTTCGTTGGCACACCAGTATGGGTAACCATATGAAGTCCTCAAGACGGAAATCCGTCCTGGGGACGGAAAACGTTAAGCCCTGTAAACTATACAACATATCTCGTAGCAAAATACGAGTGCACCATTCCTGATTAAGCCCGTCGATTTGACATAATTATGGCTCAAGTGCGTACCGCCAAAACTGTGGGAAAGTATAGTGTACAAAAATTTAGGGTTACTCTATAAAAAGTGGAAAAAAAATCACACCTGTGTGAAGTGAACGGTGCAACTCCGTGTGGGGTCCCAATGGGATCGCCGGTCGCCAGTGAGTCGCCCCGCATCCAAAATGGACGCATAGGCCTACACACTGTTTGTGTGTGTGTGTGTGTGTAAAGGCCAAACCACACTAAAGGGTCGGGTCGGGACAAAACGTTTTTTAAGGTCAACCACACCAATGCAACTCATTGAGTTGCAATGAGTGGTTTGGGCTTTAGGCTGCACAACAGTGACACTTGGTTGTGAAAACCAACCAAACGCTATTTCGTGCTCAGACAGACCCAGCCAGGGACACAGCCAGGGACAAACATAACTGTCTATAGGAGTGGTTGCATCACTCAAAAAAATAAAGTGTGACGATTACTATAGTCTGGGAAACCACACTAACTAAATGCAGGCAAACCGGTGTGACTGAGGAGCAGAGGGCAGGAATATACCGTAACCTGGCAGAGAACAAAAAGACAAGCTGGGTAAGGTTAAAGTAGGTGTGAACCTCCACTCTGACTGGCTGACTGGGAGTGAGCAGATGAGTGGGAGTGACGGCACTAGAATGACGAGAATTGACAATTAGTCAGGGCAGAAACACACAAGGCAACAATTTGTAGTTACATAGTCACAAAACTCAGATTGAATCTGAGTTTTTAGTGGAAGGAAATGTTTGACCTGGCAGAGCAAGGAACAAAACATACTCTCTCCCAAAGCCTTCGGCCGAAAATATTAATATTTACCATATATTTACAGGTTTTCTTTTCTCCTTCACATTAAAATCAATCTTTCCCCCAAACATTATTATGTAGATCTCTGACAATCAACTAGCAGGTGCTCTATAATTGCATCTTGATTACAATTTGCAAACGGGCATTTAACAGTTTTTACAAAACAACTCTCACCGCCCTTTACCGTTAGTCTCCTCACAGAGACCAGCCTCATGACATCCCTATTTTTTTCAGATATATTTTTACTACTAGTGTTCTGTAAACATACCTGTTTTCGTAGGGGGAAATACCATGTACTGAAATATTATTATATATAATAATATATTGGATAAAATATACCCGTGTTTAGTGATGGTGTAACCAAAAATATATTCAGTGTTCTAGGGTTAAATTAATCCCTCTGCTGACCTCTTTTTCATTCCATCATCTCTCTGAACTCCCATCCACTCTCAAGGTCCACCAAGGGTTGTATAGAGATGAACTCCACAGCGTCCAACAACACCAGCAGGTGCGGTCCAGCTTACGTTTTTACGGTTTTCCCCTGCCTGCACAGCATCGTGTTTCTAGTGGCCCTGGCACTGAACAGCCTGGCTGCATGGGTCTTCTTCAACATCCCCTCTAACTCCACATTTGTGGTCTATCTAAAGAACCTGGTGAGTGAAGGCAAAGGTAAAGCAGCAACTCTCAACCTGTGGATGGAGCCCACTGGGGGGGATAGTGCACGTGGGTCCCCAAATAAATAATTGGCAAATGACAACACATTACTATGTTATAGATAATATAACATTAATATCAACAGCTGAATGTAACAAGCAAATACCTTCATGTTATGTTATCTTTATAATATTTAGTTTGTTGTTCTTTTGTGTCGCTACCTGTACTGTATCTTACAGCACTTATCTTACTCTGAAACTGTATTTTAACTGCTATGCTGCCTCTGGGAAAAGAATATCTCCCTGCTGGGATCAATAAAGCTCTCCTTCGCCAACAGGTCGTGGCTGACATTCTCATGACTCTGACCATCCCCGTGAGGGTGCTGTACTATGCAGAGGTGAGACCCATGGACCTGTGTGTGGCCTTTTGCCGCTACTCAATCATACTGTTCTTCCTCTCCATGTACACCAGCATCACTTTCCTGGGCCTCATTAGTCTGGACCGCTACCTGAAGATAGTCTGGCCATTCGGGGAATACGCTGTGCAGAAGGTCAGGGTGGGTCAGGCGCTGAGTGCCGCCGTGTGGCTGGTGGTGTCATCTCTAGCGATAGCAAACATCGTCCTGACTAACAAGCCACCAACGCACCCCATTGTTCCAGGCGAACTGCAATGTTTATCCTTGATGAGCGAGTTTGGTCAGAAGTTGTATACGGGATCAATCTACTGTATGCAGGTAACACACACATGTAAACTTGGTGATATACTGTAGTACTGGGTGTAACATTAAAGTAGCGTTTTAACGTCACTCATCTCTAATATAGAGATGCACAGACCTTTCTTTTAAGCAATGACCCTGTCGGACCATGCTTGTCACGACCTAATCTCTCAAGGACATATTTGAGCGCAAAGGAAAAGAACCAAAAGAGGGTGCTATTGTTCCTGTCACGTCATGTTTTAACTAATTAGGACATGAAGGTATGCAATATTCTGTACTCATAGAAGACTAATTGTTTTTCCCCATAGGACCAACCTGTGTTCATATGTCACTCATTCTTGAGATGAGGGACAAAAGTGGAAAAAACATGTCCCACACATAAGAGCCTTATTTTATGTAAAAAATAAATTAATTCATAAAAATAAAAGCACTTGCAAAGTTAAGTGTAATACAGTTGTGTATTATTATGCCCTAAATTTCATTATAATTGTTTTCATATTCCATCTGAATTAGTTAAAAGCAGGCCCTGTACCCAAAAAGGCCTGTATTTAGCCTGTCCCCAGCAAGTGGCCACAATTTCAAACTGCCAAAAAAGTGTCTAATACTGTCACAATCACATAAATATACATACTAAATTAAAGTAGATTGTCAACAACATAGCAAATAATATACAGTTAATTTTCTATTAAATATCTCATATCAAATGTTCGTCCCACGTCTCCGTCAACTCCGTCAGGTTTTTTTAAAAGTCTTATTAATCAGAAAATATTGTCGACAGATTTAGCCTGAAGACTCCTTTTCCAAGTCCCATTTATATTTGTTGCAACAGTGGAGTACCTGGTCTGACAAGCATTCAATTGTTTGATATTTTAAACAAACAATGTTGATAACAATGTGGTCACAGCTTTTACATGTCAACTCCGTCTGCACATTTTTATGATCTTTGTTAAGAATTCCAAAATAATGTTTATTATTTTAGTTTAGGGGTTAGGTTTAGCTAACAAAATTAAGCAAAAACAAAATGGCTACATTGTACTAAAGAGGGTTAAGATGAAAACAAATGCCATTTTGTCAACTCCGTCAGACGTCAACTCCGTCAGATTTTGTGTCTGACGGAGTTGACGTGTATCTGACGGAGTTGACAAAAGTGTTCCTAAAACAATAAAATTATTGTTTTTGAATAATGGGCAGTATTCTAATTTGGCACACAGTTAGAGCATGCCTTAAGGAACATTTTTGGCTATGGGGCCATCACAGATTTGTCTCGTGGTGACCATGGCAGCCATATTACAAAAGAGCCGCCACCTGATGTTATTTTACAATAACTCAAGTTCTACACCACCTAGGATCTTGATTCTGGTGACTAAGACCTCATTTTCAAGGATGAGGGATACAGTGGTACAATTTAGACTTTCCCTGTGACCATGGCAGCCATTTTTCAAAATGGCCGCCACCTGCTGTTATTTTACAATAACTCAAGTTCTACACCACCTAGGATCTTGATTCTGGTGACTAATCATACATTTTCAAGGATGTGGGGTACATTGGTAATATTTAGATTTGTCCTGTGACCATAGCAGCCTTTTTTTTTTCAAAATGGCCGCCACCTGCTGTTATTTTACAATAACTCAAGTTTTAGACCACCTAGGATCTTGATTTTGGCGACTAATCATACATTTTAAAAGATGAGAAATACAGTGGTACTATTTAGATTTGTCCTGTGACCATGGCAGCCATTGTTTTTCAAAATGACCACCAACCTGCTGTTATTTTACCAATAACTCAAGTTTTAGACCACCAAAGATCTTGATTCTGGCGACTAATCATTACATTTTCAAGGATGAACTTTCTCTGGGAGAGGTAAGGGCTTATTTCAGGTGCAGGTTGAGTTTCTACTGACAGGACATAAAAAGGAGGTGGGCTTTCTGGCCTTTGACTTGCCCCTTTCAGGTACAGATGCACAGTTTGACTTCACTGGCCACTGCAGGGAACTGTGGGGGAGAAACTTTGGTCTCTTGACACCCCGATTAGGTTCAGGGTTTTTTTTTGTGGAGACTTGCCTTTCATGACATCTTTGCTGCAGCAGTTGATCTCCTTACTGCCAGTGGTGGCACACTCTGGGTCTCTGGGGCATTGTATCTTGGTGGCCTCCTGCCAGTGTTTCTCCATCCTTCTCCTGAGCTCTGTGTTCTGCGGCTCTGTTATAGTCAACTTACATTGTCTTGGCTGGAGATTGCTTTCCTGCAGGGTCCAGCCCAGTCTTGTGCAGATGGCTGCTGGCCCACCTGGAGGGCCCAACCTCACTTGTTCGGTTGGTGTGATTAGGTGGGGTGGTCTTCCCCAATCAGGATGAGGGGTTTGACCCTTTCAAACGGCAGTCTGGCCAAGGGTCTGTATTTAGTTGTGAGTTTAGATACAGGATACGATTGCTCACCCAGCCCCAGGTGACATGAGGTGAAGGCTCCTTTGATTTGGTAACATTGCTTTGGTTGACATGCTGGGGACACAGAGAAAGACACTGATGCCTTCAGTGTCTGCACATCCTGCCTGATGGTCCTGAAGCCAAATCTTCTGTCTTCAGTCTTTCGCTCACTGTTCACTGCTCACTGTTCACCTCACCGAATTTAGCCCAAGGAGTTTGACCCCTAGTTTGGCCATAGACCCCCTAGTTTGGCCATAGCCACTTGCCCAAATGTGCCGACATGTGCTGACCTCATCACATCTGTGATGATGGCTATGGCCGTTTTTAGCCAACGTAGTGTTTTTTGTGCAAAACTAATGCTTGGAATGGATCCAGAATCATGAAAAGTCCCTAGTTTGACATGCCACATGCTACTTAAAGCATAATGAAATTTAGAACATTTAGCCTTATATTGGTTGTTGATGGTACCCAACTTTCAGCAGCTGTCAAACATGCCCCTAGGGTGGTCAAATAGAAACCAATGTGGGATATGTTAGTAGACACCTTTACAAACATTGGTGAAGAAAATTCTTGGTAAGAAATGTATTCACAGATTTTATATTATTCTGATAATATTCCCTGAGTAAATTGGTAAAATAATAGCAGGTCCACCATTTTTGAAAATGTCTACCATCCATGGTCACAGGATAAATCTAAATAGTACAACTGTATTCCTCACCCTTGAAAATGTATGATTAGTCACCAGAATCAAGATCCTAGGTGGTGTAGAACTTGAGTTATTGGGAAATAACAGAAAGTTGGCGGCCATTTTGAAAAATGGCTGCCATGTTCACAGGGCAAATCTAAATAGTACCACTGTATTCCTCATCCTTGAAAATGTGGGATTAGTCACCAGAATCAAGATCCTAGGTGGTCTAGAACAGGGGTGTCCAAAGTGTGGCCCGCGGGCCAAATGCGGCCCTGGGATAAATGTCATGCGGCCCGCAGCTTCATACCTCAATTGTATTATGAACGGCCCTGCCCAACAGTACAGTATTTTTTATTTTTTATCCTGTGATATTGTAACCCATTTTTCACCCGTGTGTCAATTATTTAATGTGATCCTGGGCTCTACACACCCTCCACCAACCTAGTCCCTATATATGGGGGACATGGGGAGAGCAACGGACTTGAACTCATGCTTCCTTCATGCCTGAGTGTCCAAGTTGCTCCTTTACACCTGACAGGGGGGAGTTTCACTGGTTGGACGTAGTGCGTGGAAGGAACCAGTTCCTTTCCCCTCCATCAGGCGCCCCGGCTGACTAGGGGGAGGCGTTTTTTAACCTGGGCATTTCCCAGAATATAATTTTCAAGTGTTCCTTGTTCCTTCTTCCTTGTATTATTATTTTTACGTTGCTCCTCTGGTTACATTTGGTAATGTGACATATGGCTGAAAAAAGGTTGGACGTAGTGCGTGGAAGGAACCAGTTCCTTTCCCCTCCATCAGGCGCCCCGGCTGGCTAGGGGGAGGCGTTTTTTAACCTGGGCATTTCCCAGAATATAATTTTCAAGTGTTCCTTGTTCCTTCTTCCTTGTATTATTATTTTTACGTTGCTCCTCTGGTTACATTTGGTAATGTGACATATGGCTGAAAAAAGGCTGAGAGACACCTTTTGTTCATAGCACACACCCGATAAAAGACCATTGATTTGAAATATTGATGATGATATGATGAGTTCAATAGAATCATTTAAATGCGATGCACATGTATATGTGACTTTGTTATAGACTAGTCCGACGCTACATTATGTGACTTTGTTATAGACTAGTCCGACGCTACATTATGTGACTTTGTTATAGACTAGTCCGACGCTACATTTTGTGACTTTGTTATAGACTAGTCCGACGCTACATTATGTGACTTTGTTATAGACTAGTCCGACGCTACATTATGTGACTTTGTTATAGACTAGTCCGACGCTACATTTTGTGACTTTGTTATAGACTAGTCCGACGCTACATTATGTGACTTTGTTATAGACTAGTCCGACGCTACATTTTGTGACTTTGTTATAGACTAGTCCGACGTTACATTATGTGACTTTGTTATAGACTAGTCCGACGCTACATTATGTGACTTTGTTATAGACTAGTCCGACGCTACATTATGTGACTTTGTTATAGACTAGTCCGACGTTACATTATGTGACTTTGTTATAGACTAGTCCGACGCTACATTATGTGACTTTGTTATAGACTAGTCCGACGCTACATTATGTCAGGAGATATAGTTGGTTGGCCCTTGGGTGTTTTAATATTTTCTAATATGGCGCCCTTTGAAAATAGTTTGGACACCCCTGGTCTAGAACCTAAATCAGTTAAACTTGTCAACTCCGTCAGATGTTCGTCAACTCCGTCAGACGTTCGTCCCGTGATGTTTTTGTTAATTTCCAAAGAAATAGAAAATTCGCTGTCAAATCTTTTGTGCTTATGTATTGAAACACCAACTGAAATGATACGTAATGATGATTTTTTTTTTTTTTTACATGGTTTTCATGTTATAATATTGAAAATAAAGGTTGAAATGACGGTTTTGAGAAATTGGATGTTTCATAATAGTGTGATATTGGAACAAAATAATATTAAAAGATTTGTATTACTTAACTTGATTACTGAAAGCCATTATAAGATAACTGAGGACTTTATATTATTGTTGAAATGATAAAATTCAATTAAAAGGGATTTTAGTGTGTCTGACGGAGTTGACATGAATCAGGTATTAAGTGCATAAATGTCCCATTTTAGAAAGAAATGTTATGCGAAAAACCTGTTCCTTCTCAAGATTGGTAGTTGAGACCTGTGTCTACAAATACATCTATTTGATTTGAATGTATCTTAAAAAAAAAAAATCCAGTTTGAAAAAAGTTTTGTCCCTTATCTCAAGAATGGGTGATATATGACACTTGTATGTTCATATTGTACTTACATAGATAGTTTTTGTTGCGAAGAATCGCTGAATATATTCATTAATATCATGTACACATCATACATACTTACGTACACACGTACATACTTAATTGGGTGGATAATGGATATGTGTAAATATGTAGCTACCTTTTTAGTTTTTTCATTCTCTTCCCCCTTGCTCCCCTATTCTTTTTTTCATTCTCTTTCTGGAGACGTGATGCACATGAGCTTGCACACAAACTAATTTTGCCCACTGTATGTGCTGATGTATTGTGTCCAGGTGGTGTTCTGGTGCACACTGGTTCTGATGGTGGTCTGCTACTCGTTCATCAGCCGGACGGTGTACAAGTCCTACAAAGCCTCCAGGAGCAGCAGCTCCGAAGCGGCCTGTCGCAAAACCAAAGCCACGGTCTTTGTGGTAGTAGTGGTGTTCTTTGTCTGCTTCGCCCCCTTCCACTTTTTCCTCGTTCCCCACATACTGACCCAAACCACAGACACCACAAGTCACGGTTGCGACGAAAAGATCACCATGTACTACAATGCACAGCACAGCACCATTTGGCTGTCCACCACGAACGTGTGTCTTGATCCACTCATCTACATATTACTTTGCAAGAAGTTCAGGACACGACTGGTGGCCACACTGACATGCAAGGCCCTCCCACCATAATGGTCATGATGGATCTCCAAGACAGGCCTCATACACACGTATCAAACATAGTGTATGAGGCCTCATGCCTTTATACACATGTATCAAATGCCTGTTCTGTGTTCTGTCTGTGTTTAATACGCCTCGATGCACTTCCAATTGGTTTGACCGAACATTTTTGTTTGATGGGCAGAACACAGCCATCAAACACAAATGTTTGGTCAAACCATGTGACTCCCATGGAATTGCATTGTGGCGGCCATCAAACACAGACAAAACACAGAACATGCGTGCTGTATGGGGCCTCACAGTGGGTAACACAAAATGTTGTTGGTCTCTGTCTGGGCTGGGAAACTCATATTTACAGTTACTTTTCAGGATTCAAATAACCAGTAAGACGCCTTACCTCGCCATATATGGAGCGTGTCTTGACTCTTGAGTGGACAGGGTGTGATAAGCACAGATCGACATTATGGAATGTCTAGCCTGGGTAAACCTACTCCCCCTGCTGGAGGCTAGCAAAGTGTGGCTGTGTGGCTTCATGTCTAATGACTGCCTCAAACAGGATGAGGATTACAATGTATGCATTTAACCGACTTAATCCAGAACAAAGCAAGAATAAAAACATGGTACATACAAATAGTGAGATTTCCTCTTCTCTTGGCTTCTGTGTACTTGTGATTGTGTATAAATGTGAGTATGTATTGTGCACGGTTTCAATATGTGATCTATCGTACCAGTATTTACATGTCAGCGGTGCCAGTTAATGTATGTGTGTGTAATACATACAGTTTATGGAAATGTGATCTATTTGGGTTTCAGTGTTAAAGTGACTTGATTTACTTGGAGTTGTAGTGTTATTTGGCACACCGTTGTATTTTATTTATTACATATTTGTAGCGATGCAGAACATTCAAGCTTTGTCACGCAAACATGCCTGGTCTATTATCTCCCTAAAATATAACTAGGGTAGGGACTACCCGGACTAGGGATATATGATAACAAATAAACATTTAGGATACATCTATATTTCAATTTCTTGAGGGAAAATAAAATGTTGTGGAATATAAGACATTTTAGAAGTGGCAAAAATAATAATAATAATAATATATATATATATATATATATATATATATATATATATATATATATATATATATAACTGTGCTATATAGGTTTCCTGCAAATGTGTAGTGTTTCATCTATTTTACATTTTATTGACCTATGTCATATTCACCATTGGTATTGAATTTGAATTATACATTTGAGTGTGAAATTACCTGAAACATCACAAAACAAGAGCTTAGCCGAGTGAGATAATAAGTGCCTCTGATAAGTCTCCATGCCACAGGGCCAACAGCTGTGTTTGCAGACACTGGAAAGTTGTAAATTAAAAACAAAAATCTTCACCACAAACGACTAGATTTACTTTCATTCCAAACCCAGACATCTCTGCTTGCTCTGCAGCAAATATGGAACAGGGTATTATATGGTAAAACTATTTTAAAAGACAAATGACAGAGGAAAGTTGACAAACAACTGTACATGTAAGGGTGTACAAGTGAGGTTTTAAACGTCCCTAAAGAAAACACAGGACTCCTCAACCCTCCACATGGTTTGATTATGACGTTAAACTGGTCTGCTATCTGATCGAGTTTTTTGTATGACTTTAATCCATTTCTTTGTATATATTATATTTCGTTTTAGTTGTAGAGAAAACACAAATGTCTCAGTATTCTGCAGCACAGAGTACTGACCTAGTGGGTTGAGTCTAAATCGTTCTCATATATCCTTTAAGATCCACCCCCTCCTCCTCTTACAACATTCTCTACTGAAACTCGGACCTCTACAGCATGGCAGAAGTCGCCCCAGCTCCCGCAGCCGCCCCGGTTAAAGCCGCCAAGAAGAAGGCAGCACCCGGACCCAAGAAGACTGGACCCAGCGTCGCTGAGCTTGTCGTCAAGGCCGTGTCCGCCTCCAAGGAACGCAAAGGTGTGTCCCTGGCTGCGGTCAAGAAAGCTCTGGTTGCCGGTGGCTACGATGTCGAGAAGAACAAGGCCCGCGTCAAGATCGCCGTCAAGAGCCTGGTAGCAAAAGGCACCCTGGTTCAGACCAAAGGTGCCGGAGCATCTGGCTCTTTCAAGATGAACAAGGAGGCACCGAAGGAAAAGAAACCCGCGAAGAAAGCAGTCAAACCCAAGAAGCCTGCAGCCAAAATACCCGCCGCGGCAAAGAAGTCTCCGAAGAAGGCAGTGGCCAAGAAGCCCGCAGCCGCTAAGAAATCTCCCAAGAAGGCAAAGAAGCCTGCTGCCGCTGCAAAGAAACCAGCAGCCAAAAAGAGTCCGAAGAAGGTGACGAAGAGTCCCAAGAAGGTGAAAAAGCCCGCTGCCGTCAAGAAAGCCCCAGCTAAGAAGGTAGCGAAGCCCAAGGCGGCGAAACCCAAGAAGGCTGCCGCTAAGAAGAAGTAAACCACAACACAGCCCGTTACCCCACAAAGGCTCTTTTAAGAGCCCCCCACAACTTCATTTAAAGAATGTTCCTTTATTTAATATAGTTGTGATGTCAATGAATGGTATGTGTAGGAAACAAAGTTAGCCAAAACAATGCGATTACTTACGGGGAAACGAATGCTCAACACCATCCAGCCGAAATACATTATTCTGCAGTAGTCTACTCTATTTTGCATACAAGTGAAGAATATAGTCTAGACCGAAGAATACCGGTAAATATTGGCAGACCATACTGGTTCGTAACTGGGCGTGTTTATCAAATCACTTCATACTGAAATCAGCCGTTACTTATTATGCAAGTATCTCCGGTTACTACTCTTATTTCATAAGGGACTCAGAGGTAATCTATTTCCATATTATATGGCCTACAATTGAGCGCATGAATCCCAACAGCCATAATAAAACTGTATGGAGCGCATAAAACCATGCTAAAGGGATTAGTGCCGCATAAAACACAACATGAACAATGTGACCTACTCCAAATTGAACGACAGAAGGCATAGATGCCTCCTCGAGTCCTCGTGCATGTTATATATTAAAAACAATTTGTGCATATAAATCCGGGATTTTTAAACACTATTATAAAATACTAAAATATGAAACGTATTTTATATTATAACAAAAAGCCCCCGAAATGATGTTCAACACAAGGATAAATAACTAAAATAGAAGTAACACAGTTACAATAGCATACCAAATGGATCTATGAGTTTATACGCATGATGTGGATTGCGTGCCGTGCTGTTAAACAACACGCACACACACACACACACACACACACACACACACACACACACACACACACACACACACACACACACACACACACACACACACACACACACACACACACACACACACGCACGCACGCACACACACACGCACGCGCACACACACACACACACACACGCACAAACACACACACACACACACACAATTGCCCCTGGAGGGGTAACGAATAGTTAGGATAGAAAACATGAGTGGTGCTCTTATCATCTAACTCATGATGTTGCTATGATTATGTGATGTAATGATAATGTAAAACAAACGGTGACAAAAAAACATTACATTATCTTTATTGTCAATGGCGTTTTTAAAACAAACATTGCACTAAAAACAAACTTTATCCCTTCATTGTCAATCATTTTTAAAACAAACATTATAGGAGGGGATTAAAACAACTATCACAACAGTTTCTATCACATCTGGTAAAGCTTGTACTCTCTCTGGATGAATGAAATTTGGTGCCAATAAAGAACATGTTAATTAATGTAGTAGTTAATCCGGTTCCTGGTTTCAGCAGGCCGGTTTATGTCAGGTGGGACCTGAGGCCTGGACATGAGACCCACTCAGTTTTGTCATTATCTTACGTTGCAATATTCAGAATACAGTGTTTCCCTGTATAGTTAGGTAAAGTTAGCTTAAGTTGTGGCAAATTAATATGCAGATATATATACCTTTATAATGGGGAAATGTGGGTGTCATAGCAGCAACAGCAGTCATAAAGGAGGATCAATGCAAAATCAAAACACATTATGATAAAAAGGGGCTTTAAATTATGCATTTACCACACATATTAATAATGTATAAAGGGGCTAGTATATTTAGCCCCTCACAATGTTACAGGGACAATAGAGCACACGAGCGGGAAAACATAATACAGAAAACAAAGACTCTTTGTGGCAGGATCAGCCAATCATATGCTAGGGGTCCCACGCTTCATTTGCATTGGCTCTGTATAAATAGTGGTACGAGAGCATCCTCTTACACATTCTTCACTGCAACTCAACTGTTCTATTGAAAACAACCACAATGCCTGAAGTAGCAAAGCCAGCGCCCAAGAAGGGCTCCAAGAAGGGCGCCGTCACCAAGACCGCCACGAAGGGTGGCAAGAAGCGCAGAAAGGGCAGGAAGGAGAGCTACGCCATCTACATATACAAGGTCCTGAAGCAGGTCCACCCCGACACCGGCGTCTCTTCCAAGGCCATGGGCATCATGAACTCCTTCGTCAACGACATCTTTGAGCGCATCGCCGGTGAAGCCTCCAAACTGGCCAACTACAACAAGCGCCGCACCATCTCATCCAGGGAGATTCAGACCGCCGTCCGCCTGCTGCTCCCCGGTGAGCTGGCCAAGCACGCCGTGTCTGAAGGCACCAAGGCTGTGACCAAGTACACCAGCTCCAAGTAAACTCTTCTGTCTGCTCTAAACACAACGGTCCTTTTAAGGACCACCCATATTTTCCAAGAGGAGTTTAACCAAATATGTATATAATGAACATGGCCATTACAATGCATCTCGGCTAAACCACTACCAGTTAATGTGTAAATCCATAGTTCTCAGACATGTGTAGATAATTATTGTGGTTACACGCTGAAAGAAAATTACTAGATATCATGCAATAATTACATGAACAGCATTAATGTACATTAGACATTATGTAGAATAGAGCGGGTTAATGCATTAACTTCACTTTGTTTCCATTCCAACTGAAGAAATACAGCAATAACGGTGCTCAGACATGTGTCGATACATCTTATAAATTAAAGTGTTGTGGTTATGCTGAAAGAATTAGATATCATGCAAGCATTACATGAACAGCATTTGGAGCATAAATGTGCATTAGACAATGCATTAACTACCACAAAGCAGTTTGGGTTCATTTCACTTTCCCCCCCCCCATTCCAACTGAAGAAATTAAGCAATAACCCGATGTGCCGTTATGATTGCAGACATGTAGACAGCCTGGATAAATACTAAATTAAGCTATTAGAATATTGGAAATCACTCTTATGCTGAAACAGTGGGTGGCTCTTAAAAGAGCCTTTGTGGGGGTTTGTTAAGTCGAGTTAAGTAAATTATTTCTTGGCGGCTTTCTCGGTCTTCTTGGGCAGCAGAACAGCCTGGATGTTGGGCAGCACACCGCCCTGAGCGATGGTCACTCCACCCAGCAGTTTGTTGAGCTCCTCGTCGTTGCGGACGGCCAGCTGAAGGTGACGGGGGATGATACGACTCTTCTTGTTGTCGCGGGCAGCATTTCCAGCCAACTCCAGGATCTCAGCTGTCAGATACTCGAGGACAGCCGCAAGATAGACCGGAGCGCCGGCACCGACTCTCTGGGCATAGTTGCCTTTACGCAGCAGCCTGTGAACACGACCCACGGGGAACTGGAGCCCGGCACGGGATGAGCGGGTCTTGGCCTTCTGCCTGACCTTTCCTCCAGTTTTTCCTCGTCCGCTCATTTTGTAGTAGGTTAGGTTTATTTCTAGAATAATAAGCACTCGAAGAAATATGCTGGAGTAGAGGCGCGCGAGACCTTTTATACATTCAATGTAGTACATTCTGTGTATGCGGCTGTGCACCCCACCAATCATAGAGACGATGAGAGCGCGGGCTGAGTGTGTATGAGTTCCCCACCAATCACTGCTAGTGGTGTGATCGGTTCCTCCCAGTCTAAACTCTGACTCTTCTGATTTCTGAAACCACAGCAATGAGCTCTGGAAGCCCCAATTTCAAACTGCCATTTCAATTTGACATCTTATCTCATGTTTTACACAGCATTTCTTCTCACACTGAAGATGCAACTAGTATAGCATAATTACCCCATCAATACACTCCACACATTGGTTAAGAATATGTCCCCCTTTTTAAATCAAATTGGCAGTTTGTAGCTAACGGCTGTCACTGTTCACGTGATCTACAGATCAAGAGAATGTCTTTCAAAATGAACAAGAATTCAGAAGCGGTGAAGGTAAAGAAACCTGCTAAGAAAGCAGTTAGGAAAAAGGACAACTTCTAGGGGAAGTTAGAGCAGACACTAACCACAAGGCCACTGAGCTGGAGTTCTTGATGAATCAATCAGTTCAGACCCTGTGGAGCTGCATTAATCTGTTTCCCTGTTCCGAGTAGTTGTGGGTTCTGTGTTGTTTCTGTTAGAAACACTGTATTCTTTAAATACTTAAGTTTAAGTCATTGTTTCACTTGAAGATCATACATTTCATAATTGTATTTATTCATTGTCAATGTTTTCTAGGTCCTCGTTTTCTTCTGTATTCTCTTTGTTCTTCAGACAACTTCTCTGAGATGTCATTTGATATTGTTTATGTTGTTTGCACGTGATGCATTTCCCATATACAAGTATACCGTGTGTTATTGGCTACATACATGCTTTGTTAAAATGTGGACATTTGGTTCAGCTGTTAATTTGTAACATTTGTAATTGTGGCTCACTCACGTTAAAAAACTATAGCTTACTGCTGATAGCAAATGCAAAGTAAAATGGCTGCACAATCTGAAAAACGGGAAAAAAACATTGCAGAATGAGTACAGTTCATGGAAGGTGTACAGGTCAATCAATTAAAGAAAAATGCTAAGGCTAAAAGAAAACACAAAAGACATGTTTATATCAGGGTCCTCCATTTTAAGCAAACAAATGACACACACATTGCACCTGGAGTCTTTTTGGATGTGCAGGAGTCTCTTTTTTGTCTCATTTATACTGTATATACACACACACACACACACACACACACACACACACACACACACACGCTAAAGTTAAATAACTCAGAAACTACAAAACATATCAAAGTAAAATCTGTGTGCCATAGAGCTGCCATCGATCCCCATTACAAATGTCTCAAATTTGAAAGAACTATATTTCTAAAACTATGAAACATTTAAAAGATTCCTTTTCAGGCATGTCCACCGTAAGATGAACCTAAATAGGTTTGAAATGGGGTTTCTATACGTGTAAGTATGTAGGACTATAGTTGCATGCCAAAGTTTGTGCTATTGCCATTGAGAATGCATTGGCGTTTAAGTTAAATAACTCAGAAACTACAAAACATTTAAGGCCTATTCATAGTCTGGATTTTCGGTGGTGAGGTGACCACCGCGGCACCGCTCCGGTGGTGAGCTGACCACCGGAACTGAAATAACGTTGAGCGGTGGTGAGTAAAAACAGAGAGAAGGGCTGGAGCGGTGGCGGTGGTTTGCTCTTCACCGCGGCTCGTGACGTCATGTTGTAGTTCGGTGGTCACCCCACCACCGTAAATCCAGACTATGTATGAGCCTTTAAAAGTAAAAAGTTCCAGCATGTGTCTCCACAGTAAGCTGAATTATAAAAACTGTGAATGGAGTTTCTAGGTGAAAGTGATTTTTTTGACGTGCCATAGAGCTGCCATTGAGCCCCATTATAAATGTCTCAAATTTGAAAGCACTGTATTTCTAAAAATATGAAACATTTCAAATATTCCTTTTCAGGCAAACATGTCCACCGTAAGATGAAGCTAAATAGGTTTGAATGGGGTTTCTATAGGTGTAATTATGTAGAACTAGTAGCATGCCAAAGTTTGTGCTATTGTCATTGAGAATGCATTGGGCGTTTAAGTTAAATAACTACAAAACATTTAAAAGTAAAAAGTTCCAGCATGTGTGCCCACATTAAACTGAATTATAAAAACTGTGAATGGAGTTTCTAAGGGAAAGTGATTTTTTGTGACATTTTGTATTTGTTTCTGCATATAATGTTGCATGGTTCTGCCTGATATATTGCTAAATATATCTCCCGCTATAGACTAATTAATAGTCTACTATTGCTAGTAATCCGAGATGATATTTCTATGATCCAACTTGGAGCATTATGTGCATATGAATGTAGTGCATCATGTATACAGTCACATTCCAACTCAATTAATTTATACCAAACCATAGTCCCAAAATTGATAAGATGCTGGGTGTTAATTTAATCTGCATATAGTAAAAAACAAAACGCCATGTAGGCCTATAAGCATAGTAGCTCTCTAGACTAGACAATAGTATCTCTATATTTATCATGACTATACAGAGTCTTCAAACTCTTCATGTTGTATCACATATTCGCTTGTGTAGCTTGTGTAACGTGCGTCATGGCCACATGAGGCCAACGGCTCGAACCGTGCCCTCCACTGGGGACATGAGGAGAGTGGGCTCCAGTGCGGTATTTACGAATACATTTAATTCAGATCTACGGGTAATCCGGTTAGTCCATGAATCATGGCTCATATGCAAACTTGATACAATGCAAATATTGCCTACTTGAATGGAACAAACACTGTAAATAAAGTGTGGGCGGCTCTTAAAAGAGCCTTTGGGTTGTTGGTAGATCAAGTCAGCATGATTAGCCTCCGAAGCCGTACAGAGTGACTCCAGACCATCAGAACACAGCACAAATAAAAGGGAGTCAAAACTCTGGTGTCTGGTCTTGTCAGGAAGCAGCTTTTGTTTGTCTGAGGGGATAAATACCACTTCAGACATGATAATGTCTGAACTTCAGAGCGGATAAATACCTCTTCAGACATGATCCGAGTCTCGGATTGGCAATGTTGTAGCCCAGAATGACAGGAGTGTAGGTGACAGTGATTGTCAGGTTGCCCACGTGTTTGGCCATATCTATCACTGCTTCTGGGTCCATATGTGGGTCTGTGGGTAGTGTGAACTGGACTCTTTCCATTGTGGTCTTGTAGTTGTGCAGGAATGAGATGTGTTCAGCTCTCAGGTCCTCCTCTATGTCTCTGATTGTGTGTGAAAGGGTTGATATCTTCCTGTCCAGATCCTCAAGACTCTCCTTCATCATCCGACACTTCTGCTGCTCTTCCTCCTTCAGTGCAGTGATCCTAATATCCTCTTCCTCTTGTAGAAACATATGAAGCTTCTTAAACTGCCCCTTTATCTGCCATTCCATGTTCATGGCCTGGATCTTAATGTATTCTGCTGTTTGGTCACAGTTTGTTCTAAAGTCATTGAAAACCCCCAGTTTCTTCTGTAAAGGTGTCAGTGATCTCTGGACTTCCTCCCTGCGGTCCAGTGCAACTTCACACATGGTTCTGGATATGTGGTTGGTGTGTTTTTCTGAATGAAGACACACAAGGCACACCGGCTGTTGACATTCCAGACAGAACAGCCTTAGTTTCTCAGCGTGCAGACGGCAGAGATCCTCTGACCCTGATGGCGGTGTTCGGCGTTTCGAAGCTCTCTGCTGTCTCTCCTGTGTGACAGTTTCACACAGGTTCTTCAGAGCCAGGTTGCAGGGTGGATTAGTCGTTGGAGATATCTCCTTACAAACAGGACATCCTGCTATCTTCTTCTCTCCCCACCATCTCTGCAGACAGGCTTTACAGAAGCTGTGGCTACACGACAGGACAACAGGATCTTTAAAGATGTCATGACACACAGGACAGAAGAAATCCTCTTCTGAAAAAGAAAACTTTGAAGACATTTCGTTTCCCTTCGGGGGAAGCCGCAAACTGCCCGAGACAGGTATTCAGCCTGAAGTTGACTTTCACTGTGAGTCCTGGATCTTGTTGAAGTCCCTTGAGCCAGCAGTAGGTTCCAGTGGTCTGGGTCGTGGATGGAAGGACAGTCTGTCTGGAAGGTGTGTCGGTTTGATCTGAAGCTGAAGCTTTTATCATGTGTGATGAGTCTGGCAGGGGGTGTGGCTTTGACACCCCACAGACCCATTACATGCAAATCTCTCTCTCTCTCTCCTCTCTCTCTCTCTCTCTCACACACACACACACACACACACACACACACACACACACACACACACACACACACACACACACACACACACACACACACACACACAGACCTTTAATTAACTTTGATTAAATTGATTAAAATCAATTCTGTCTATCAACTGATAGACATGTTGATTAGATTTACACCACAACTTTGTTTTGTACAGAAGTGTCTCATTCCAGGACTATGAATATTTAGTATCTGCAGATGGTTTTGGTCTGAACTGTGAATTCAAATGTTGATTCAACAATGATAACAATGCATCCCCTCCCGCACAGGGTGGAGCCTGCGTGATTGAGGTGATCCAAGTACTTGATCACACATTTAAATCCATTTGGTTTTGGCATAACTAACAATTATATAACTGTATAATTGCTATACAGTTATATTATTGTTAGTTACACAGTTACAAATTTAGACCAAACCAAAAGCACCCTTCTCCCAAATTAAATTACATATACAGTATGTTGAAATACCCTCAACACTCCTAGACATTAACTTTGTTCATGTAATGAGTTTCATTAGCAATTTCATCAAAGTAATGTTGCATTGGTATGTCTATTGGTATCACATGCTGTAGTTTAACAGTCTTGCTGTTTATGCATTACTGGTTGATTTTATCACATTATCTGATATGCAAAACACTTCCATGTCTGTCCATTTGGACATATATTGTGTCACAACATTTACTAAAAATAGGTGATCTTGTCCTACCTCAATGATTCCTTAACCATTCATTTCAAGTGTTTTGGCGTAGGTAATTATTATTATTATTTTATTATTTTTGTTTTTTTTAAGGGACAGACAGTAGGCTGACAGGAAACGGGAGAGAGATGGGGGAAGACATGCAGTAAAGGCCGTGTCTGGCTCTGGAGTCAAACCCGCGGCACACTGCGACTGGATTACCAGTCGGGTGCCCAGATGGTTACGCCACCGCCTGGGCCAAGGTAATTCTAATCAATGTGCGGGATTTCGGTTCTCCAACATTTAAGAGGGGAAGTTCAGAATTTATATGAAATAATAAAAACAACAACATAGTTATTTTAATCTAGTCTGAAATCATTTGAGTAAAATTCCTTGGTTATTACCTGTCTAATCAACAGGTAAAATCCTCAATGTTTGTTTGATTGATTGATATTTATTAACAGTTTGCAGAATTACAGTACAAGCACAACTCAATTCCAAAAACGGTTAACTGTGAGTGGACGACCAAATAAAGCAGTGGAGTGGGATGTTCTGAAGCCGGATTGAAATCCGTACATATATATATTTTTTGTGGCAAGATACTTTTCAAACTGTTCATAGACAATTTTTTTCCATCACTTTCCGAGATGGAGCTAATGTTAATTCAGCCATTTGTACCTGGAGTTAAATTGTGCGGCTGGCATGAAAAGCCTGATATGATGAAGGCCTGATGGACTCAAACATTGCTTCAATGACTCAATAAAAAGTGAATGTTGGGTTCTAATACAATTACGATTTTAGTATAATCTACACATGAAGGATTATGTTAATGTAATTGAAATTAATCTACATTGTCAGGCTTCTGTAAAGTAGTTCATACAAACAGTACATTATAGTGTGTTGCTTAACAAATAATGACATAATGCCTCATTTGCAAGTTACATGTCTGAGCAGTATACTAATTCACAATTTTGTCTGGTGATGACTGACGCATGCACGCACACACACACACACACACACACACACACACACACACACACACACACACACACACACACACACACACAGGGAAAATCATGTATGGGGATTTGGTATCTAATTCTGCACATTTAAATATTGACTGGACTGATATGAATAGTAAATGTATATATGATAAAATATGTGATGACTTATTTGGTGGCATTTTCCCCTTCAAGTACCTCGACAATATGCAGAAGCGGGTATGCATTAAAAATAATAGTAGTAAAAATATCTCCGAAAAGAAGAGAGACGTCATGTGGCTGGTCTCTGTGAGGAGACTAGCTGTACGAGCAGTAGTAAAATGGATGGTGGTGCAGATGAGACTATTGAACACCTGCTAGTGGACTGCCAAAGGGCCAGCCTTGTATGGGGGAAAATGCCACAAATTGGTTTTAAAATTAAGATTAACTATAATGCTGCCATGTATGGGGTGTTCGAGGAAAGGATGTCTGCCCTAGAACAGGATTTTTACTGGACTGTTGTTTGCACCGTAGTAAACAAACTGTGGACAACCAGGTGTGCCATGGTAATTCACCAGGAGGCCATCTCGGGAGAGGTGGTCTTCAAACAGATCCAAACGGAGCTAAAAAGACAAAGAACTCTTGACACAAAAAAAAGAAACTGACCCCATGGCACCTATTAACATTGTAAAAAACAAACAAAAAAAAACACACTTTTGTTTTGAAATGCATTGATTGATTTATTTATTTATTAATGTAACTTATGTATATATGTAATTCTGCATGAATTGTAAACCTGAATAATTTCTCAATAAAGTATATATAAAAAGCGGAAAACCGGAGGAAAGGCCAGGGCGAAGGCTAAAGCCCCATTCAGACTGAAGAAGCAGAAGCTAGCTTCTGCTTCTTCGTCCCATGTTATCTCTATGCAGAACAGCTTCTGCGTTTAAAAGCTGGAAACACAGCTTTTTTTTGTTTTTGCGTTTTTTTTTTCTCACCGGACCTTAACTTTAAAGCAGCTTTTAAAAGCTGGAGCTTTAAAAATCTGCGTGTAGCCAATCAGAGCACAGCGTGGTTTGAGGAGGCGGAGTTGAGCTCATTTTACAAAACCGAAAACCCTCTGGAAAGCTGTCCGACCCAATTGTCCGCATTAAAAAAAAAACTTTTTGAATATGGGCTGTATATGAAATATGAATGGATATTTGGCAAGACCATAGCATATTTTGTGATAGAAATTAAAGTTTATATGAGAAACAAGTTGTCGAAGCGGTGAAAACAGGTTGTGTTCCGTGTGCCGTCGCGAGTGTCACGTTTCTGGGGACAAGTCATCGTGCATTCACCCCCCCCCCTCCGGTTCTCATCGAAGCTATGGATGGACTACTGAACTGAACTCTCCGGAACGCTATCCGTCGCTGACGCTGATTGTGGACTAAACAGTGCACACACACACGGTTGATAAATTAGCAGATATAGATAGATAGACAAACAACTAAACAATAGTTGTGTCGGGAGTTTTCGCCAAAACCTTCCCCGAGAAGAGGGAAGCAGCAGCCCGCTCTCAGCGCGTTTCTGTGCCGATCCTCGTGTGTCTCTCGGTAGTATGTTGAAGCTTTTGCGCCGTCAATCAATACCTTTATAAATAAATAATTAATAGCCTTTATATCAGTTGTATGTACCCCCCCCCCCCCCACACACACACACACACACACACACACACACACACACACACACACACACACACAGTACACCCCAGTACTGGAACGCCGAGGAGAGCTGTGCTCGGAGACGATTTGCGGGACGTTTCCTCGCACTAAAATTAATTGCCCTTGTCGCGGGACCTCGCCCTGAGCACAGGGCGTTGACCACTGGTGTACGCTCCTCGACACCCAGTCTCAACTTAGGGGGTCCTCCGCGGGCCGGGCCACAGGGTCCAGAAGTCGGTCCACTTTCGTGTGTGTGTGTGTGTGTGTGTCGCTGCATTGTATGTTGATTGTTGAAACGTGGGCACCGTGAATCATACCTTTAAAAAATAATTAATAGCCTTTATATCAGTTGTATGTACCCCCTCTATTTATGCAATATGTTGCCCATGTTTTGTGATTGGTTTGCTGCGTTCTGAATCGATAAACCAATCGCATATATTTATTTGAGGGAATCATTTCAGACAGCGCCGAGATAGGAGCTCCCTTCCACGGGAGACTTGGGACTGAATGTCCGGAAATCGCACGCAAACATAAGCTGTTTTAATTGCTTTTACGACGTGCTGGATACATACAATTGTATTTCTACGGTATGCTCTTTCTAAATCAACATTAACATTACATACAGAGCCGCCATTTAAAACAATGCCCGGAGTGTTTCGCTCGTGGCCTAGGGGGGAGAGGAGAGCGGAGTGTGGGGGGGAGACATGAACACTGAAGACGGGGAGGATTGAGATCCGGTCCGTTCGGTTATTTACAAACAAGTTTACCAAGATTATATTATTTATTCATCCATACATAGGTTATGATGTAACTAAATATATCATTATTTCTCCTCTACAGTCGCTATTTTACATTTTAGACTTTCAAATGCGCATCTGCTCAAACTGCCCGTCTCTCGTCTCAAAGCCAGACAGCCAGTCCAGGCAGCTTGAGTGACAGGTACCTTGTACACGCCCACTTTCTCAAAAAAAAGCTGCGTCTTTTAGATTTCTGCTTCTGCTTTTTAAAGCAGCTTCTTCGGTCTGAATGGGGCTTAAGACCCGCTCATCCCGTGCCGGGCTCCAGTTCCCCGTAGGTCGTGTCCACAGGCTGCTGCGTAAAGGCAACTATGCCCAGAGAGTCGGTGCCGGCGCCCCGGTCTATCTGGCGGCTGTCCTCGAGTGTCTGACCGCTGAGATCCTGGAGTTGGCTGGAAACGCTGCCCGAGACAACAAGAAGACTCGTATAATCCCCCGTCACCTCCAGCCGCCAAGAAATAAACTTGCTTCATTTCGACTGAACAAACTCCCACAAAGGCTCTTTTAAGAGCCACCCACTGTTTCTATATGAGAGTAATTTCCAATATCCCTGTCAAAGTAAGCTCAATTCATAAGGGTATCGCTATTACGCTTCCTAGTTCATAAGACATACTTTAAATGTTTCCTGTCACAGTCTGACCATATGTCTGCATTAACAGCAAAGTGGATTATACTTATTAATGTATTTGTTCAGTTGTAATTACAAGTAGACCTAATTAATCAAATTACCCTACACTGTTACAATGATAGGTGTATTTACAACTTGGAGCATACAGCAGTGATTGCGGAAATTGCGGAAATGGAAATTGCGGAAATTGTAATTGCGGAAATGGTGGAAATGGAAATTGCGGGAAATGCGGAAATGGTAATTGCGGAAATTGCGGAAATGGAAATTGAGGAAATTGCGGAAATGGTAATTTCGGAAATTGTGTAAATTGCTCTTCACTTATAGCTATCTATTTTCAGGTAGATTGTTTTATTTTACTCAGTCAGCCATATCACTACTCATTTTTTTTCATGAAAAAGGTCATAGCTGGGTAATCTATTTTCAGGCAAATTGTGTTTATTGTATTTTATTTTACTCAGCCATAACAATTTATTTTCTGTTAACCAACTTGCTGGCTGGCAGGCAGGCAGACAGCTACTCATAGACAGGCAGACAGACAGCTACTCATGGAGAATTGGACAGGCAGGCAGACAGCTACTCATAGACAGGCAGCCAGACAGCTACTCATGGAGAATTGGACAGGCAGGCAGACAGCTACTCATGGACAATTGGACAGGCAGGAAGGCAGACAGCTACTCATAGACAGACAGACAGCTACTCATGGACAATTGGACAGGCAGGAAGGCAGACAGCTACTCATAGACAGACAGACAGCTACTCATAGACAATTGGGCAGGCAGGCAGACAGCTACTCATAGACAGACAGACAGCTACTCATGGACAATTGGACAGGCAGGAAGGCAGACAGCTACTCATAGACAGGCAGACAGACAGCTACTCATAGACAATTAGGCAGGCAGGCAAACAGCTACTCATAGACAGGCAGACAGACAGCTACTCATGGACAATTATGCAGGCAGGCAGACAGCTACTCAGACAGGCAGACAGCTACTCATGGACAATTGGACAGGCAGGCAGACAGACAGCTACTCATAGACAGGCAGGCAGACAGCTACTCATAGACAGGCAGACAGTAAGACAGCTACTCATTGACAGACAGACAAATAACTACTCATGGACAGACAGACAGACAGACAGACAGACAGACAGACAGACAGACAGACAGACAGACAGACAGACAGACAGACAGACAGACAGGCAGGCAGGCAAAGAGCTAATCATGTTATGTTATTATAACAGCTACTCATGTTATGTGCAATAATTTGTGCAGTTATGGAAACAGCTCTTTGTGTTTATGCAAGGAAATGTAACACATTTATTTATTTACATATTGTGTGCATGCACATTGTACTTTGATACATTTTGCGAAAATAAAGCAATTGAAAGAGAGAAGTTATCAAGTATCATTAATGTCGTAATTTTATCTACTGGCCCCTGGCCCCTTGCCATTTTTGTAATGTGGCCCACAGGTAAATCTATTTGAGTATCCCTGGCATACAGCACCTTAACTCGCGTGGATGATAACATTGGCTTTCAATACGCATTGAAGCGAATGCAATAGCACTACCGGTATATGAATCTATTCTACAGGTTCACAAGCTCCTCTAAACAGAGGTAGGAGACTCACACTGTCTTTGTTACTGCATAATGTTCTCCCGCCCGCAGGATCTATTGTCCCGCTAAAATACAGACCAGGGGAATATATCATAATACACATTTGAGTGAATCTATATTTCAATAGTTCTATTCCACGCTACAAACTAAATCCATTTATAACACACGTTATAATCTCTTATATAAACTAGTCAGTGTATGTATTTACAGTATTTGTGACAGTTTTAAAATATTTTGAAAACTCGGTTCAACATAAAAGATGCAGACTGTTTGTAACCTCGATGTTATCTTTATATGATGTAATGAATGAATATAATGTCAAGCCTTGGATATCCTTTGTACTGTGATATTTTGTTAAATTGTGGAAAATCAATACAATTATTTGAACCATAGCTGTGATGAGTGTCTGACTTCACAGAACTAAACGTATGGGTGTATTGTATGCGAGATGAATTGGGTTTTCGGTACTAGTTGGTGTGATGTTGACCTAGTATAGTCCAAAGTCAGATCTATGTCTTATAGGATTTGATAGTCAATTTCACTGCAGGGAATGCACAAGGCCTTATGCAAAAATGGAATAAACTCTGTAGAGAAAACGTGGGCGGCTCTTAAAAGAGCCTTTGGGTTTTTGGTAGATCAAGTCAGCATCATTAACCTCCGAATCCGTACAGAGTGCGTCCCTGTCTCTTCAGAGCATAGACAACATCCATCGCGGTCACGGTCTTTCTCTTGGCGTGTTCGGTGTAGGTGACGGCGTCACGGATCACGTTCTCCAGGAACACCTTGAGGACACCGCGGGTCTCCTCGTAGATCAGACCAGAGATACGCTTCACTCCACCACGGCGAGCGAGACGGCGGATAGCGGGCTTGGTGATTCCCTGGATGTTATCACGAAGGACCTTGCGATGACGCTTGGCGCCTCCCTTTCCCAGACCTTTTCCTCCTTTTCCTCGCCCTGACATTTTGAGATGAGCTGTAGTTGCAGTTAGAAAACTGAATGATTAGAGAGCTCAGAGCCTTGCCTTTTTATGTGTGTTCTGAGGACGTAAGGGAGGACAGGCACCCACAGAGAGAGCTTCGTGGGCGTTGCCAATGTGCACCCTCCCCCCACACATACTCCTCCCCGTGGTCACGTCACCCATTTGTTTTTACAGTAATTGCTATTGAACTGTATAATCATATAATTGCTGTTGTTTTTTGTCACTCCAATATTGCTTTCCCTGTTTTTATTGGCATTATTCTGCTTCTTTTTAACTCCCTAATAAAGTTGATTTTACATGTTGCTTTTTCTTGCACCTCATGTGTAAAGTGTATTTGGGTACTCATTACTCAGAAAAGTGCTACATAAGTTTGAGATATCATTATTAAATATTAAATAATATAATTATTATCATGCAAGAGCCTGATACAATACTTTATATGTAAACATTTGTAAATTTAAATAATAACATTCCATGACTTCATGGCTTATTTTCCTATGCTTTAGGGCCTAAAGCATAGGAAAATAAGCCATGAAGTCATGGAATGTTATTATTTAAATTACTACATTATCGAGAGTAGGCCTAAAGTTTAGGCCTACTCTCGATAATGTAGGCCTTTATGATTTGGAAATAATGTCAATTGTCCACTATTCAATGTTGATTTGAACCAAACTGATTCATGGTTTAGCGAAATTAGGTGTGAAGAGACATGCTGGATTAGAACTGGCCTTTTAATAATTGGTGGTTTGACTTCTAACACATAATATTGTTTTATGGATATATGGCTGTTGTTATTGAATGTTATTGTTTTGTTTAGCTGTTTTTGAATAGCTGTGTCTGATAATCCCATGTGGGATGGGTTAATTGGTCTGGACACGAAAATAAAATATTCATTAATTAATTCACACAGGTATAAACTGACTGGTGCTCACATGATCATCATTATAGTGAAGATAGGTTACTCTTATAAAATAATGTGGTTGGCTCTTAAAAGAGCCTTTTGTGGGTATAAAATGGAGCACACGGTTTACTTCTTTTTGGGCGCTGCCTTCTTTGCCGCTTTGGGTTTGGCAACCTTCTTGGCTGGAGCCTTCTTGGCTGCTGCGGGCTTCTTAGCCACTTTCTTGGGGCTCTTGGTGGCCTTCTTCGGGCTTTTAGCTACTACTTTCTTGGCAGCAGGCTTCTTGGCTTTCTTGGGTGATTTCTTGGCGGCTACAGGCTTCTTTGCTGCCGCCTTCCTGGGTGATTTCTTAGCCGCTGCGGGTTTCTTGGCTGCAGCGGGCTTCTTTGCTTTGACTGCTTTCTTAGCAGCAGGTTTCTTTACCTTCACTGCTTCTGCCTTGTTAATCTTGAAGGAGCCAGACGCGCCGGTGCCTTTGAGCTGGACCAGGGTGCCTTTGGTGACCAGGCTCTTGACGGCGGTCTTTACGCGGACCTTGTTCTTCTCCACATCGTAGCCGCCGGCAGCCAGAGCCTTCTTGACCGCAGCGAGAGAGACACCGCTCCGCTCCTTGGAGGCGGACACGGCCTCGACGACCAGCTCAGCGACGCTGGGGCCGGTCTTCTTGGGTGCTGCCTTCTTCTTGGAGGCCTTGGCCGGAGCTGGTGCTGGAGCGACTTCTGCCATTATTCTCTCGGATAGTAGATTGCTGTTCCTTCTCGAAAGTAAACTCCCACAGTGTGATGCTGAAAGCTCTGAAGGGGCTGGACTTAAACACCACAAGAGAACCATGTAGACTCAACACACACAGCAGCTCTACTGTAGTATCTTAATGTGACACTTTTGTGTTTTCTCCTCGAGTAGAACATCATATAACTATCTACTGGGTATATTATGTAATGCAACAAAGAGCTGACCAGTTAACACACATGCTCCTTTTTTACATTAATACATCTGAGATTAAAAAGGGCACTCTAGTTTTTAAGTTATATGATAAAAACACCAGCCTTCCAGAGTCCGACACCAGCGTTTACTAGATCATTTGTCTTCTAAAACATTTTAAACTACGATAAATTAACAATGATACTCAAACTCGTCTTAGCAGACATGCATGGCGACGCAATAACATAAACTATACGTTTGTTTTGTCTTCCGTTTTCCTACAAACAGAAGGTTTTCTGACACAAGTAAACACACTCCAGTTTAGAACAGCATGGTGGAGTTGATACCAACTTCCAATGACAGAGGTTGTAACACTTGGTCAATTTGTGGTCAAAAACATATTGCTATCAAAATACAGAAAACGACACGTGTTTTCATCTTCAATCAACTGCATGTAATTGTGCATGTAGGCTATATGTATTTGGTTATGGCACACATACACTTTCACTGATATGCCTACACTCCTTCCATGCATTACCACTAACAATAATGTGATGATATAGGCAGACAAATGTAACTTTGGAACATGATGTTGTATGTTGGCATGAATTACTTAACTTAAACTGGTGTGTACAGTAGACTATACTTTTGTATTAATACAAAAGTATTTGTTGTAGTGTCACATTATTGACAACATGGAGACTAGAATGTATTGTATGGACACTACTTCATATGTATTATTTTCAGAGCCACCCACACTTTCAATATTTTATTCAGATAAGTTTCATGATCAATGAGGCCAATAATGAACTACTTATATGTAACCCGTTCTCAACAGTGATAGTAGTAATGGATGAATTAATCAGAGGTGGCAGTGCATATTTGAGAAGCGTCTGACTGCAGGGCAGGATTGATTGATCAGGAAGTCTCTGCGAGGGGGGAGGGCATTGATCAGGAAGTATTTGCAAGGGTGGGGGCGGTCCATGGGAGCTTGTTGTTGTCCGCATGCCATGTCCGCTTATTATAAGCGACTTGTATTATTATCGTTATTTGTATTATTATTAATATTATTATTAATTTAATATGCTGCTATGCTTCTAGCTCTGCTATTTTCAAACAGTTGATGAACATTAGATTTAAATTAGCTAATCTGTTGCAATTTGTTGAGTGGCTTCTTTTCAACATTTCTGTTGCAAAATCTGGCACCACTTACAGCCTGTTTGCTGCAGTTCTTTCCACTTTCCAGACGCTTCTTGTTCTTTCTCCTCTCTCATCGAAGCAAGGTACGTAAAACCAGCAAGACAATATTAATATTATAAGTATAACTTAATATAAATGTAAACGTTCTGCAGTGCAAACTATAGCCTTATGAACAGGAGTTAATGAGTTCGTTTTTATTTTCTTTCTTGCCTGCTCGAGTAGCTTAGCCTCTTACTAACACAACAAGCAATATTCCGATTCTAACTTATGAAGCTAAACTACCATTAATACCATAAATATGAAATAAATGCTTAAACATGTAGCCAAAGTGTTAGGTTATTCAGCAACAGCTAGCATGGCTGCATACAACATACATCCCTGCTTCTGGTGACATATTATTTTAATTTGTGAGGTCTGTTAAATGATGGATCATTTTTATTAGTTTAATACTTTAAAAAGATTACTGTTATTGTTACAGCATAGGCAAATTGACAGATCTATGGCCTTTATGCCTGTCTACAGATGTAGATTATCTGCTCTGCAAATTCAGTGTAATTGTTAAAATTGTCTTGTTTCTTGCAGATGCATCGTTGCAGATGCATCGTTCCATATTGACCACCAATGAGTCTGTACAGCTCAAACAATGTACAACCTGCTGTACACTGTACCACTGCTCATATTAAAACTGCAATCGCTTTTGAAGGTATGTATAAGCTTGTTTTTTATTTTTAGGATGTATGTCTGGATGTACTGTAGAGAGGAGGCATTTTCATTATCTTTCAAATTGACATTGGGACTTATTCAGACTGTTGGCCTTGGCCAGGCAGGGTGTGTTATTCATGCACTCATTTCACCCAGGTTCCATCTCTGCAACGCATGCAATTTGTGTGTTCAGTGAGTCAGTCTAGTGACTGCCAGTGGTCTATGAAGGATGGATTTCCCCTTAAGTACATTTGAAATGTAAGAACGCTTCATGAGTTGGTGCTGTGTGTGTATATTATATACTGTATATTAATTTGTCATATTGTATGTCTCCCCTCCCTCTAGATCTGCGCATCATTAGATGCTGTCTTAACTGCAGATCAGACACATCTCAGGCACACTATCATTGTCCCTGCGGTGTAAGAACACCCTTTTAAGGGCTGATGCGATGAGAAAACACCTGCCGAAGTGCAAACTCTATTCAGGTCAGCTGTCCAGCCCTCCTCAGTCTGCCAGCCCTGCGATGCACAGTGGTCAGTCTGCCAGCCCCGCGATGCACAGTGTTCAGGCGCCCAGCCCTTCTGAGCCCTCTACCCATTCCAGATGCCCGCACTGCTCTAAAGTCATGTACCGGAAGAATCTCCGTCTTCACATTGCACGCGCACATTCAGAAACGAACAAGGACATAACTGCCATAAGCCACCTTGCAGGTGTATGTGTAGATGCTAAGAATGGCATTTCAGCTGTCCAGAGAACTGGCCATGGCTTTTCTACACCGATACATGTCCAACGGAAATGCTGGGGAGAAAAACAGAGAACACGGTGTGAATTGGATGAATGCCTGAGCTACCTGCAGTTGGCACAACGGAGTGGTCTTCCTTATGATCAGTGTGAACACATCCGTTCACTAGATTACTGTGATCGCATAGTTACTGAGGAACCTCTGGACATGTCAATCCTGGACAAAATGGTTGCTGGTTTTGGACGTATAGCTCCATATATGGGCACAAAAGGGGCCAGGTCCACAACAAACAAATCACTGGCCCCTTTTGTGCCCATATATGGAGCTGAGTGGACCTGGCCCCTTTTGTGCCCATATATGGAGCTGAGTGATTGCTGATGCAACACACTCCATATTTGGATAGCGGGACAGACAGACACACAGACAGACAGACATGATCTGCTAGGTCTCATAGTAAGTGCTCACTGCGTTTGCAACTAGCTAGCTACACCTTACAGAATCTGACTATTTTTGACTTATAGAACCAAAGACATAGGACAGACTAGTGCCTAATGTATGCTCCGTCGCACGCAAAAATAACAGACCTTCAAACTCACAATGCAAATCAAATGGAGGTGTTGTGAGCTTGTAGGTTCGCTATTGTAGTAGTAAAGTATGAATGAGGCATAACACCCTGGGGTAGTGATTTTCTGAGGTGTAGGAGCTATGTGATGCTTGGCTGCAGAGTGCATCCAAGCAAATGTACACAATGTTAAGGATGTTTACTTTGTAAAATGCTTTGTTATCTGGGCTGAATTTGTTCTTTTTATCAAACATTTGCAATGCGACTGTGTGGTAAACCCTTAATATAAACATAGATAACGTGGTTGTAATTGATACACATTCATTTGATTACAAAGTTGTATTCTTTAAGCAATAAAGAAAAGGATAAAAGGTTTTCACTATGTTGTGGCTCTATTGTTGTTTCCAAACACATGCAGTGTTGCAGGCTTTCTGCTTGTTTTATTGAATTGCCACTTCTCCCAGGTCCATGTACTGCTCTGGAAGTCCATGTTGGTACCTCCCAGGTGGGTGGATGCTGCTATGACACGTGTAATATGATACCATGAACTATGATAAGTGTAATAGTATAGTGTAGTGTAACGGTGTAGTAAGTGTTTATGAAGATGTAGAAACCATTTAGACGTTACTTTGAATCACAAAATATGTATTGTATACAGAGTTTCCATAATTGTGCCCACAGATTAAAGCACTGTCACACTATTCATTGGTTTATACAAGTGTTATAGTCTGACATCCAGGAGTGATCAAATGTGATAGCAGTTGCCAGTTTCAGAAGAGAAGCAGAGTGAGTATACATACTGTTTTAGGGTAATAGTCTGAATATGCAAAACCACAATACCACAGTGTCGTAGGGTTAGTGGGTTATAGCCGGGTTTAAATAGGTAACAATTATTGAAAAGAAAAAAATGTTATAATATACTGTACCACCATGTACCATAGATGGACATGACCAACATAATACACCAACAGACAGCCGGAATTGTCCTGGTCCCCATAGGCCTACTGAGTTTAGGAGGACGTAGAAACCAATTTTGACATGACCCCAGAAGAGCAGTTAAACATCTAAGTTAACCATCTAACCTCCCCGAAAAGGCCTGTCTGTCCTGAACTCTTATCCATATTTATACATTATGGATAATTAGTATGGACTTATTTGGCTCAACTGCTGTCATACCTCACATGGTAGTGATATTGTTGGAGCGCAGAGTGAAGGTGACTGCATATCTTTTACACCTACTGCAGTAAGTGTAGGCTATATGTTACTACTCCTTAGTCCTTACTAAGTTACTACTATGACCAAACAACCTATTTATTATCCATCCAGATTGTTGAATTACTGTGGAACAAACTATTGAAGAGACTTTATTGATAGTGCCTCCTAAGAAACCAGGTGGGACCAAAAAAGGGTTGCTCAACCTTATGCCTGGAGTGCTCTCCAGTGAATGTCCAGCAGTCTGTGATTAGGGGGACACTGGGGAGGCACTGGGCAGACACTGGGGAGGCACTGGGGAGACACTGGCGAGGCACTGGGCAGACACTGGGGAGGCACTGGGGAGAAACTGCAGCCACTGGGGAGACATTGGGGAGGCACTGGGGAGACACTGCGGGGAGGCACTCAAGGGGACACTGAGGAGGCACTCAGGGGACACTGGGGAGGTACTGGGGAGCCACTGGGCAGACACTGGGGAGGCACCATGGCGGACACTGGGGAGGCACTGGGCAGACACTGGGCAGACACACACACGCATGATTTTTTTTTTTTGTCAGCTTGGGTACCCCCTGGCTATGCGTCGCGTACCCCTAGCCCGCGGACCCCACTTTGGGAACTGCTGCCATAAGCATTACACTTGTTTACAATAGGGCCCACGATTCCCCCCGTCCAAAACGGCCGAGATACGCCGGGGACCCCCGCGGACCCCCACCCGGGCACGGGGCCGAGTCCCTGAGGGCGGCCCGGTCGCAACGAGATTCCCCCTGTCCAAAACGGACCAGAGACGGCCGAGATACGGCGGGGACCCCCGCGGACCCCCCGCGGACCCCCCGCGGACCCCCACCCGGGCACGGGGCCGAGTCCCTGAGGGCGGCCCGGTCGCAACGAGATTCCCCCTGTCCAAAACGGACCAGAGACGGCCGAGATACGCCGGGGACCCCCGCGGACCCCCACCCGGGCACGAGACCCACGGGGCCGAGTCCCTGAGGAGGGAACAAGGGAACGCCCTTTTCTGTTTCCGTTTATCTGTTTCCGTTTCCGTTTTTGTGTTTCCTCTACTCTGGTTGATGTTGACTTGCCCCGCCTCCCCATAGAGTAGGGCGCCTCCCCCCCTTGCAGCTACTTCCTGATCAATGCCCTCCCCCCTCGCAGAGACTTCCTGATCAATCAATCCTGCCCTGCAGTCAGACACTCTTGGCATATTTAGGTGAGGCGACTTTGAGACAAGCTTGGTTATGGTTATGTAGCCTCACACAGCTGGACTGAAGTTAACATTATAGAGGGGACGCAGTGATGTGCCAGATAAAACTGTTTTCTTTCTCCTTTTATGTTGAACTGGCACAACATAAAAGGAGAAAGAAAACAGTTTGATCTGGCTGAAAGGTTGTGATTATTTGGGTCAGGATGTATTTTTTTTCCCCTAGCAATGCTGATAAACAGCACCAACATCACTTTAACCATATGTTCAAATTGTTTTAAGAATAGCAGATCTACACGATCACACATAGTCACAGACTTGCAGTGTTGTTGTTTTTTGAGGGGATGTCAAAGACTTTGCTGTGCGTGTGTAAACACAAACTTTGTCCTTGAAATGTCATTGACAATGAATGGCCAGTTTTACATCATTGCCCCAATACAAACATGAAATGCCATTGACAATGAATGGCCAGTTCTGAGTGTTTGTGTTAACACAAACATTGAAGACGTATGATGATAAGAGTCCCCCTCACTTCACACGGGTGTGATTTTTGAGCCCCTCCTATAAACAGCTTTTGTCCACGTCTCATATTTGCTATTGACAAAGAAATTCATTCGGAATGAATGGATTCATTCCAGTCATCAGAATAAAAATGCTCATGTAAACACCTCGATTGGAATAGAATATCCCATTCCGGTATAGATCACCACACTTAATTCTGAATGCTATACTGGGAGTTTGGAATACATTATTTTACACATGTCTGCCCTTAGTAGACTATAGTGTTTTATGCCCATGCAGAAATGCGCTATTTTACCCATTGAATAATACAAATATACCAGTTATAATACCCATAATAAAATGCGCTATTTGCAAACCCATCAGCGAATTACAATTGACAATTTCAGTGTATGGATGGTGGTATGTTTTTTTTGTTCTGGGTGAAGGCTGTGTAATTGCAGGGACAGCGCTTCAAAATATATTTTTATTTGATCAGGTAGCCGTTAGTGTTTATCGGCTATTCATCTCTTACGGTATAACGGTTATGGGTTGGCCATCTCTACAATCCAGTTATATTCTGAATTAATTTGTCAACAATTGATAGGAATACTAGTATTCAGGTTCCATGTAAACAGTTTTTTAGTGCATGTAACCATGTAACTGCCAGTGTAGTAGTATAGTCTGCCTCAGGACTGTATACATGTAGGGAATAATTTATCTTTAAATAACACATTAGGTGGCTCTTAAAAGAGCCGTTTTGGGTTGTGGCAGTGACGGATTTGTTTAAGCACGTTCTCCACGGATACGACGGGCTAGCTGGATGTCTTTGGGCATGATGGTCACCCTCTTGGCGTGGATGGCGCACAAGTTAGTGTCTTCGAACAGACCGACCAGATAAGCCTCAGCCGACTCCTGGAGAGCCATGACTGCGGAGCTCTGGAAGCGCAGGTCGGTCTTGAAGTCCTGGGCGATCTCCCTCACCAGGCGTTGGAAGGGCAGCTTGCGGATCAGCAGCTCGGTGGATTTCTGGTAACGACGGATCTCCCTCAGAGCCACTGTACCGGGACGGTAACGGTGAGGCTTCTTCACTCCACCGGTGGCCGGCGCGCTCTTACGAGCTGCCTTGGTGGCGAGCTGCTTCCTGGGCGCTTTGCCGCCGGTGGACTTACGAGCTGTCTGCTTAGTTCTTGCCATAGCTTCTTCTATCAATGCTCTGAGTAGTAGAATATTTTTCTCAGAGCAAACTGCTGTCTTTTATTAGCGCCTCGGAGCCGCAGTCGTCCTCTGATTAGTCAGTGGTCAGGAACCTCCTTGTTTGGGGAGGTACCATGCATCACTGGCACCGATTGGAGAAGAACTTTACAAACGTTGCTGCTTTAATAGCTAATAAATACTTTGGAATAGAAGTTTCCACTGCATATCGAAAAAAATTAAATGCATTTCTCTATCTTGTATGACACGGCGCAAATAATAAAAAAAAATCTACTTGTGACAACAAAAAAAAATGGGGACATATCTTGTCTTAATACATGATTAACACTCACAACATATTGATGTGGTCAAACTTTGGACACTTGTGTGCTTTTGACACACAGAAGTGATGATGATGAACTAAAATGTGCCTTGCACTTGAATGCAGCAGTTTGCTCACTTTTTGCAACAATACAACTTGTTTAAAGAGAGAGAAAATGGCAAGAACCAAGCAGACCCCACCCCACCTAAAGCTGACTGCCTGCCGCCCTAAACTGACTATCTTATTAGCATAATAAAACGCCAATTGTATGTACATACTTTATGTAAATTTAGCCTACACTACATTTAGTGTCATATTGCATGGATAATCCAGTTCCTCTGAGAGACGTGTGGTCAAGAACCTCTGTCTTTGGGAAGAGTCAGAGTTTAGACTGGGAGGAAGCGATCACACCACTAGCAGTGATTGGTGGGGAACTCATACACACTCAGCCCGCGCTCTCATCGTCTCTATGATTGGTGGGGCGCACAGCCGCACACACAGAATGTACTACGTTGAATGTATAAAAGGTCTCGCACGCCTCTACTCCAGCATATTTCTTCGAGTGCTTATTATTCTAGAAGTAAACCTAACCTACTACAAAATGAGTGGCCGAGGAAAAACTGGAGGAAAGGTCAGGCAGAAGGCCAAGACCCGCTCATCCCGTGCCGGTCTCCAGTTCCCCGTAGGTCGTGTTCACAGGCTGCTGCGTAAAGGCAACTATGCCCAGAGAGTCGGTGCCGGCGCTCCGGTCTATCTTGCGGCTGTCCTCGAGTATCTGACAGCTGAGATCCTGGAGTTGGCTGGAAATGCTGCCCGCGACAACAAGAAGAGTCGTATCATCCCCCGTCACCTCCAGCTGGCCGTCCGCAACGACGAGGAGCTCAACAAACTGCTGGGTGGAGTGACCATCGCTCAGGGCGGTGTGCTGCCCAACATCCAGGCTGTTCTGCTGCCCAAGAAGACCGAGAAAGCCGCCAAGAAATAATTTACTTAACTCGACTTAACAAACCCCCACAAAGGCTCTTTTAAGAGCCACCCACTGTTTCGGCATAAGAGTGATTTCCAATATTCTAATAGCTTAACTTAATATTTATCCAGTCTGTCCGCATGTCTGCAATCATAACTGCACATCGGGTTATTGCTTAATTTCTTCAGTTGGAATGGGGGGAAAAAGTGAAATGAACCCAAACTGCTTCGTGGTAGTTCATGCATTATTTGTCTGAGGTCTAAATGTCTAATGCACATTTATGCTCCAAATGCTGTTCGTGTAATGCTTGCATGATATCTAGTAATTATTTCAGCATGTAACCACAACACTTTAATTTATAAGATGTATCGACACATGTCTGAGCATAGCCCCATATGTGCCCTCTCCCTACGCTCGAGCTACAGAATGAGCGTAGGGAGAGGGCACATATGGGGCTAGTCTGAGCACTGTTATTGCTGTATTTCTTCAGTTGGAATGGAAACAAAGTGAAATTAACCCACACTGCTTCGTTGTAGTTAATGCATTATTTCCCCGCTCTATTCTACATAATGTTTAATGTACAATAATGCTGTTCGTGTAATTCTTGCATGATATCTAGTAATTTTCTTTCAGCGTGTAAGCACAATATTTATCTACACATGTCTGAGCACTACGGATTTACACACAACTGGTAGTGGTTTAGCCGAGATGCATTGTAATGGCCATGTTCATTATATACATATTTGGTTAAACTCCTCTTGGAAAATATGGGTGGTCCTTAAAAGGACCGTTGTGTTTAGAGCAGACAGAAGAGTTTACTTGGAGCTGGTGTACTTGGTCACAGCCTTGGTGCCTTCAGACACGGCGTGCTTGGCCAGCTCACCGGGGAGCAGCAGGCGGACGGCGGTCTGAATCTCCCTGGATGAGATGGTGCGGCGCTTGTTGTAGTTAGCCAGTTTGGAGGCTTCACCGGCGATGCGCTCAAATATGTCGTTGACGAAGGAGTTCATGATGCCCATGGCCTTGGAAGAGACACCGGTGTCGGGGTGGACCTGCTTCAGGACCTTGTATATGTAGATGGCGTAGCTCTCCTTCCTGCCCTTTCTGCGCTTCTTGCCACCCTTCGTGGCGGTCTTGGTGACGGCGCCCTTCTTGGAGCCCTTCTTGGGCGCTGGCTTTGCTACTTCAGGCATTGTGGTTGTTTTCAATAGAACAGTTGAGTTGCAGTGAAGAATGTGTAAGAGGACGCTCTCGTACCACTATTTATACAGAGCCAATGCAAATGATTCGTGGGACTCCTAGCATATGATTGGCTGGCCTGCCACAAAGAGTCTTTGTTTTCTGTATTATGTTTTCCCGCTCGTGTGCTCTATTGTCCCTGTAACATTGTGAGGGGCTAAATATACTAGCCCCTTTATACATTATGAATATGTGTGGTAAATGCATAATTTAAAGCCCCTTTTTATCATAATGTGTTTTGTTTTGATGTTGCATTGATCCTCCTTTATGACTGCTGTTGCTGCTATGACACCCACATTTCCCCATTATAAAGGTATATATATCTGCATATTAATTTGCCACAACTTAAGCTAACTTTACCTAACTATACAGGGAAACACTGTATTCTGAATATTGCAACGTAAGATAATGACAAAACTGAGTGGGTCTCAGGTCCCACCTGACAGAAACCGGCCTGCTGAAACCAGGAACCAACTACTACATTATTAATTAATGTTCTTTATTGGCACCAAATTTCATTCATCCAGAGAGAGTACAAGCTTTACCAGAAGTAATAGAAACTGTTGTGTTGTTTTGATAGTCGTTTTTATCCCTTCCTATAATGTTTGTTTTACGCCATGTATTGACAATGAAGGGATAATGAATTGTTTTTAGTTCAATGTTTGTTTTAAAAACGCCATTGACAATAAAGATAATGTTTTGTTTGATTTATACAGAGCAGTCCTCTTGTCTGGAATTATAAGAAACATCCAAATTCATAGGTATGCAATGATGTTTCCCAATAAACTTGAACATTTGATTGCCAGTTTGTGGCTCCAACTATTACATTCAGTCAGAGGCTACTGTCTTCTTAACCTCTATATTTGGAAGGTTGAACTGAGTTGGCTCTGTACTACTCCACCCTGTCTGCTCTTAATGCCATGTAGGCCTACATCTGCGTCTGTGTTGCTCTGTCAGCTTGTAGATCTGCTATTATGTTTCCTATCCTAACTATTGTATTCGTTACAACTACAGGGGAAATTGGGGTGTGTGTAATGTTTAACAGCACGCAAACCCATTCATTAAGGCCAGAGGATTTGTGTCAGTTTCAACTTTCAATCTTATTTCAAAATTGTTGTTCAACAAGTATTTTGTGGTATAGGCTCCACAACAAAGTGTCTCACCACTGGATTACCACATGATTTAACAGTAATAAATACTAAGTTAACGGTAGTATACATTAAATAAGTATAAAATTAGGTAATACTCTTTAAAGAAGGTGTGGGTGGCTCTTAAAAGAGCCTTTGGGTTGTTGGTAGATCAAGTCAGCATTATTAACCTCCGAATCCGTACAGAGTGCGTCCCTGTCTCTTCAGAGCATAGACAACATCCATGGCGGTCACGGTCTTTCTCTTGGCGTGTTCGGTGTAGGTGACGGCGTCACGGATCACGTTCTCAAGGAACACCTTGAGGACACCGCGGGTCTCCTCGTAGATCAGACCGGAGATACGCTTCACTCCGCCACGGCGAGCCAGACGGCGGATAGCGGGCTTGGTGATTCCCTGGATGTTATCACGAAGGACCTTGCGATGACGCTTGGCGCCTCCTTTTCCAAGACCTTTTCCTCCTTTTCCTCGCCCTGACATTTTGAGTTCAGCTGTAGTTGCAGTTAGAAAACTGAATGATTAGAAAACTTAGAGACTTGCTCTTTTATGTGTGTTCGGAGGACGTAAGGGAGGACAGGCACAGAGAGAGCTGCGTGGGCGTTAAAGTGTGTCGAGCTGCGTGGGCGTTACTAACCCCCGCCCCGCCCGCCCTCTCTCTCGCTCTCTCTCTCTCTCTCTCTCTCTCTCTCTCTCTATCTCTCTCTCATACAATATGATATTAGTAGTAGAACATGCCCCTCTTGAATCCTGTTTTTTTGTTGTCACATCACCTTCGGATAGTTTACAGTAATATTGCTAGTAGTCAACTCCTCTATCATGCTGTTAATACTTACCCCTATTATTATTTTTGTCAATCCAAGAGACTGATACAATAACAATTGCTGTTACCAAATACGTATGTGTACACTGTACACCCTTAACCCTTTAGAAATGTCCATTATATAACTTCCCCATTTACTGCACACATAGTTGAGTGGTTACTGTTTATATTTTTTCCTTTTTTTGTTTATTGCTTGGAAATGTATTATGTTGTACTGTATCTCGACGACACTGCAAATGAGGGAATATGGGAAACCTCAATGTCTCTGGAGAATAAAAGGTTTGCATGAATGAATAGCCTCAATTGTCCTTGAAAATGAGGTGTGTAAAAAGTTTTTGCTTTGATTCAGCATTGATCCTGTGACATGCTTATTGGTCGGTGTTGCTGGCTGCAGGACACCCACACATTTCCCCAGAATGTAGACTATATCCGTCACGAATAATGCTAGTTTGAAGTATTTTATTTGTCATTCTATATAAGCACGGGTGAATAATCATGATGGAATACAGGTGCTGCACTTATATTTACTTGCTCAAGCAGAGCGTGCAAGTAATAGTTTCGCCCGGCTCGTATGCATGCACCGTCCCAGCCAAACCGCCACTTTTGATGCGTATGCACCGTCCCAGCAAATTGTGCCTGATTTGCTGGGACCAGATTACATGGTGTGTATGTATAACTACCTCTCAATGATGACGTAAGAAATATGTGGATTAGAGGACCCAATGCCAGAGTGTAATTGGTTTCCGATGGTGACGACGTGACGTAATGACGATATGTTTTAGTGTTGGGAGGATTAAAGGTAATGCTCCTGTGTATACATGTATGTAATCTGGCACCATTGCCGTATCAGGCACAATTTGCTGGGACGGTGCATACGCATCAAAAGTGGCGGGTTGGCTGGGACGTGCGTACGGCGCAAAGTAACCACAGTATACTGCTAATCAACTTACAAATTACATATACATTATACATGCATATGTATAGCTCTCAACGATGACGTAAGAAATGTATGGATTAAAGCATCCAATGCCAGAGTGTAATTGGTTTTCGATGGTGACGTAATGAATGTTTTAGTCTTGGGAGGCACTGATTGACATATATACGTCACCATCCAAAGTCGTCACTTATGTATTCATTATTTACAACATTATGTTTCTGAAGTGTATAAAAATAATTACCATTGTTTCATTCTGGCACCACTGCAGTATCAGGCACAAGTAGTCATTACTGAGATTTGACAGTTTGTAGCGGTCAAAAGTACTTGCGTGCTCTGCTTGCACACTAGTAGGCCATTTATGGCCTACTAGTGTGCAACAAGCAAGTATGCACTCGACAGAGTGCAGTTCTAGTTCATAATGCATTTACCACTTGAAAACTTAGTTTAACGTGTGCATCATAGGTCATGCATTGTAATAGGCTACAATACAAATATACAAATGATTGTTAGTAGTGGAGCTAGTCTAGAAATAGAAGCTTCTATAGTAGTTCATACAAGGAGTCCGCAATGTCCGTGTTCACTTGTGTTGGTTAATGAAGACCAGTATTATGACTATTAGTACCAGTAGGGGGCGCCAGAAACAGAGAGGGATAGTGCTGCTCTGTTACCTGCTAATGAGAGAGAGAGAGAGGTGGGGTAAGAGTTGCACCACTCAGTCCACGCAGGTGTGATTTTTAATCAACGTATTGCCTTGTTATTGCAAGTTACATGTGTGGGCAATACTATTCACAATATTGTCTGATAGCATGCCACTATGATGACCCAGAGGGTTGCTGGCTCGGGCACGGATTCTGAATATTTTGAGCACCTCAGATGCGATATTCTCTCCTAAATGAAGTGCATACATATCTTAGCTAGGTCCTAGACTAATATAGCAATGTCTATTATAGAAAAAAATGGATGCACATGGGATGTATCCTCAGTGATGTATCCCAAGGTCATCGGGGTTTCGAGTCTCCCAACATCATACCCCTCACTCAGGTGACCCAGCCGGGGTGATCAAGTCCCGGCTTAAGTCCCAGTAGCTAGCTACCCTCGAAACCAGGGCCACACAATACGTTCCTTAATCAGAGTTCCCGGGGGGGCGTCTGCCGTGACTGGGAGGTACCATTCTGGTGTGTGGAAGGACTGGTAACAAGACAACTCACCCATTTTTGTTTTCCTCCCAGAATTTTCCCCAGTGAGGGGTGGGAGAGGCTTGACAACAGACTGCTGGACTTTTCTCAGAATTATAAACTTTCATGACAGCAGTCAGCCTAAGTACAAATATAATTTATGAGAAGCTACTACAGTGAAGTCTGTTCACAGAAGTTGTTGTAGGATATGTGGGGATTATCTGACGAGGTACCATTTGAGTAGGCAAAACCTTAAATATACTAAATAATACTAAATTGTTTATAGGGTCAATATAAGTAAAATAATATACTAGGACTAGGCTCTGTGGGTTGACTCCTGTCCGGGCCCCTCCTACGTCTCGGTGGAAGCCTCTTTATTCCTGATCATTACCGTTGTTCCGGTTGTTGTGGCTCTGCAGAAAATGTCCCATATAACTGATTGTACCTGCTGTAGAGCATTCACCCGATACTCGCTCTCGTGCCTCAGCAGCCAGTCCATCTTATTGAAGTAATGCGCTTGCGCAATCCAGTTGTCACAGCCGAGTTTAATAAACTGCACTTGGTTTTGTAAGTAATTAGTATTAATAATAGCAATTAAATGAAAGTGTTGTTCAAATAAATTTGTCGAAAAGGGATGCAGAGCATTGTTCTTGTATTCAACATTAACAGTCACGTAAGTTGAATTAACTGAACTCGGTTTATGAAGTATTCCCTCCGTATGGTCATTCTAAACCTGGTGTATGGGTAAACCCAACTTGGAAGCACATGACGGAAGCAAATCTAATATAAAATGTACAAGAATAGTCTTTAATAATAATAATAATAACATGAATTTATGTGAGCTTTAATATCATTCTAACAATAATGACACCCTGGAGAAAGACCTTTGGAATAAAGCCCACATGCTGAGGACATCAGCAACAATAATGTCTGTTTGACAAAAGCGAAGCAGGAGAATCAGTCTATTAGCAGCATCAATGGACAGCAAGCACATTTAGCATGATCATGTTCACACTTTCACAGCACAGTGTCATTGAAAAAGGCACAGTGGCCACATCACAACTGATTATCCACAATACAAATCTGAATCAATCTATACAAAAATATACAGCTCTTAAAAAAAAGTAAATATAACCAAAATGATCATCATCATCATCACAGATATCCTCCACAATACAAGCCAGGTATTTTGGAGAACAAGACAATAATTATAAAACAGAGAGATTCTCTCTTTCACTTCCACACTTTTGTCCTAGAAATCCTGGGTGAAAAAGAAACAGCCTTCTTCAAGGATGGTTCTAGTGGGAGCCATTTTTGACGCATGTACAGGAGAAAGGCACTTGATTCGGAGATACCTCTGCTTTCCGTGCCCCTTAGAGGTGGATCCCAGGCACTGCAGGCCTGGTCCTCACCAGCACAGGACACACAAACAGCAGAGCTCCAATGGGTGTCTGTCCGTCCGTCCGTTAAGGCAACAAGTCGTACCTGTGCTGCACTCGACGGTGGTCCAGTTCACACAGGATCACAGCCCAGTGTAGGAGGATCGGGCAGTGTGTGCGTTTCAGAGAGAATGTAATTTATCGTCTCTGGAGGAGGATGAGTTGTCGCGGGCAATCGTGCAGGGCTGGCGAGGTCCGCCGAATCTGCAGGGAGGCAGAGATCCGCTGTCTGATCGGGCAGGTCTGACTCTGTGGGCGATCCCGGTTCAGTTGGCAGTGCTGTATGAACTGATGCAGGCTCCTCGGTAGTCGATACCGGTTCAGTTGTCACTGTCAGTGCTGTATGAACCAACGCAGGCTCCTCTCTAGTCTCTGTGGGCGATGCCGGTTCAGTCGTCAGTGCTGTATGAACCAACGCAGGCTCCTCCTCTCTAGTCGCTGTGGGCGATACCGGTTCAGTTGGCAGTTCTGTATGAACCGACGCCGGTTCTTCCGATAACGCGGTCGGCACTGGATGTGTGGGCATTGTGTCTGAGACCGGCACTGGCTGTGTGTGTTCTGTGGCGGACAGTGGTTGAAGAGACGGCGGTTCCTCCGGTTGCGAGGTTTGCGTTGGCGAGCTGGCCTGCGGCTCCTCTTGTCTTTGCGGCACGGGGTGCGAGCACAACGGGGCCTGTGTCCTTGCGAGCTGGTCTGCGCTCGGGTAGTAAGGCAGGAAGGGTCTCTCGGGCGCGCAGGTGCGCATGGCCAGGTAGGTGTGCGTCAGCAGGTGTGGGAAGCGGGAGGTGAAATAGCAGACAAAGTCATCTGGGATGGAACCCAACGTCTCCTGGACTTCGGCAGGCAGCTCCCTGTAATGATGCTTCTGTTGGGCGACAGACAGGGAAACAGATCGTTAGTCTGACCAACATCAGGGTACGTGTCATCGATGTACACGAAGACTTGGATCAACATCAGGATAAGTTGTCATGTCCAGTGAGTGGGAGCACTCTGTTACCTTGTTTCTCATGGCACGGAGAAGATCTCTGACGGAGCCTCCCTTGTAGGAACGGAACTTGCGCAGGTCTGCCAATGAGAAAAGTAGCACCCAATGCGTTAATCACAAGCTGCCGTCGAACATTTCATTAATAATAATAACACATTTTATTGATAAGGCGCCTTTCAGGGCACTCACGGTCGCCGTACAGGTTAAAAACAGTACAAAAACACAGTTAAAGGCAAAACTAGGGCACAGCTTGCAGCAGAAGACAGAGGTCACACAGAGTCATAAGCCTGCCTAAACAGGTGGGTTTTGAGGTGATTTTGGAATATGGTGATAGAGTCCATGTTTCTGATGTCAGGGGGGAGGGAATAAGACCACACTAATTATCAAATAAAATGAACATTCAAAAATTACTTCATATTTGTATACATTTCCATTTCCACATGAAAAAAGTGATTTTTATAGAGTACTAGAGTTCTGGGCGTACCACCGATCGGACTTATATGTCCGTGTATGGAGAGGTCTGTATCCGTCCGTCATTCTCCCTTTCATGACCATAAATGGAGATCCCTGATGTCATCAGGATACGCTCACATGGGCCCATATATGGAGCTGCCTGATTTGTTTGTGTCTGATGTATTTTCAGCGAATTGACCAGCCCTACTGTTGACAAACAGTTGCTATGGCAGTACCTTGTGTTGGGTGTGATGTCAGAGAGTCAGCATATCTAATGTGTTGCAGACATCATAGCAAGAGAGACATTTGTTTAAACATGCAGGCTGTTAATTGCAGAGATTTACATTTGAATATGGCCGGAGTAGAGATCAGCTCATTTACACAGAGAGAACCAAACTGTCATCTTGTGAGAATTTAGGCTCCACACTCAAAACATGACAACAGGAGGTTGTAAGGAGAGTAAGAGCATTAATCCCTTGTGTAGCCACGTCAATAAGGGGACAAACGCTGAGATTAGCTGTGAATTCTCTGTGAATTGTAATGACAACCCCTGTCAGGACTGTAACGAGGACGGAGAAAAAACGGCAACAATATGGATGTGTTTACAATGTGGACATCGGGGATGTTGGCAGAACTCAAAGAACGAGCATGCGGTCGCACATTCCGAAACACCCCGGCCAGGTCTACACTGCCTGGTGGTCAGAATGGACGACTGGAGCACTGTGTGGTGTTACATCTGCAATAAACGCACGCCGTACACGGAGACAAGCCGTTTAGCTCAGTTAGTGACCAATATAAAAGCACAAGCCTCGTCACCCCACAACGATAAAAGTGTTAAGGTGGGGACAACTAGCAATGCGAAGAAAGGCAATTCCTTTGGATTACCATTTAACGGAAAGAAGAAACTTAACGTGCAACTGCAGAGGTCTGGCCCAGCCGACACCAGCAGCAGTGTGGTTTCTGTGAAGGGACTCTGCAATCTTGGGAACACGTGTTTTTTTAACGCGGTTATTCAGAACCTCTCCCAAACGCTGATGCTGAGGCAAATCCTCAGGAAGGTGACAGTAGAGAAGACCGAGATCCACATTACACCTGGTGCGTCCTCGGATCTGGAGCCCATAGAGGTCCAGTTGGATCAGCCCGGATCCCTGACTCGGTCGATGTGTCAGCTACTCAAAGAGATCCAGGAAAGCCGGAGGGATGTCGTGACTCCTCAGGGACTGTTCACAGAGGTTTGTAAAAGGGCCGACAAGTTCAAAGGCTCCCAGCAACAGGACAGCCAAGAGTTGCTGCGCTACCTACTGGACGGGATGAGAGCCGAGGAGAATAAAAGATTACGCTCTGGGATATTGGAGGCGTTGAAAAAAACGGGGAACACGAAATTGCTTAAAGTGTATTTGAAAAATGGATGTCCTAGAAACGTTGTTGATGACGTGTTTGGCGGGGAGATGATCAGTACCATAATGTGTCGAGAATGCAACACGGCGACGATGATCACAGAGACGTTTCTTGATCTTTCCCTTCCCGTTGCAGACGAGGTGTCCAAGAAAACACCACAGAAAAGCCCTGCTTCAACCACCGACGGAGACGGTTACACTTCCATTGGTGCCGTTAGCAAGTACAAGCAGAAGAAAGACAGAAAGCTGCGACCAAAGCGAAAGAACGAAGAGAAGATTACTTCGGAAAATAGGTACGCGGTCTTATCAGAGGACCAAGACGGAGCTATACCGGAGACGGATGAGGGCCTAGTGCGACTGTCGGATGAAATGGACAAACTGTCCCTGGATGAAGACGCGGAGAGAGACGTGCCGGCCAAATCCATTGAGCAGCGCACCATCGTGAACCAGGACCCGGCGCTGGCCTTCAAGACACTGGCTACGAGAACCACTCCGGAGAAACAGGAGAGCTCGGTGCAGGCCTGTCTGTTTCGCTTCACCGAAGTGGAGAACCTCACGCAGACGAACCGCCTGCTGTGCCCCACGTGCACCAAGCGTCACACGGACAAAAACAGAACCTCTGACGGGTCCAAGGAGAAGAAGGTGTACACAGAATCCTCCAAGCAGATTCTCATCTCCGCCCCTCCACCGGTGCTCACGTTACACCTGAAGAGATCTCAGCAGGTCAGTTCCGGTTTCTGCAAGGTGAACAAACATGTCGAGTTCCCCCAGACACTTGACCTAGCACCTTTCTGTGCTGCCAAATGCAGCAACGTCCCAGAACGGGCCCGTAGGGTTTTGTACAGCCTCTACGGTGTTGTGGACCACAGAGGAACGATGAAAGCGGGTCATTACACGGCCAGCGTCAAAGTCCGTCCTCAACGGCCTAAACCATCACCCAACGAAGGGACGGCAACGCATGGGGAGACAGACGCACATAAAGGATCCTGGTTCCATGTCAGCGACACAAATGTGCAGCCCGTGTCTGAGAGCAAAGTGCAGGGTTCGCAAGCCTACCTCCTTTTCTACGAAAGGATTTAAAGTGAACTCTCTTCCATCGGTGACATTGTTTCACCTAAACATTCCGTGTGAAAATAAGTGTCGAATAGCAATCTATATCATAATAAAGGAACTATTGCTATAGAGTGTTCGTTTAGTATCTGCATCTCTTTTTAGAAAACACAATTTCAGGTCTGGCTATCAAGTTTATGGAATCAGGCGAGATGACTCATGCAGGAAACAACATTATAACAATTTAAGCTGATAAAGTATGATTAGATGAATATGTAGTTTCTGTTTACTAAACAGCTGGAGAGAAGGAAGACCCCGTTACTGTCCAAACACTCTACTGTATAGTGTATAGCATTGATTACTATCAGAATATAGAGCTTTAACCATAACATAAAAATCACACCCATGTGAACAGAGTGGTGTAACTCCCCTCCCCTCTCTCTCTCTCATTAGCAGGCAACAGTGCAACACTATCGCTCTCTCTGTTTCTGGCACAACAGCGCCCCTACTGGTACTCATAGTCATACTGGTGCTCATTAACAACACATAGGTGAACACGGACATTGCTGTTCCTCCAATAATGTTATTTTTTTTTGCTTTACTCCATTTAGACCTGAGGCCGATTCCAAAAATAAATTCTGACAGTTTTCTGAAACGTTTCTATATTAGTGGTGCTCAACCTTTTTCATGTCAAGGACCCCCAGAATTATATCTGCATTTGGCTGCGGACCCCCATCTGAAAATATGTTGTTTTAAGGACCACCCCAGAAGCAAATATTTCAGTTGAAAACTCTTGTGAAATAATATATATTTGATAAGATTGGAACCTTATATTCACGATTAAAAAAAAAATAGCAGATCTACAAGCTCATATGAGCTTCTAGATATGCTATTTTTCAATAGCTAAAGTATAACATAATGGATAACACCAAAAGGGGTTTTCGTCCAGAGTGGGTTAACAAAAGGTTGAATTGAAGCTGAAGTCTAATTAATGCCCCTCCAAGAGATAAATCTACAAATCCACAGGTGAACACTGAATGTAAGCCAGATAAAACGTTATATAGAGCAGTGTTAATACGCAACAACATGTATGTCGTCTGTCTGTCTGTCTCAATATGCTCAGTCCATCTGACATGGCTACTGATGATGTCATAGATGAATTGACATCATATACTGCCTTCTTTTAAGTATCAACGGAAACTCTTCTCCCTGCTGGCTCCAAAACTATGGAATGCACTTCCCATCACAATCAGAACTGCAGCCTCACTCCCAATCTTCCGCCAGTCTAAAAACCCACCTTTTCAGACTCCATCATGGCCCGTAGCACTTGCCCTAGCCCCTTAGATAGCACTTTATGTATAGACTTAGATAACATTTTCATACAGACTTATAGCATGTTACATCGTAGACAGCACTTGAATTGCATTATAGTATAGTATGTATTGTTTGTATGTATAGTTTCATTATATAGATATGCCACTGTTACGTTCTTAGCTTACGCATGTTTCACATGCGTAAGCTACCTTTTATGTATGTGATGTATTGCCATGCTTTTGTTCTTGCTTAATGTAAATCGCTCTGGATTAAGAGCGTACAATTTACAATTAAGGCATTTAGCAGACAGACAGACAGACGGCTCTGTAAAAACAGCATGTTGTGGTTAGGTTAGTTATGTCTCATACCAGTCTGTAGAGGCACTGTGATATGCTCTCTCCAGTCGCACTTGACAACGGCCCGCCCCCCTCTTTCCAGCTGTCTCACGATTGGTCCGTCCAGCGGCTCCTTTTCGATCCGATCACTCACGTCCTGCGTTAAAAAAATATATATATATATATATTGATGACATGTCAGCAATGTTGTTTTCATAGACTAAAAATATTGACAATTTCGTCAACATATAAAAACTAGACTAAAATGTTAGTAAGGGACTAGTGGACATGAGATCCAGTACAAGTAATTCTACACTTGCTTGCATGCTGAAAATAGCAGATCTACAAATCACAAAGCGTAGAAGCGTGTGACTAAAACTAAATGAAAACTATTCAAGAGACTGACGAAAACTAAAATTAGCTGTCAAAATCAACAGTGCATGTCAGTCAGCTGCCAGGCGCCATCTAGTGTGTGGTTTTGAAATCATTTGAACCATATAATCACACAAAGTCTGATTTTGTCTCTTTCGGTTGGAAATCTCAAACTGTTACATTTCACGATTAAAAGCTTAAAAGCTTCCGAGCTTGTGGACCTGACTACTACCGTTGGTGCCGTCACGATCATGCCATTTTAGTTTGACGATTAATTCACATACAAATTGGGGTCGATGATTTAATTGTGTATTCATGGCATTGGAACACCCTAACCCAAACATATTTGGCTTTAATCATTTTGGCTATGTAAACAGAAATTGCACAGTACAGATATGACAAATAGTTTAAATGTAAATAAATGACCTGGAAGAAGTGCAGCTCTCTCTCCAGACTCCAGAAGAAGGGGTGTTTGAGGACGCTCTCTGCCGAAGGCCTCCGCTGAGGCTCCATGCTCAGCATCTGTTCTATCAGATCTCTGGCCACGATGTCGTCTGGAGGGGAGTCGACACGGGTCAAACACACACATGAGGGGATCACTACAAGATCTACTATGGCAGTCAGTGGTTCTCGATGAAGGATATGCATTTGGGGGACCCTCATATGGGATATTTCTTTAAAGCGGGACTGACACGCCCCTCGGGAAGCTATTAAGGCTATTAACGCTAGCATCTAGATTGTGACGTACTTACGGGCCAGCTCAATTTGACCAATAAAATTGATCTTGTATCTGGGCTAAATGGTAGAGCGGCTCTGGGCTCTGCGAGTTAGCGTTCCTGGTGGCTATCAACTCATGCTAGTGGTTTTGAGGTCACTTTTAGCTTCATAGCTGGGTAAAAGTTTGGTGGAAAAATTATTTTTTTGCTCTAAAATATTCGTTAGAATGATATTGAGTTGACGTGTAAGTTTTAGGGAAAACTGTTGCATAATCGCAATTTCGCGTGACGGGTTCCATCGTACCTATCTTGTCTATCTGTCTCCCCCCCGCTGACACGCCCTCAGCCGGCTAAGTGCTGAACAGGGCTCACGGAGCCCTGGAGCTTCACGTAACGTTACCACTGCCTGTGGCTACTCTAGCAAAACTGCGCCGGCCTAACCTGAGTCCACCTCTCTCACACACTCACTCACTCTCTCTCTCTCTCTCTCTCTCTCTCTCTCTCTCTCACACACACACACACACAGATATAGGGGCGGTCTCTCTCTCTCTCTCTCTCTCTCTCTCACACACACACGGGGGACTTCGCAGCCGGTGTGTGGTGGGCTTCAGACGGACTAGTCACGCAAAATTGCGATTATGCAACAGTTCAGTTCAGTTCAGTGCAACAACTCAATGTCATTGTAAGGAAGATTTTCGAGCAATAAAATATTTTTTTTTATTATACTTTCACCTAGTATGACGCAAAAGGTTACCTCAAAACTATTAGCCTTTAGTGCGCTAGCCACTCAGCTCGGCTAGATGCTAGGTCACGTCAGAGCCTGAGATATAGTCACGTGTCGTTTGAAACTGTTTTCATTCAGACCACGTGATGTACCTTATCAGCAATGTTAATCTCGGGCTGTGACACTCCCCCTTTAAAGATTTGTTAAGATCTTTCCAATTTTATTTTAGTTGCAAATCGATAAGTTCACACCGCGCCGGGATGGCTGTAGATCAGCTATTTTCGAATAACTGAAAAATAAACGTGTTTAGGTGGTTACTCATTTAGCTGAGGGCCCCTTGGGGAAGTCCCCTGAGGGCCACTAGACCCCACTTACTGTACAGTATGCTGATTACAAAGTTTCATTTTCAATTTACAATCCTTCCTGTTTTAAATAGTCCTGCTGTCGACGTTAATTTATGTTTACACAATACAGATAAATTCACAAAGTACGAGTAGGAGGACACGATGCTAGACTCCTGTGTATCCCCTTAGGGATCAATCAATCAACAAATCAATGACTCAAACTATTTTACAAATTGCAGGCAGCCTCCATCTGTCTGTCTCACCGTGTTTGTCAGGCAGGAGCTTGTCCAGACTGTATGTCCCCAGTAGAATGTTGGCTTGTCTTTGTAATGCCTTGCCAAAGGGGTGTTCCCCCTGGGACACCACGTAATAGAACACACAACCCGCTGAGAAGATGTCCACAGTGCAGGTCTACACACAGAGAAGAACAACAATGGAAGGTCATGATCTAGTGCCGTTGTCAGAAACCCAGATGTAATTTATTCACAACTCCACGTATGGCATGAATAACATAAAACCACTGCATGTAGGAGCCTAGCCTCACATAGCCAGCCTTCATCTGCCTTTGCAATGCATATTGCCCCAGGCAGATTAAGCCTGGTCCCTCTCAATTGTGGGAGGATTTCACGGCCGAAATGGTGACGAGCCAAACATAATTTGTCTGGAACCAGGCTATAACCAACCAGGTATGCAAGTATGCAAAATTGCAAATATGGGGCAGGACATTGCAAAAATAAATTCTAATGCTGAGAGGGACGAGACTAATATCCACGCAGTGATACTAATGCTATGCAAGGCTATGTAGGACTGCCATAGCTGGCCAACATAGCAACTTCCAGCACTAGTTATAGACATTGTGAATGTTACTGCCAATACTACAGTGGGGAAATTCAGTTATCAATGTAAAAAAAATGTATCAATGTATGTGTTCAGGCACTGTCCCAACTGCATTGAGATGCGAGCCGGGGTCGGTTCTATGCAGAGGGAGAAGCACCAACGGTTCTGGTGCTCGCTCTGGGTTCATTCAGTACGACAGACTCACTGGGTTGTCTTTGCAGTCTTCACTGAGGACCTCGGGTGCGATCCAGCCCTCGGTGCCCGGCACCCCGGACCTCCTGCTAAAGCTGTGGCGGCCCACGGCCAGCTTCTTGCACAGGCCGAAGTCGGAGATCATGGCCCGCACGCGGCCGTGGGCGTTGGGCATGGACACCAGGATGTTGTGGGGCTTCAGGTCTCTGTGGACTGGAGGAGGATGGAAGCTAATTAACACCTAATGCTGGGTGGCCCTCTAATCTAAGAACAATAAGCGGATAATGGAATTCTGTGACATTGTACAGTAGTCAGCGATAGTTACCGATGTTTAGAGAGTGCAGGTGAGCTAGTCCCGACATGGCCTGTTGAAGCAGCATCACGGGCTCTAGTCCGTGACGGACAAAATCCTTCTTCTCCACATACTGGTGGAAAAAAAAAGACGCTCTTATCATCATACATCAGCATACATCACATTCCGTGCTCAGCCAATCAAATCGACACAAATGTAATTCCGGCAAATCACAATTTGCGTCTTCACTTTTCTGTCCTCACTTTTGTCTTCAATGTTTGTGTTTTACAACAAACACGGAAAGCTGGGCACAGGAGGGGCTAGTTCCCCGCAAAAAAGACACAAGGCCCCATATTAGTAAAAGGAGGACAAGCGGTGCGTGGAGTTTCTCTATCAGTGATGCTCAATATTTCATGTCAAGGACCCCAAAAATGATATGCAATTGGCGTCCGACACCCATCTGAAAATATGTTGTTCCAGGGACCCCCCCCCAGAAGCAAAGATTTGAGTTAAAAACGTTGGTTCTGAAAAAATATATATTCCAAAACACCAAAATGGGGTTACGGCAATTATTCCCATTTAGTGGCTAAACCATAACCACACTGAATAAAAAGGTCAGTCCAGTCCAGTACCTCCTGCAGCGAGGCGGCACACAGCTCGATGGCGATGTACTGGAACTGGCGGTCCTTCTCCGTGCAGAAGTAGCGGATGACGTTGGGATGCTCGTCCGACTCCCTCAGAAGCTCCACCTCCCGGTCGGCGAAACTGAAGCACTCCGGGAGGATCCTCTTCACCGCCACCGGACGGTTGTCGAACTGACCCCTGCGTTGGTGGAGAGAGAGTATATAGGAAAGGCAGGGTTTTTTTTTTTTTTATTGACAAAAGCTAGGATATTGTTATGGTCCGCGTGGGAACGACGCGTGGCTTGTGACTCTCAGACTTCATGTGATCAGCCCGTGATCATCAGACATGTATGACGTCAGTCTATGGCAGCGGTGACCAAAAGGTAGATGATCTACCAGTAGAGATCACAAAGGTTGTGCAGGTAGACCACATGACCTGAAAATATATTATTTAAATGTCATTTGTTTTTGAAAAGGCATTATATGCCATTGACTTGACTGACTGACTTCAAAAAGGAGCATGCGAGCTCAAACCCACAATTCAGTCCTTTGTTTTCAAGAACTCTATCACAAACAGTAGCATTACAAAGTTATATACAAGAAAACCCTTCCATTTAAAAGAGAATCCCCTGTATTTCCCATTCCTTATATGCAACGCCATTGCCACAATTCCGAAGCCCCCACAGGTAACCTTTTTGGTGGGTAGATCTGGTTGAGCTTGTCATTTTTTTAGTAGCTCTCAAGTCAAAAAGTGTGGGAACACCTGGTCTATGGCATAGCTATGCGATATGATGACTCCATATTTGAGCAAGGTTTAAGCCCTTTGACTGACATTATAAAATGATGACACATTTAAAAATAAATACAAAATAAAAACCTGTGGAAATATACAATGGAGGGCCTTTTTATTGGCCTAGAAATTTGGCTTATTTGTGTTATGAGGACATCCAACTCGTCAACGACGTGACTATTACACACCTGAATTTATTTTATAACCCATTAAAAACATCTGTCAGTCACGACGTGTGTAAACGTGTGTAAAGTGAATGTTGTGCAGAATGGTAATCAGTGATGAATTAGCACCCACCTGAACACGATGGTCCCCTCAGCACCGTGGCCCAACACACTCCTGGGGTTGAACCTTATGTTGCCCACTCTGACGGCGTTGGTGTCGTCATCTGAGAGGACACACACACACACACACACACACACACACACACACACACACACACACACACACAGAGAGAGAGAGACACGCGTTAGTATGATTCAGTCCTTCTCTCCAGGTCTAGTCGATTATGAAAAAACGGTTAAAGAATATATATATTTTCATTAATCTTCTTCCCCCCCCCCCCGACGCCTTTACCTCCGTCCTCATGCTCGTTGGCGGAGCTCCCCATCTCCGACACGGACAGGTTGGAGTGGTTGGAGGCGCGCGGCGTGACGTTGGGGCTGCTGTGGTCCGAGCTCTCCGAGCGGGCGCGGCCCGCCACCTCCAGGAAGTCTCCGTCAGCGCCCATAAGGCCCAGGTCGGCGGGCGGGGGGAGCTGGAAGGGCTGCTGCCTCTGCAGCAGGTCCAGTCTCTCCTCCATCTGCCTCTGGAACTCCTGGTGCTGCAGCTGCTGCTGCCTTTGGACACTCTGAAGAAAAAGGGTTTTAAAAAGAAAACGGGCGCCAATGGTTAATGCAACTACCGGTAATCGTTTTAATCCATCATGGAAATGATAATAAAATAGAATATAGCCCTAGCTCGTTTTGAGCAGGTTACCAGCAGGCCCAGAATAAAAGCTTCAGTCTGGTGACTGTTGACTTTAGCAGAGTGATCTAGTAAGAGAGTGGGGACAGCGTTGACTCCCATTGTAAAGATGGAATGCGGAAGTGCTCATTCTATCTCAATGGGATAGTTCCAATGTTTGGAACTGTAAACCATAGCACCCCACTTTGCGGTGAGATCAAAGTGTGTCGCCACTCTCTTACTAGATTACTCTGGCCTTAAGTAAATTATCGAAACTCTTGTTTTAGCTGTTATAACTACTACTACTGTACTAATAGAAGAATTGTTGTGTTTTGGACAATGAATCAATGTGTATCGTGTGTGCGTGCGTGCGTCATATCAACCCTAATGTACTGTACATTCTGTCTTCAAAACATGCACATGATGAAAGCCTGTGGCAGATCCATCCCCCAGTAGTCCACTAGGTGGCACCATTTGACTAAAGATGTGGATAATGTAATAAAGTGTTTGAGAACAAAAACCCTCAACCAGTGTCCAGGTCTGAGGTGTGACAGTGGTGTTCTCAACGGTCCCCCAGGGGGTGGTTGTATTGAGGTATGGAACCAAATGAACCCTTACAGGTAATCAATCTGTTGTTTTTTCCCACGTGATGTCAGATTATAGTCCAGAATATAAATGAGATCACACTTGCACAGACCGTGCATGTCAGCACTTGATTTGACTGGAAATTCAAATATTGTATTCTGTGTAATATTAAGTGATTTACTGTCATAATTAATTGAAAAACAACTATGTATATTGGTACCTTTTCCCAATGAGGAATAGATTATTATGGTTGCATATATCTAACCTTTATGTTACCATGACATATGCTACTTGTAATACCGTACCACTGACCGACTGAGTGTCATTGTACTTCTACCCATATCATGTACATGAAATATAACCAACACCACCTGAGAATATTGTCTCAAATCCTTTATTTTGCCTCATCATTGATGATTCATCCAGAACTCCACGATACCTAACATTGTGTTAACCCATTTAGAGTAGACCTGAGGACGATTCTACAAATGTCTTCTAAATCCTGACAGTTTTCTGAAAAACCCTATGTTTCTATATCAGTGGTTCTCAAACAAGCTTTAGTTATGAGCTTGTAGATCTGCTATGTTTCAATAGCTAAAGTATAACATAACGCCAAAAGGAGATCCCGACCCTGAATGGGTTAATTACAAACCTGGAAAACGTTGTTTTTAAGTAAGTGGCAATGGTGCGTTGCGTACCAACCTTGGGGTAGGTGATGACGAAGGCCAGCCAGCCGGCCAGGAGGAAGGTGGAGAAGATGATGGTGGCCATGTCCTTGAGCATGGAGTCCACGGGGGCCTCGGGGCGCGAGCGCCCGCTGGGCCGAGGCTCCTGGATGGACGTGTCGGGCTGAGGCGCAGGGGGGCCGTCGTCCATACCGCTTTCATTGACCTTCTAAACACGCACACACAGAGAGAGAGAGAGAGAGAGAGAGAGAGAGATCGGTGTGAACGAAGCGCGATATGATCAGTGATTACACATCAAGAACCCCTCAAGAAGTCTGAGAATGTTTATTAATTATTCAACCAGTTCAAAAATATGAATTCTCAACGTGAACATTACGCAGCAATAAAGTGTCACATTTTGTATAACCAATTAAAACCGGGGAAGCACCTGACATTTAGATTTTGGTGTTGGCAATTCAACAATTGTACAAGCTCGAACTTGTAGATAAATGGTAAATGGTGCATTTATATAGCGCCTTTATCAAAGGCGCTATACATAGATTGTGCATTACATTCACCCATTCACACACCGATGGCAGCGGAAACCATGCAAGGCACCAACTAGCACATCGGGAGCAATTAGGGGTTCAGTGTCTTGCTCAAGGACACTTCGACAGGGGAGCCCGGGTTCGAACTGGCAACCTTGCGGTTCCCATCCAGGCACTCTACCCCTGAGCCACCGCCGCCCCAAAAAACATAAATATATATATATATATATATAAGTAATAGTGTTCACATGGAATAAGCAGATCTATATGGAGGCACAACAACAACAAACCTCCTCTATGGTCTTCTCGGTGGTGGGAGGGATGACGTTGGCCTGGCTGCGCGGAAGGCTGTCGGGGAACCTCTCCAGGATCTTGGTGTGAGCAGCAGGAGGAGTCTCATGATGACCTGAGGTGAAGAGAGAAGTCCATAAATAACCAGAAAACCGAAATAGTTGTATTTGGACCAAAATCCCACAGAGAAAATCAAATCCAGTTTATAAATTCACATGGCTTACAGTGCTCCCCTGAGGCTAGAAATCTGGGATTTTATTTGATTCTGATCTAAACTTCTCAAAGCACTTCACCAACATCACGAAAACAGCCATCTACCAAATCAGGAATATTGCAAAAATCAGATCATTTCTTTCATTCAGCGATGCACAAACCCTTATTCATGCCTTTGTCACAAACCATCTGGACTACTGCAATTCTCTTTTTTCTGGACTCCCAAAGAAATCCATCAATCGCCTTCAACTAGTTCAAAACACAGCAGCCAGAGTTCTCACAAAGACCAGGAGATATGACCATATTACTCCTGTTCTCGCCTCACTGCATTGGCTACCAGTCATGTACAGAATTGATTTTAAAATTAACTTGTTTGTTTTTAAATCACTAAATGGACTAGCACCTACCTACATTTCCGACCTCTTGTCCCCGCACATACCTTCCCGTAACCTCAGATCAGTAGACAAAGTCTTACTCAACCCCCCCAACACAAAGCTGGTGACGCAAGGCGGCAGAGCCTTTGCTGCTAGGGCTCCACTGCTGTGGAACCAACTACCCCTGGAACTCAGACAGACCACTTCAGTGTCCACTTTTAAAAAACTCTTAAAAACCCACTATTATTTAAAGGCTTTTAATGAGTTTGAATGAACAGTCCCAGTCTCTGCTTTTTATCTCTTATTATTTTTTGTATTTTGTATTTGACAAATTTTCATTGTTGATTTTAATTGCCTGTTTGTGTATTGTATGTGAAGCACTTTGTAAACTTGTTTTTGAAAAGTGCTATACAAATAAAGTTATTATTATTATTATTCATCATCATCATTACCAATGGAAAGGAAACCAAAGTAGGGTTTGTACCACTCAGTAGGCGTTCCCACATAACTCCCGGGTCTGATGATGGTGTCATGTGCATACCCTCTATACTGTCAGGACTTTGGTTATGTGAAAACACGGCTATATGTTTCCATTCAACGGAAATCCATCCCCAAGTTTAGAGTAGCCTAATCTTTTGTTTTCTCCCCAAACATGTGTGTGTTGTTGTCCTACGGGCTCACCTGCCATGGACGAGTCCCCACCGGGAAGACGTAGCGGAGGCTATAGCGAATGTGATTTAAATAACGTGTCGTTTAAAAAGATGCTGGTATTTGGAGTTTCCTTCCTAATTTGACTTGATATTTATTGACCAGAGCTCCTGCTTTACCCTGAGCATTCAAATGTCTGCCGTCTAAGTCGCTCTGGATAAGAGTTATAAGAGATAAGAACAGCAACTTTTTTTTAAGCCAAGTGAAGAATAAATGAAGAGGCGCACCTATGATGAGCAGGTAGTTCCTCATGAAGTTGATGCGGTTGCGTTCCTTCAGGGCAGCGTTGAACTTGACACTGGTGCTGGGGGTGATCACGCACTCCTTGTCTTCTCCAGAGTCCTGGCTGCCTGGACCCTCCAGCATGGGGAAGGTGCTGCCGCGCGGCTGTGCATACACACAAAAGAGAATAAACTTAAGACGCAAGTTCACTTATTAATCACGTTCAACCTGGCGTCCCCGTTTAGAGCACGTCATTGCAGGTGAACATTTTCAAAGTAGTTCAATATGAAAGAAAAAGGTGACCCATTGATATGCCAGTACCACAGTCCCTGGTTTGATTCCCGACCAGCCAGGAATAATAAATAGGAAAAATAAAAAACATTTAGAAATAGTGAAACTACTCTATCTAAAAGTTAAATGTATAGATTGGCGATTTGAACTATTTAATGTTTTTCTTTTTTTTTTCAAATAGTAAAACATGTCTAAAACATTTAGGCATATGGGGTAAGGTGGCGTGAAAGATAGGGCCCCAAGTGTATAGGGCTTAAGTGGTTAACCTCTTTACAATATGGGAACTATAGGAAATACGGTATGCACACTCACTTTTTATTTGTAAAACTGCGATGTGACGATAAAGACGATTCTGATTCTGAAATGGACAAAACATTCTCCTGATCAACTATGAGCCGAGTCTGAGGAGGACTGAAGGGAATTGTGTTTTTTTAGACAATAGAGGGTATGCACATGCATAAAGAGAGTGGCAAAACGAGTCGTTTATTGCAATCAAATAGGACTTTTCTGTTAGGATGTATGGCCTGTCGAGGCCAGAAAGTCTCGTATTTTTTTCACTCCGAAGGCGTTCCTGCATAACCTCTGGGTACAATGATGATGGCACACGCAACCAGAGGTCAAAATGCAGATTATTATCACTCCTGAGAACAGCACGTGAGCAGGTGAAATTAAAATAGCATTCAGAGAAGCGCAACTACAACCACTGTTGACATACAGACAGTCAGTCTGTCGGGGTGCTGTGACCTGGGCTGCAGCCCAGCATGGTGGACTTAGACCAGGGGCATGCTGACTACTCAGGGGGGGGGATACGGTGCATCTCTGCCATGTTTAGATGTCTTGTAATTGAGCACACGCTGTCCACAAGCTCACAACGTGCCACAAAGCCACACATTGTGAGCTTGTAGATGGACTAACATAAAAATGTTTTAGGCTAGCCGACTCCCAAAAGACAGGTAAAACAACGACGCCTTAAATGTTGAGGAATGAGGGATTAATATTCAAGGAATGATATGCAGACGGGGGTGGCACAGAGTAGAGGGAGAGAAAGAACATAATTTAAAGAGAACAACTGGTACAGAATTATTACATCCTTGAAATGTGAAGCTAGTTCCTCGTTTCTTCAGCTGAACAGTAGTTCTGTAGTTAGTTCATTAGGATATTTTACTTTTATTTATGTCTGTATAAAAGTAACGGAATTGAAGGTTGGTATTTCCAATTGGAGCACAAGTTGAATATTGTTGCTGTCGGTGAGAAAACTCTTCATCTCTATATGCCAAACGTATGTAAATAACAACCTACATGGGTCATGCTACAGCGTCACACAGAAGCATCAAAAGTAGCAGATCTACAAGCTTGACGCGTTTCGAGCTTGCAGATCTGCTGCTTTTGCTGTGCATTAATTTTCTTATTTCAATCTGGACCAGTAACGGCTTTGGAAATACCGTACGAGGTTTCCCACCCGTCAGATATGATACAGTATAAAAATGGAAAAGTAACGTTGTTTGTGAGGAAAACTATTGACTCTGTACATTCTTTCCACGTCAATGTCCCGTTATATAATGTCGTGTTGAATGTCATGCTTTTTTATGTTTGTGTGTGTCTGTGTGCGTGTGTGCGCTCATACGTGCGTGTGCACTTGCGTGCATGCGTTGACCCCAGGAAGATAATGGGGATCCTAACCCATTCTGAACGGGAACCCATTTCGGTGTCGGCATCATGTTATGCTTTAGCTATTGAAAAAAAGCAGATCTACAAGCTCATAGCGCGCCACCGAGTGGCGCGCTACGAGCTTGTAGGTCTGCTATTTTTGAAAAATCGAAGAACGACTGACATTTTTTAGAATCTGATCTCGGGTCAGAATGGGTTCATCAGACCAGTGTGTGTCCAGTGGAAACCTTGTATGAATCTGATCTCAGGTCAGAATGGGCTAATAAAGTCAGTACAGGCTGCTGGAGTATTTACCCACGTACAGCGTAGCCCTGGGACAGCCACAACAACAGGAGAAGAGTCAATGTTTGCTCGCCTGTTACGGTTGAGGATGTGTCTCAAGAGCCGCGAGTATTATGCACGCACACAGACACACAACATGTGTAGTAAAATTGATGTCCTACTTGATCATACTACAGTGTCACACAAAGGTATCTATAGAGTAAAATCTACAACATTGTTGAGCTTGGCGATCTGCTACTTTAGGCAACATTTGGCAATTTGAATGCTGAAAAGTAACAGGAGACATGAGGTCAGTCCGCTGCCCCCCCAGGTTGGCAGAGGAAGTGTAGCGCCCAGGATTACATTAGATAATTGGCACTGGGTGATAAGAAAAACTGGGTTACAAAATCGTGGGATAAATTTAATAAAAAAAAAAAAAAAAAAAAACGTTTTGGACGTATGAGGTTTCCACCCGACACTGACGATATGCTTTATCGCTCCGGAGTCTCCCAGGGATCTATACTAGGACCCCTGCTTTTTCTCTTTTTTTTTTACCCCCTGTACCGCAAATCTCTTCAGCAAAATGAGCAAATCTAAAAAGCTCACGTGTTGTGGCATGCCATGGCGCGTCATGAGCTTGTAGAGAATCGGCTATTTTCTGCTAATTTTTCGCCCCAGAAAAGAGACACTAGGGGTCATGTGGTTAATGCATGAAAATAATACAAACTGAATGCTGCACTCCTTCAATAACGCACGCACGCTCACACCACCGAAAGCACCCGTTTCTCTGTTCCACTGAATAGCAGGTGTCGAGTTTGAAAGTGATATTTCTTTAAATTCTTTGTAATGAAACTCGGAGCAAAAGGGACCATCTGTTTCACATGCGTGTTTAGACTCCAGTCTCACCTTGGGCAATCTCGCATGAATAAGAATAAGTGCATGATCTTTCAGATCATCATCTCTGCATGATCTTAGGCTGCTGCAATGCATGTCAAAAGGCTGCAACATGTTTCTAGAGGCACACACTAGCCAATGGCTGTACTCTGGAGTCTGGATGGTGTTCCAAGCGTGTCGATGCGTGCACATCAAAGTGTACTTCAGTGCGACCGCGTTTCACCCACAACCTCAGAGCCAGAACACTGACGTTCTGAAATGTCGAGCCGTTTAAAAGAAGAGAGCGTCAAAGTCCCGGCTCTAGAGACAAAAACTATTTTACAAAGAGCTTTGAATGGCAATGAAAGGCTAGACATGAAGCCGTGTACCTGTGTGGGCTTTCTATACAGCACCGGTTTCTCAAACTTTTTGCAGGCCGTGAGTGACCCCACAAGATAATCATATTTCAACTGGAAAGTTGAAACATTATGGAAGGAGGTATTGCCTAATTGGCCCTGCGCCCACTGCTGAGGTGCGTGTAAATAAGTATGCTCTGAAGGACTTGAAACATTAACATTTAGTTTGACTTGGTTCCACAGAATATTGAGAAAATAGCTGATATACATGCTCACAACAGTCAATGTCTGCCTCTAATATTTGACAATTAGGCCAATGTTTGAGAATGTTTAGTGTGTGATCTGATGATTACTTTTGACTCAGTAATGGTCTTATTATTGTCCATTTAATGGTCTTATTATTGTTAATTTTAGAGGTAATAAAGAGGTTCTTAAAAAGGACCTTAAATTGCCAGTTTAGAAATGTGCAGATACCCAATAATACAGGGCCTGTATATTACTTATGTATATACTCTTGTGTGTTGGTGTGTTTACTGTTGAGTGAGAAAAACAATGTTGCACATTTAAGCAAATCGTCTAGGGACTGATGATGATTTGTGTGCTGATGACTGATGATTTGTGTGCGTGCATATAAATTGTCCCCATCATCCCCCATGGGGCTTTCTAGCCTTCCTCCAGAGCTCTGCGAACCACTTCCACACCTTCAAAGCAACTCAGAAGAACCTGAGAAGAAGAACCTCAGAAGGCCTGCTTACATGAGCTTGTCCTTGGGCTTCTTCTCCTTGGGGAAGGGGTACTTCCAGCGGGTGATGCGGCCCACCTCTCCGGACATGAAGGTGAGGTAGCGCAGCGTCTCCACGGCCACGTTGGTGTGGGCCACCTTGCGGAGGCCCTCGCGCTGCCAGATGTACATGGCCACCACCGGAGAGTTGTACTGCTGGACCCACCGCACGTCCCCCGTCTCGCTGTCCACCGTCACCACCAGGCCGTCCCCGTTGGACACAAAGTGGGCCATCTCTGGAGGAGGAGAGGACGGACGACGTGATGATTATATGGACAATGTTATAACAGAGCACGGGTGTGTGTGTGTGTGTGTGTGCGTGCGCTGTAGTAGCTGATCTACAGCACAAGCTTACTAAGTGCCACAAAGTGACGTGTTGTAAGCTTGTAGATCTGCTATTTCAGCTTATTGTTTTTTTTTTTGTATATATAAAAAAAACTCAACATGGAAACGATGACAACATAATTGTGATTATCTCAAATAACTGCGATTAGACAATCATGCAATAATTGCGACAGGCCTAGCAGGGGTTCACCACCACCTATATTCCATCGGATAGGAAAGGAATAACTCACTTTAAAACTACTAAGCAAATCATCCCTCGCTCCGAAACAAATCATTCGGGGAGCCCGACCCACAGTTTGAGAAGCGGAGCTGCAGGTCAAAGGTCAAAGGCTTCTTACTGTACTTGGTGTCGTCGTCAGGCAGCGTGGAGGCGTAGTCGGAGTACGTGGCGTTCCAGCGTAGCTCTCTGCTCTTGGTGTCGTACATGGTGATGGTGTACTCTGAGAGAGAGAGAGAGAGAGAGAGAGAGATGTAAGCTTTAACCCATTTAGGCCTGACGTCGGAAAAAGTTTTCCGAAATACCAATGTTTCTGTATCAGTGGTGCTCAATATTTCATGTCAAGGAGCCCAAAAATGATATGTATTGGCCTCCGACCTAGCTAAATTATAACATAATATTTCAAACCCCAAAAATGGGTTAAAAACAAACATGACAATTAACGCACTTAGACCAAAGAACTGATTCTACAAAATGTATTCTAAATCATGACAGTTTTCAGAAATATGTTTTCATTAGCAGTGGTTCTCAAACTATTTAATATCAAGGACACCCAGAAATGTAATTGCCCAAAATCTAAATATGCTGTTCCAGGGACCCCCTCGGAGGCAAAGATTTGAGTTAAAAACGTTCGCTTTGAAAGAATATAAATATTTAACTTTAATGTTATAATTGGAGGTCAGTGGGGGCCCGAGATTCACATTTTAATGAAGGGTAAGTTTATTTTACAAACACTAATGTAGAAGGAAATGCAAATGTTATGTACAGTAGGTATAAAAAAGGTCACTTTCTCCTATTCAGGTGCTCCCGTGTGTGAATGTGCCTGACGCGTCCCATGGACGAAAAACGTATTGTTCACAAGCATCAAAACATGATGATTGATCAGTATACATTTCTAGGCGTGCGTGGGTTACACCCAAACAGCTCACGCACACACACACACACACACACACACAAAAATCACACTTCAGGTTCATTTTTCAACGCTCCACAGACCAACAAAACAACAGGGGAAAACAACAAGTGTCAAACATATATCTTTAAAACGTGACATATCGCCACCGTAGCACCTATGGCAACAATAGTTGAAAAACACAGGAAGGAGGTGTTGGATTTCAATATATGTACACTTTTTCCCCCCTCTTTAATGTATGGGTATCAAGAAGAAGGGAGGAGAGGGCAGTTCTCTTGCAACGGGATCCGTTAACGTCAATAATACCATGGGTGAGAAAGCAGAGGATTTGAATTGACACTTTTATATAAGTGCCATTCAGCGCGGGGCTCTCGCACTTGAGGGCCCTCGTCTCTGATTACCATCTCGGCACCCACCCCGGCTTTAAGGACCGCGGGGAGAAAAAAAGAAAACTGAGGGCGGAGGCGTAAGCTAAAGTGGCTGAGAAGGAGGCAGTGTTGCCATGTCTGCTTATTACAGGCGACTTTTCGTGTACTTGTAAATGTTGGCAGTTTGAGGGTTGTAGTTTTTTCTTGGGGGGGGGGGGGGGGGGGGGGGGGGAACCCACTCAACAATACAAGATCTGTTATTAAATGTTTCAAACATATACAAAAATGTGCAGGGAAATTCACGCAACAGATTGGCGTTCAAATAGCCATAGCCTATAGTCAAATATTGTGGGCTTGTTTCCACAGACCCAGTTGCTTATTTCTCTCGCACAATCTTGGCAACACTGCGATGGAGGGTGAGAAAATGCGATTTGGAGAGAAAGCCACCACACGCGAACGTGACAAAAGCCTGCTATCCATTTAGCTGGGATGGGCCACAATGCAAATAAATAGATGTTGAGAGAGTAGAGCGCAGGGCCTGGAGATATGTCAAATATGAAGCTCTGGGAGGTCAGACTGGATGGATGAGAATCCTGCCAATGGTGTTTGTGACTAGAGGTATGGAGAGGGGAACACAGCCACACCACACACACACACACACACACCACACCACACCACACACACACACACACACACACACACACACACACACACACACTAAACCCGTTTTTTTTTTTGAGTGGTGCAACCACTCCTACAATCAGCAATGTCCATGTACCTACCTGTGTGTACACCTGTGTGTATGAGCCTGAGTATGTTACTGATTTATACCAGTAGGGGGCGGCAGAAACAGAGGGAGGGGTAGTGCTGTGTAATGAGGAGAGAGAGAGAGAGAGAGAGAGAGAGGGGGGGGGGGGGGGGGGGGGGGGGGGGGGGGGGGGGGGGGGGGGGGGGGGGGGGGGGGGGGGGGGGGGGGGGGGGGGGAATTGCACCACTCAGTTTCACACGTGTGTGATTTTTTTATTCAATGAAGCCAAACACGTTTCTGCCGCTACACACGTTTCTACTCGTTCATGACATCGTTCTGCAAATGATTAATTGCCATGCAAATAATTGATTATTAATGATTTTTTAAAATACTTTTTGCATAACAAAGTACAATAGCTAAGTACATAATGTACTATGTACAAAACTGGTCATATTTCATAATTACATACTTTTTTATTTATTTTACTTTATTTCTAAAACTTAAAATAAATGAATAGTTACAAATTAGCTATTGTGAGCTTGACGGTTGTTTTTCCAAACATGTCTGAATTTATTTTTAATAGGAAGTATACCGAAGATTCAAGTTCAATCACAGGCCTAGAGAGACACCTGGAGAAGGAGCACAGAGCAAGGAGATAACCATAACCGCAAGCACGGGAGCAGCGCATGTCGGACCATCGCATTTTCGGAATCGCATGTCCCCGCGCTTCGGACACTTTTGTGTGTCGGATCTGCGTGTGCACCCCACTTGCCTGACGGGCAAGTGCCTCTGAGAGACCTTAGTGTCAACCCATGCTCAGGGAACAGCGTGTCTGAAAGGTCATTTTGAGTAGATTATGAAGCTTTCAGAAGGTTCCCATCATCATCATCATCCATCACCATTCCATTATCTCAGAAATGTTTGACATCTGAAACCTTTTCTAAATATGAATTTAAGCACACTAAGCTACTTCTGTCGATTGTACTTCAGTCATGCTAGTGTTTTAAAGGGCTTGATCATGCTAAATCATTGCGCTGCAATGACAGGCTATACAGGCGTGTTGTGGTTTACCCGTTCGTCCCAGGTAGAGCAGAGGACGAGGAGGGACAGAGCATCTCAGCGAAGGAGGAGGTCAAAGTCTGCTGCTTCTCTCCAGTCAGCAAGCAGGTCTACCACGTACCACAGGTCCTGCTTCTTACCTACAAACACACACACACACACACACACACACACACACACACACACACACACACACACATTTAAATCCTTTATTTGAGTCCACATTTATACAAAATACATTATCAAGGGCACAAATATGTTTCAGTTGTCGTCGTCGCCCCCCCCCCCCCCCCCCCCCCCCCCCCCCCCCCCCCCCACAACTTGCCCACAATGGCGTGGGGGGACAACACAGACAAAAGTGTTTCACTGACTAAAGCAGCACAACGCATTTCAGTCATTCCAATGTCACTTCAGTCATTCGATGTAATTAGCAGGGCATTTTAGCACCACACCCACGGTTGCTCTTTTGATCAGCATCAATGTCCCTCCATTCTGTTGGTGGCGCAGGGAGGGAGTGGCAGTGAAATACAGAACACAAAACTATAGTGCTGCCAGGCGTGCTTGTTATTATAATCGATGCTGGGCTTGTTTTTTTATTGTCTGTTTGTTTTTTGTAAAGTTGCTTCAAAATATGGGCTTGTAGTGTATAGTTGCTTATTTGGACGTGCTTCCTAATGTTGTTTAAATCAGTGGTTCTCAAACGTGTCCGTGTCAAGGATCCGTTTGCATGCATTTGTCAACGAACCCCACCGATCCTACAAACATGTTGTGGCAGGGACGCCCGGAACAGATCTGTGTTGTTAAAATGCTTCAAAGACTATTCAAAAATGTTCACAAAATGTTTTTTTGTTTTGCGACACATGAGCTTGTAGATCTGCTAGTTTCACTACTTGTTGAGACACTCTTGTATATGACGAAATAGGACATTAATTAAAAAAAAGTTTTAAAAAAGTAAAAAACATACAAAGAAAAAAGGACATATAGACGTGAGGTTTCTTCCCAACAGTAACAATATATTGCGTGGCCCTTTCTGTGGTTTATATCAAACACAAGTGTATGTTGTGTTTATCTTGAGCTAAAAGGGTAATAATCCAACTTCCGTTGTTAATTTTGTTGCAAGACACTTTGCCACCAAAGCATGAATCAGGCTTTTAGATGGACAGTTTTGTTGTTTTGTCTCTCGCAAACCACAGCTGACATCCAGTTGTCAAGAACGACCATTAAATCCATAAAATGAGAGATGATGGTTTGTGCCAGCGGGAGGCTTCAGTTAAGTGAATGCAAAATAGCCAGAGTGATATACACTACAGTAGAAAGCGGAGGAAGCAAATGGTACCCGCTTCCCTTCGAAACAATGGGAACCGTGCGGTCGCGAGAGATTAGCTTTGTCTGCGCGGACCGTTGCAAATTCAACGCTCACTACGACCACAACGTGTAGTAAAATGGAAATGCAGAGTAACGGCGTTTGTTCCTCTGACCAGATAGTGTCTAACGATGTCTAATCACACCAACGGGCCGGGTAGGGACAATAGTTTTTAAGGTAAACCACACCAATGGCCCCGACCCGACCCTTTGGTGTGGTTTGGGCTTATCCCTGCTGAACCTGACATCCTCCAACCAAGCAACCTTGCTTTCCCTTTTCATTAGGCGCACACTTCCAGTTCTGCTGCTGATAAACCTTGACCGTCATTGTACATATATTTCATTCTTAATGTGTTCCCCCCCCTTTCCTGTAAATCACTTTGGCTGAAATATGTTTAAAGGCAAGCGCAATATAAACTTTAAACGCACTTATTTCAACCGTTTAGGAGGAGAGACAGACTGGAAGCACACCTGCTTGTGGTGGGTGATGAAAAGCGTTTCCATGGGAACACATTTCAGTGGCACAAATCAATGTGGTCACTTTAAGCAAGGGAGACCTTCGCTAGTCCCTGGGCAATCCAGTTTCAACCCAGCTGTTCAGATGGTAGTGAGGTAGGGGTTACGTGTCTTGCTCGTGGACACCTTGTACACATTAGCCAGAACCGGGACGCGAATCGGGGACCCTTCTGTTTCCCAGACGGCCTCTCTATGCATTCAAATATGCACCTCAGAAACTTTTGGATTTACAGAGGATGTTCGGGGACCGCCGGACTGTGTATGTCGCCAGTTGGTCCTGTGATATGTGTGTTGAAGTGTCCCTGAGCAGGACACATAACGCCTAACTACTCCATGGGTGCCGGAATAACGACATTCTCACTGCTCCGAATAGTTAGGATGGGTTAAAATGCATGTGCAAAGCATGTACCGTGGCAAATAACCCAAACAACAACTACCGTAAAGGATGCGAGGAAAGGATTGTAATTAGTCCAGGTGTGACTTGACAGTTGCGTCTTCTTACCCATGTAAAGGACTCCGTCAGAACTGCGACAGGGAGAGGCCTGGACCAGCTCGGGGATGGTGAACGGTAGTTTCTGGTTGAGCACACAGAACACAGAACAGCAGAAGCAAACGTCAGACAACCACAACCACCCGCTTTGAATGTTATCAACCAATAATCACCAGTATGTTCTTATCTGTCAATATGGACATTTCCACATACTGCCTATACCGTGAGTAGGCGACTAGGAAATGCGAGAAGTGAAATTACTGAAGGAAAAACATCGTGAAACTGACGTACACGACTGGTTAAGACGGAGGTCAGGGTTAGTAAATAGTCGGACAATACGACCAACGGACAATGGCTGACAACAACGCCAGTATATGTGGAAATGTCCATAAGGGCTGATGGCGGAGATTAAACCCTCTGATCAAATCCAAATCCAAAGCCACTACCACGACAGACTGTATAAAACATGTAAGGGAGCTGTAGCTGCACAGCCTGTTCAGAAAACCTACAGCCAGGCTTAACTGGAAAGCACCGGCCGTTGCACCTATGATAATGCACTATACTTTGTGCATGACTTGCATGTACCTGTGGTGAGGAGATAACATGCTCTCCTCTCTAGAAAGAGGAAACTAAGCTGTGCGTTTGCGCGTGCATGTGTGCGTGTGTGCATGCATATTAACCCATTTTGGGCGGGCACCCATTTTGGTGTTAGCATCATGTCATGCTTTAGCTATTGAAAAACAGCAGATCTACAAGCTCATAGCGCGCCACCGAGTGGCGCGCTACGAGCTTGTAGGTCTGCTATTTTTTGAAAAATCGAAGAGCGACTGACATTTTTAGAATCTGATCTCAGGTCAGAATGGGTTAATCAGACCAGTGTGTGTCCAGTGGAAACCTCGTATGAATCTGATCTCAGGTCAGAATGGGTTAAAGTCACGTTCTCCTTACCGTTAGGCCTTCTTTGTTCTTCCCTCCCAGAGAGTACAGACTACCGTCGTTGGGGTCGGGCAGGAAGGCCGGTCTGCCGGGGAGAGAGAGAGAGAGAGAGGGAAAGTAGTTTTTATACTTGTCGTCTCTGTATGCACGTAATGCCGCGACTCATTTTATGTTATGTGTGTATAATGCTCTGGCAATGGAAAATGTGATTTTTATCACAGATTGAATTGAGAGAGAAAGCGAGGTCTTTCTATAAGCACTCAAAGCGCTTTACAATGGTCCATTCATTCATACATACATTGGGAGGTGACGCGGCTCAACTTCCCACATTCACGCACCAACGGTGGCAAGCTATAGCACCGACCGACACATTGGAGGCAATGTGTGGTTCGGTGTCTTGTCCACTTCGACATGTGGACAGGAGGAGGAGCCGGGATTCGAACCGCCGACCCACGGATCATTGGACGACCCGCTCTACCTCCTGAGTGAGTGTGTGTGTGTGTGTGTGTAAAAGAGGGCATGCATGAATTAAAGAGTCATTACACCATGCTAGGCAGGTAATCTCACTCAAAGCTTGAATGAAGTCCCAGTGCAGTCATGTGACCATTAGCAAACAAGTATGTCTGATTAGGAGATGTGTGCCCAACTAAGACGACCGTTCAAGCTTGTTTACTTTACACACACAAACACAGACAATATGCTGTGCTCAGGGATCTTTGCCAGTGTGTGTGTGTGTGTGTGTGTGTGTGTGTGTGTGTGTGTGTGTGTGTGTGTGTGTATGCGCATGCGTGTGTTTGTGCGTGCGTGACCGTGTGTGCATGCGTACAATAAGTATACTTACTCTGCCACATACGTAGGGACCTGAAGAACTGGATCTAGGAGTAGAAGGAGGAACAAGGAAGTTAAGGAACACATTTAGATGTGATTAACACAAACCCTGCACATCGCAGCTTGTCACGGTTGAGCAAGACGCAAGAGAACAAACTAGACAGACACGGATGCAGATGATGGTTCACAACGTTGCACAACACAAAGTTCACCCGAGCTGTTTTCACGCGGAGCAGGAAAGCATAACAGCGAGACACAGCCAGACACCTGTGTGTGTGCAAGTAATAATATAAACTTGAATGGAGTGACCGTGGAGCGAGAAAGAAGCGCCACTTGTTTGGTCTGACCAGTCCTACAACATATCTCAAACCCTCACGCTAACCTCCCACGGGGCAGCGCATCTAAACCTAACCTTAACCGTCTCCAAACCATTAACGCACCCCTCACCAACCTTAATCCGGTCGTCTTAACGCACCCCTCACCAACCTTATGTCTAAGGTTGTCAATGACTAGTCTAAACTAAGTATGCACCCCCCCGATAGCGGGTCATATTTTGTCCCCACTTCTCCACTGATAAGCGAGGGCAGAAGATGACCCTCATTTGGTCACACACACACACACACACACACACACACAGAGCGAGGCCGAGGGCCGCGTTGTGCAAAGACAGACACAGCGTATTAGTCATAATATAACCGTGGAGGACAGGAAATGGATTTGGAATTGCAAAACACAGTATGCTTGTCCATGCGTGTACATTTTAACCATTGCATTGCATTGCATTGTACTCAGGGCGTCCATGCAAAAGAGAGCATGCTCTCAATGGTCTTCCCTGATTAAATAAAAGTACCGGTAAATCATTTTAAAAATAATAATAAAAATCTAATAAAATCACTTGTGCCCCATAGTACTGCTGTCGGGTGGAAACCTTTTAGGTCCAAAACACTTTTTTATATCGTTATATAAAATTGTAATAATCAGTGAAAAATCGGCCAAACTGATTGCAGAACAACAGCTTGTTAGCTAACAAACCCGTTCTACCTCCCCAGCCTTCTCCTGTGGTAGCATTTAGGTTCCATTTTGTTATATCGGCATGACATTTAATGTGGATTAAATATATAGCATAGCATTGTCTACTTAATTGATCTTACTAGCTCACACACAGTGACTTTGAAACAACTCTCAATGAAGTGTGTCCAGAGTCCAGACTCCAGCCAGCTTCATTACCCAGCCTACACGTGCATTACAGCAAGGCACAGGCGCACACACACGCACACACGCACGCGCGCACACACAAACAAACACATACCCCCCTCCTCCCTGTGGTGTGAACTCACAGGGTGGGGACCAGATGGTGTTGTGCCTAGGGGGGTCAACCGTGGTTGTGTATGTATGTATGTGTGTGTGTGTGTGTGTGTGTGTGTGTGTGTGGGGGGGGGGGGGGATTACCACAGAGTGTCGATGACTGTTGTGTCATGGAGCATCAACATTCATTATAATATGGCTACTCAGAGAGGAGCAATTGCTTGTTGTTAGCACGATCGCTTTCCCAAGTTGCACCGAAAAAAGAATTTTCCGAAAATATCAGTGTGAGGAGGCGATGGGTTGTGGCAGGCAGGCAGGAAGAGGGGGTGGGTTCTGACTCTGCAGGGCTGGGCCTGTATTAGCTAGATCAGTGGTTCCCAAAGTGTAGGCTGACTATTTGTTTTATTATGAGTTATGAGTGGGTTATTATTATTATTATTAATTTCCTCCATTAAAAAAATATTTCCAACAAAAGTTTGGGAGCCACTGGGACAAAGAAGCAGGCGTGTTCTTACCCCGGCCGGGAGGCATACTCTGGTTAGACATAGCATTGGTCCGACTGGATTAAGGTTGGTGAACTGAGGGGTGCTTTAAGGGTTGCCCCGTGGGAGGTTAGGGTTAGAGATACCGGACCATACTGTGCAGGGTCTATGTAACTATATGTATGCATGCTATGTGTGCCGGAGTGGAGCACACCGCCACATGCATGTGGAGCGTTGACCCAGAACTGTTCAGGTCCATATTCAGTAGCCGTTGCTGCGAAACACAGCATGTGGAAGCCATAGGAAGCAGCCGTTTCGGGCCTTTTATGTGTATTGATGTGCTGGAAGGGTGTTCCTTAAAAACTAGGGTTTCAAAAGCTACAACGTTGAAGACCCACATGGATAATGTATAGGCTTAAAAACGTCCAATAACCGTCTGCACACTGAAATGACTCAATGTAATTAGCATATTACATGTAATTGACGCCAATTAACGTATAGTGTGGCCCATGCATACGAGGGGGCTAATGTAAAGTGTCAACGACACCCACTGCTTACGCAGGCAGAAATGTTTAGATAGCAGTATGGGCGCCGTTAACGGCAGAGCTTACCCTCGCCTACTAACGACCTTGATTAGAGGCCGTTTCTGCCCCAGTATCTGTTAATCATTACACACTTAGCATGCCTGACGGCCAGGACAATTCACTGCATTACTAATGTGCTGGCTTCAATAGGAAAGGAATGGTGAAAACATTACTAATGTGTTGGCTTCGATAGGAAAGGAATAGTGAAAAACTGAAAACATTACTAATGTGCTGGCTTCGATAGGAAAGGAATAGTAAAAACATTACTAATGTGCTGGCTTCAATAGGAAAGGAATAGTGAAAACATTACTAATGTGCTGGCTTCGATAGGAAAGGAATAGTGAAAACATTACTAATGTGCTGGCTTCAATAGGAAAGGAATAGTGAAAACATTACTAATGTGCTGGCTTCGATAGGAAAGGAATAGAGAAAACATTACTAATGTGCTGACTTCGATAGGAAAGGAATAGTGAAAACATTACTAATGTGCTGGCTTCGATAGGAAAGGAATAGTGAAAACATTACTAATGTGCTGGCTTCGATAGGAAAGGAATAGTGAAAACATGACTAATGTGCTGGCTTCGATAGGAAAGGAATAGTGAAAACATTACTAATGTGCTGGCTTCGATAGGAAAGGAATAGTGAAAACATGACTAATGTGCTGGCTTCGATAGGAAAGGAATAGTGAAAACATTACTAATGTGCTGGCTTCGATAGGAAAGGAATAGTGAAAACATGACTAATGTGCTGGCTTCGATAGGAAAGGAATAGTGAAAACATGACTAATGTGCTGGCTTCGATAGGAAAGGAATAGTGAAAACATTACTAATGTGCTGGCTTCGATAGGAAAGGAATAGTGAAAACATTACTAATGTGCTGGCTTCGATAGGAAAGGAATAGTGAAAACATTACTAATGTGCTGGCTTCGATAGGAAAGGAATAGTGAAAACATTACTAATGTGCTGGCTTCGATAGGAAAGGAATGGTGAAAACACCAGGAAATATCAATTATTATTATTATTTTTTTAAAGATATCCACTGAGAAGCCGTTATGTCGTTTAAATATACTTCAACAAATCACTGCAAAGAAATGATAACTGAATTGTATGCTTGTGAATTAAATGTTCCGATATTGCTGCTCTTTTTTGGACAAAATAATCCAGCAAAACATCGATAATCGGTCGACTGGAACTCAAAAAGAAAAAAAGGGGGGGGATTGAATCCCCGACAAATATGCCATGGGCGGGGCTCTACCGGCGAACACATTCATGGGAATCACAATGCAGAGTCACAAACCTTCTCACACAGCAAACAAAAGACAAACCAAATACACATTGTTGCTATTGGTCTTCAGTTTCCAAAAAAAGGAGTGAAATCGCATTGTCATCCACTGAGATTGCATTGCATTGTCCCCAGAAGTGCTTTGTGTAGTGTAACCTGAACGCAACACCGGGCCTCTCAAGAAAGGCACGAGAAACAAACAGCAAAGCAAACCCCTGGCTTCTCCTCTTACCTTACTCTCTACTGTGTCCATTCGATAGAGCAAACCCCTGGCCTCTCCTCTTCTCCTCTTACCTTCTTTCAGTGTCCATTTGATGGAGCCCGATCTCTTGCTGACGGCGTGCAGGTTCCCGTCCAGCGTGGACACAAAGAGCAGGCTTTCAGGAAGGGAGATGGTGCTGGCACTGCACAGGCCCTAGAACAACAACAACAACAACAACACAGCAGGGTCACAACTTAAGATAGAAACCCACTGGGCGCTGATGATGATGATGGCCTAGTGGTTAAGGTGCATAGTCACATAGGCTCTAACGCAGAGAGCAGCAGGTTCGATTCCCATGCCCCCACTACGTTTTGCGGTGTGAAATTCCGCCTTCGCAATCTCCGATTCCTGTCACTGCGCGATATAAATAAATGGCAGAAAAGCACCCAAAAAGATAAGCGGGGGGAAAAAAAAGATATGATCCCAATACAGAACAGAAAATGTGTATAACTACATGCTACATTAACCATTTCCGTCTCTCTATTTTGGCAATCATAAGTGACGGCTGTTGAAAATGAGTAAAAGTTTTAATAATTAGCAGATCTGTACAAGCTCACACACACCATGTTGTATCGATGCGAGTTGGTTGTAGAACTGCTATTTTCAGCATGTTGCATACGACGTAGAACATAGAGCTTTTATTAGCATAAACCATGGAAAAATGTATTCATTAGCAACAGGCAGGCGTGCAAGAGGCACGCAAGAGGCAGAAATAAAATGACACTTCAATACTACATCGTAAATGTCACATTATGGAACAGCAAATAAAACATCCATGATACAGCTCAAAGTACCTGAAATAAATACAACCAAAAAACAACAAATCACCAAAGTGCTAATATTTTAGTCAAAGACTAAATCAAAATACACAATGTACAAAATATAAACAGAAATAATAAATATATAGGCATGAACATGGGCTAGTACATATCCAAACAGTGCAGTGCAGGTGTTGGACTGTACATCTAAGATGAAAGATTTGATACTTCTCAAGGGAACATTCAAAGCCAATTTTAGTCTGAACTGTATAGGTTGTTCCACAACCAAGGGCCAAAGAAGGTCAGACAGCAAAGATAAATCGTTAATTGCTTGGAGACGATACTGGACTATTATCTTACAGCTAGCTAACGTAATCACCCGTCCACTGTGATAGAGACAGATGTGGTGGTAAGCACCAGAGGAATGCTAACAAATGGAGAGAGAGAGAAGGACATTCATTAACCGGACATGGTTAGTGGTTAACCTGATGCTTGTGTGCGTGCGCATGCGTGTGTTTGAGAGAGAGAGAGAGAGAGAGAGAGAGAGAGAGAGAGAGAGAGAGAGAGAGAGAGAGCCCGAGTACAGCGGAGGACTAGTGACTGAGGGGGCAGTCTGCGGGCTCTTGTGGAGCTAGCTAGCTGAAGTGAGGTAGCGTAGTGCTACATGAACTCTTTGAACGAGCTTAAGATAACAGTGGGAACAAAGTGGAGATAACGAGGGCCAACGGTGATGGGATTGGTGTGCAAAAAAAAGAGGAGGGGGGGGTGATGCTAAACACGTGCGCACCACAACACTATTGCTGCCTCCTGAAATACTAAATCGGTTCTGTTTAACATTCGAACCGGACTCACAGTCGCAGTTCCAAATATCCGTTGGGCCAAAAAAAGCGGATAGGAGTCCTTTCTTTTACTTCTTCACACTCTGTGTGCACAGACAGATGAACAGTGTGGGCCGAGCTGCCCACATGGTTGCCTGTGTTCTCCTATCTACTCTACTCCCACTTCTTTGGAGGATCGAGTAAACATTGGTCAGGCTCGGCTCGGCTCGGCACTGCACAGCGGGTTCAACGCAGGACAGAAGCAGCAATGTACTATGCTCTTGTTTCACTCCACACCAATCGCCACACTAGCAGATCAACAAACTCGTTACAGTGCAATGCCCATCCCTGTCCCTTAACAACAAGAACAAAGTAAGGGCTCAGAATTGTGTGGCTTTCAAGTGCCTTCATTGCCTAACACTAACAGATCTTTATTTATCCATAACTTTTGCCACAATTACAGTAGTGTCCATTGCAAGAGACAACCCGCCAAACCAGTTTCTAATTTTTAAATAAAACAAGTCCCACAATCTCCTGTAAATGGTAATGCTTCACAAAACCCAAAATGTTTTCCAAAACATGATATCCATTCCGTACACAAGACACTACAGATTAAAGGTCACGTCAACCCGTTTTGTCGCCATGTTCTTTCTTGCAGGGTATTAACGTACTTGTAATTTATTCATTCATGCATTAAATAACGGTAAACTGCAAACGGATACATAGACTGTTGTGTCCCTGGTGGCTCAGCCGATTGTTAGCAGCTTGTCTTGTGTCCCTCTCTGACCTTGATGTCCTGTCTCTGCACTAGCCGGCTATTTGAAATGAATAAATATAAAAAAATACTACAGATGCTATGTCTATCTATGTAATGTATGAGGTGGAGGACGACGCAACCACATCCCTGACCAATACGCCCTGCTTAGTGCTTACGTGACTCAGCCATGAGTGGGTTAGAGGCCGAGCTAACGGCACTGTGGGGGTGATGCACATATATATACCCACTGTGGAACTCTCAACAACACAACATACCGGACTTGACAACTGAGCTGTGGGCTTCATCTTGTTTCTGGCACGAATAATAATGCAGGCAGAGGTCCAGCTGGGGCGGGTGGGACTGTATTTGAGAACTCTTCGGCTTACCAACAAGATCCAAAGCAGTAGACTACTTGAAACCAGCCTCGAGTCGGAGCCCTTTGTGTGCTGTACTTAGAAGAGTTTAAAAGGGATAAAAGAAAAACGCATAGCCCCCAGCCGACGTTGAAACTGTAATGAAACACAGCGGGGGTTTCTTTCATGTACAGTATACGGTGGAAGAAAAGGCTGGGAGAGAGAGCAAGAGAGAACTATTAAGTATTAAGCCTATACATTCGGGGTCAGGCAACAAAGCATAAATCGGGCCTTAGGCTTCAGGGGGTCTTTACGGTTTAAGACCAAGGAAGGCCGGGATGGAGAGCCATTATGTCACAGTCGTCTGTCTGCAGATAGACTAGCTATAGCCAGTAGCCACCGCTGATAAAGTCGCATTGTCATGTATTGATCAACATCCCAGCGTTATCACCTGCACCGACAGAGCCCTATGGGGGTTGGGGGTTAGGGGAGGTTGTAGTGAAACATGCTCCAGGAGGAGTTTTAATGCAAATCTATATTTACTAAAGACGCCCTTAAATTCTTAGCAGCAGCAGCACTCAACTCAACCACTTATGAAAGGAGAGGATGGATGGAGGAGGAGCAGAGGCTGTTTAGCCAGGCCAGACGCAGTCAGGCAGGCAGGCGGTGCTCACTGCTCGGGCACATGGCATGCAGAGCAAACAGAGCAGCCTTTAGTTAGTCAGTCACACTGACTCACTCAGGAGGGCAGGGCCTGTCTCTGTCTGACTCTGAAACCATGCAGCCTTGGACCCCCTCACACTCAGCCCAGTGCCATGAACAAGGCCAGCACAAGGCAAAATGAGTGTCCCCGAGGGTGAGGGCCAGCAGGACTTTTTGTGGTGACTGAATGTCAATAAAAAAGGTATGTCTGGCAGTCTGCCTGTCAGTCTATTTTAAAAAGCTCTTGGACCATAGTTACTGTATGTTGTTGTTTATTAATACTAATAATAATAATAGGATAATCAACAATAAAACATAAAAATAAAACACTAAGGTAAGTGGGGAACACAGAACCAAGGGAACATAGGGAAAGGATGACCCCACCTGTGGACAACTGGACATGCAGGGTCTGTGGTCCATGCTGCCACACAGGAAAGACTGAAAGCTGAAAACAACTCAAATTGGCTGAGGTTACTTTCACATCATCTTTAATAGTTTCAGTTCACACTATCCATCCAACTTAGTTGAGGGGGGCTCAAATGTTTATAGATTTAATAGATTAAATTCCCCTCATATAACCTCACACAGTCCGAGACACTGGCGCCTGCTTGCGTCAACAACACTGTGACTGGACACGTGTGGCTGTTCCCGCTGGCCTGCGACCTGACCGGCAGCACCACGACACAACAGAACCTTACTGGAAGAAGGATGACAACAGCGTTCTTGTGAAGTCATTGAACCTCTGCCTTGCTTTCGGTTTCACAAGCCAGAAAGAAAAGGCCCTCAACATCTGTTAGCGAAAAGTATTTCAAAGTGGGACTAGTACAAAAAGTAAATACATTTATTTTGATGGATGTATGGCCGATGGGGCATCCATTTTACTTAATCTTTGAAAATAGTAGATCCACAGACTCACTGCACTCATGCATCATAACGTTTTGTGTGTTTGGGGAGTTAAAAACGAAAAGCCTTTTCATAATGTGTGTGTGTGTGTGTGTGTGTGTGTGGGGGGGGGGGGGTGCAGCCGCAGAGCATTTTGGGGAACCTCTGTGTCAGTGGACTGAGTTCAGGATCTGGCTGAATACAGTCCAGGTTTGCTGAACATATCTGTGCTGTCAGGATGTTTGTTGTGTTGGGGGGGGGGGGGTTCTCGTCGTTTTATGACCTTATCTCAAAGAAGAGGGACAGAGAGGTACGTACGTAGGTCCCTGCTTTTTTTAACAGGGGAAAGTGAGACATTGCGTAAGCGAGTTACATAATAGTACAACAGAACGGGGCGAAACCAAATTCTTGGCAGGTTCTTCTCCCGAGCTCCTTTCCCCTCTGAAATGAGGCCAGACCGGGCCGTGGCTTAAAGGGCCAGCGAATATGATGCTGCTCATTTTATCATCACAATGGAAGTAGGCTTGACTAGAATGTCATTGTGCTGAAAAGGGCAAGACCACTTTGGCAAGAGGTTTGGGTTGTGCAGTTAGTGTTACGATGTCCAAAGGACCAGTGGACGATACAAAACATGTTCCATTGATTAGAAAATGATCATTGGAAATATTACATTGACAGTTGTTTCACTGTACAAAGACACTATTTTATCCCATAAACAAACACAAACAAAGCTGATTCAGACAATATAGAACATCGCAAAAGCCAATACTTTGTATACAGGCTAAAATAGTGTCGACGAGGATCATATACGAATGATCAATTTCTAATCAAGGGAGTATTTTTTCCTCCTAAACAGCCCCTAGCTCTACCAACATGTTCTTGCCCTGTAAAAAAAAAGGCATTATAACTGTCTTAACTCAGCTCACCTGCCGGGAACAAAGATGGAGTTCTTCTAAGCAGACACCACGTGTGTTTTTGGCTGCATATGGCCGGCCCTTCTGTCAACATGCTGCAGCATTTATGAAGCACATGCACTATAATAACAACGTAATCCCATGTTAGTCCAACCCTAAAGCTGTCGGCTCTACCTCTCATTATGTCAGCGTGAGCAAGATCCAAATGATTATTTTCAGAATTGATATATGTTTATTTTATTGTTGTGTGTGTATGCGATTCATCCATGTGAATAATGTATAAAACATACAATAGGGAAGGTAAATGAAAAAGCGTTTGCAAGAAATTGTGAATCCCTTGACTCCTTCAAAACGACTCTCAAAGGGCATCTACAGACGGCTGCAATTCAAACCTGGCCCCCGTAAAATCTGAATCCCTTCGCCCACACCTTTCCCCCCCCCCTCACTGTATATGTTTATTTTCCCTTTTTACCTCCTCTAAGATGATTTCCTGTTTTGACTATATAGTTGAGTATATTCGTGCGTCTCTAAATGTTTTGATGAATTGAAAATGGTGGGCCCTATTGTAAACAAGTGCAATGCTTTATGGTGCCTTCCACTCAGTTAACAGTTTTTGTATTGAGTTGTACTTTAAAATGTACTGTAATTCTGCAAACTGTTAATAAATCAATCAAACAGACTTATTGACTGATTGATTTTTTTTTTACCGGTGTATACCTTCTTTTCACCAGGGTAACCTATAGCTGTGATTAATTTCTTCACATCTCCTGGAAAGTTTACAAACTAATGGCCAGGTTCCTCCCAGGGCCATTACACCTCCCCGGTACTCTACAAGCACGAAAACATCCTCTGAACATGCTTTGAACATGCTCAGATGTGTGCAGGCATAAAGTAGCACAGGAACAAACAAGGTTACGTACAACCAACCAGAAAGTTTATTTTCTGATAAGATCTCTGTGGGTTTGGCTAACCACACATTCAAATGAAAAATAAAGTGATGAAAACATTGCACTGCACTGTTCTACCTCCAAGTATGTGACAAATGCAAGCAACGTCATGCAGGTCCACAATTGGTCTGAAATAAACCTTTACGATTGGAGTTTCTCATTCTCAGTTTCTCATTCTCAGTTTGCCAGTGCTCGACTGAATGCATTCGAACCATCAGACACTGACCACAGGGACACTTTGATTGCCTTCATGTCAACCGAGCAGATAGTGAGATATAGATATAATGGCGCGGCACATTTATACAGCAACTCGCCAATATTTGCCATGACGAGACGCACGTCGTTGGCCCAACGCGTGTGTGATACTGCATGATGTTGTTATTCTATGGAGACCCGTGCAGCCATTTCAGCCACCACCCCTGTTGTCAACTACACATTCACAATCACTTTAGTTCAAAGACAGGTCTGTCACGTGTATGCACCACTAGTCCAACAAGCCACACATACAACCTAATCTAGTAGTTCTGTGATAAGATAATGCAAGCACACACAAATGTGCTGGAGCAAAACAGTCTCTCTCTCTCTCTCTCTCTCTCTCTCTCTCTCTCTCAACACATGGATGGAATTGGTGACAAACAGGTCCAACTATTTGTATTCGTCATGGCATGATATTGAATTCCGTTGCCGACGTCCTCCTGTGCTGCCTCTTATGGGGACACATTAAAGCTAGGCACATACTGTCACTGATAAGACGAGGTTCACTGTGGGCATCTAAAATTGCTATGCTGCTTGATACCACCAGCTTGGATTTAATCATCTGTTGCAGCCCCTGTGTAAACTCCAGGGATCATTGTCAAAATACATGCTATAACCATCCATGCTGTCTGGAATACCAGCAACCCTCCTGAATAACTTGATAAAAGAACACATCTATCTGCCTGTCTCTCTTGTTGCCTGCCTAGCTCTGGTCCATAGCTCGAATGCGTTGCGACACATTAGAGCTATGGATCAGAGCTACCTCCTGCCCATCCTTGGTCAAGCGTCAAGACTATCATAGATGTACTGTATTTTGTCGAGTCTGAAGTCAGACTCAATTAAATGTATATATGATAGTCTTGATTCAAGACATTGTACCATCTTACTGTATTGACAAAGTAAGTGTCACAATATAATAAGAAAACAGTTGAAAATGGGGAAAGTATATACAGTTGGAGGGGGGTACAACATTGTAACAGAGCTCTCTCTCTCTCTCTAGCATCTAGTTTGTGCACTAGTTTTCCCCGCAGTAATCCACAGGCAGACAGACGAGACGACCCCCAGGGCCAAGCAACTTAAGCAGGTAGCCGAAGACCCCCTGAGACCTTTAAAAGTGGGTTTACACACAATGGATAATCTGATCTGAGAGCTGCAGATTAGCCTTTATACCACATCTGACTTTAACCACGAGAGAGGCTGCTGCTGCCAGCCTACGTGGTGTGTGTGTGGTACAGACAGAAGAAGATAGCATGATGAAAGAAACCATCGCAGTTATATTCGTATAATTACTGTGTATAGACTCCAGTCTCTCTCTTACCATCCGTGAGGGACCGGTGGTGGCACAGCAAAGCAGAGCCAGGACGCAGCATGCGAGGGCCCGGCTGCTCCGCGTCCTCCAGTCCATGGTGTGGACGTCTTAAGCCGGGGTGGGGTGGGAGACACAGACCGGTGGCGGTGGAGGAGACCGCTCGGGGGAAGGGTTCGGACGGACGGTTAAAAAAAAAAAAAAAAAAAAGCTAACCGTTAGCTACATTAGGAAAAACTGCAGCGCAGAGAGAGATACCAATACGAAGCTCTGAAAAATACAAAGGCGTTCATTTTTAGACTTTTCCCCCTGGTTTGTTTTAGCTCTTTAACGTGTCGTACTGGTAGTCAGATGTTCTTTCTTGTAGTTCTGTTTTTCTTTTCCTTCCTGTAGTGATGAAAAATAATACTGTCTGTCCGGACTGGGAAGGAGGAGCTCTGGAGGAGGGGTGGGACCGATTTTCGAAGCGCTCGCCCAATCCGAGCGGCGGGCCAGAGCACGTGACCCGTCCCAGTCAACGGGGGTGAAGTACGCTATCCATACGAGCCAATGGGAGCGAAGCGCCGGGGTTCCGGCACGAGCCAACGGGAACGTCTGGAGGCGGTGTCGCCGTAAAGAGCAGATATACAAGCTATCGACGCGACGCGAAAGCGACGCGTCGATAGCTTGTAGGTCTGTTATTTTTTCCCAAATGTATAATGGTATAAATACCACTTATAACTTCCGGGTAACATTCTCTTATGGTGCTTCCAGGAGAAAGCAGCATGGGATTCCCTTGGCAGTTGACATATGTTAGCCGTAGAAAGAAGATTAATGTTGATATTTGTCTGTTTAAATTTGTTCTGTCCTCGACATTTATTTATGTCGCCAGTGGCGTGGTTTAGGAGGACCGGTGGCCCGTGTTCGTGTGCACTGAAGATTCATGGACGAACTCTTAACCACGACAGATGATGGAAGAACTGCAGTCCACAACCACCATGTGACTTGTCAAGCTAACGCGGTTAGCATCATGCTAACACGACCAGATGGTGTGTAGCCGTAAGCTTTCCCTTAACTGGCTTGGCACAACCGTTTAAAACTTAACATTATTGCATATGTATGTAACTTTTGTAAATGTGACTATCTTGTTTTTCAGGTTAAGACAGTTGTGTGCCCTTGGGGCAGAGTGGCTGTTTCAAGACGAGCCAGGCCTCTGACTGCAACCATGTGCTTCTGCGGATGGATGGAGGGCCCTCTGGTGTCTTCTACCTTCATGTAAGTGTGCAAGAAGAAAGTGCTTGTTGAAATGTTAATATCCATAGTTTTCGGGTTTGAATGAATGATGATACAAGCGCGTTAGACTTAATAAACCATGATGTCAACTTTTCCAAACTGACGTGAGAACCTATAACTATGAGCCTGTTGTTGAAAGGGATGTTTTGGCAAGTGAACTATTGGTGAAACATTTTTTTGTATTCCTCAGGTTTATTTGGAGATGGTGATGGTGATTCTGCTGGTGCCATGTGTCGGCTGTACAAAATATTCACGTATGTGTAGTAACTAAGGTTTATATATGAAGTGGTTGAAATGTCACTGTAGTTTGTGGTTTTTGAATGATGATACTTTGCGTTAGACTTCTGATAAAACATGAGGTCAACTTTTCCAAACTGACGAGAACCTATAAATGTAAGTTGCAGTATGTTTATTATTGAAAGATGTTTTGGTACCTGAATTTGTCAAAACGTCTTTGTATTTTTGTTTCCCTTAATTCCCCCTCAGGAGATGGTGATTTATGTTTGAGCCATGCTTGGTCAAAAGCTGGGACTGTCAGTCCAGCTGTACGGAAGCCATGTATGTATGTGCATTAACATTTTATAAACTGTTAATATCCATAGTTTTTGGGTTTGAATGAATGATGATACAAGCGCGTTAGACTTAATAAAACATGATGTCAACTTTTCCAAACTGACGTGAGAACCTATAACTATGAGCCTGTTGTTGAAAGGGATGTTTTGCAACTGAACTATTAGTGAAACATTTTTTGTATTCCTCCTCAGCTGTATTTGGAGATGGTGATGCTGCTGGTGCCATACAGTGCCGTGTGTCAGCTGTACGGAAAGATATTCACGTATGTGTAGTAACTAACGTTTGTATATGAAGTGGTTGAAATGTCACTGTAGTTTGTGGTTTTTGAATGATGATACTTTGCGTTAGACTTCTGATAAAACATGAGGTAAACTTTTCCAAACTGACGAGAACCTATAAATGTAAGTTGCAGTATGTTTATTATTGAAAGATGTTTTGGTACCTGAACTATTGGCAAAACGTCTTTTGTATTTTTGTTTCCCTTAATTCCCCCTCAGGAGATGGTGATTATGTTTGAGCCTTGCTTGGTCAAAAGCTGGGACTGTCAGTGCAGCTGTATGGAAGCCATGTATGTATGTGTGCATTAACATTTATAAACTTGTTGAATTTTCACTTTTTGAATGATGTTACTAAGCGTTAGACTTCTGATAAATAATGAAGTAAACTTTTCCAAACTGACATGAGAACCTGTCTGTAATATTTTGATAAGGGAGGTTTTTTTGTAGCTGAACTATGTTCTGTTTTCCATCAGGGGTCGGGAGCTTGGACCAGCATGTAGAAGACAAAGACGTGGCCTGTGTGAAGTTGGTGGAGAACACAGTTTGAAAGTCCCTATCAAGTGCAAATTGTGCTTTATAGAGACCAGTGGTTCCCAAGGGGGTTCTGTAGTCTCCAGCTGATTTATAGATGGTTACCAAGTGAACTATTAGGCTGTTTGCAGGTCTGTAACTCGGGTGTATAATTCAATTTGTAACACTCTTCACAAGAGTCCCATTACTTTTGATGACACCTTGAAATTAATAAATTGAGCTTAATTTAGGCTCAAGCTCTTCTGACTTTTTCATCTTCCTTGATATTCCATAACATGTGATCTGGGGCATTTGCAAAGCTATTGCCCTGCTATAGAGCAAATTAATGTTGCACAAGAAAATTGGCACTAGAGTGATATTGTTGCATCCAATATGAGTGCAGCTTACTGTTCAGGAGTTTTTGAAGACCATTTCCCATGGATGTGAAATTATTTGAAACCATGACTGAAATAAATCTTGACAATCTTATCCTCTTGTGCGTTCTTTAATAGTTTTTTTTGTTTTCGTAATGCAATTAATTGTTTGAAGCGCTGTCGCAACCAGAATAGCCTTTCCCATGGCTACCTAAGGTTAAGCCAGTGCGAGAGCATGCATGGATTGTTATAACTGGGGTTTCTTGGCACTTCCACCCAAGTCTCTCTTTTAAATGCAATTCACAAAATGTGTATCTTTTTAGTGTAAAAATTGGTGATTTTGCACCCATCAAATGGCTTACTGACAAAGTAGTTAAAAAAAAGAAACATTAAGTTAACCAATTAAAAAAGGGGAAAGAATCTGTCATTTTAGCACTGGCTATTCAAAAGTAGCAGTGCTGCAAGTGTATGTCTGCTATTGAGCGGTGTGGGCCTATATATACCGTGTGTGTGAATATATATAACATTTTAGAGGTCCTCGATATGAAGAAGTGTGAGAACTATTATCAACAAGCCATTTGTAGAATCAGACTTGGGTCTTAAAAGGCTTTTTTCAGACATTCAGCTGGCTTTCCATCTTGACTAACCTGACTCTGCCAGATGGGGCAGCAGAGAGTACACAGGGGTAAAGTGTTTAAAAGGCCCTGAGTGAACACTCATGCACATGTCATTGTTTACTCTTACTAGTCTAGCTGATTACATATCCAGTAGTCAAGTTGAAGCTTTGTGGCACAATGCTGTCAATCAGAAAAACAATCAAAAATAATTGAGATGCAGTAGAGTGGCCTTATCAGTGCAACAAAATGAGTGAGAGGGAAATGTCATTAAGTTTGTGCATGAGGCGCACAGCCCTGAGAAGAGGCATAATCAACAATAGAGCATGCATTTTTGGCCTGCGAGAGTGAATAATTCAGTGTTTTCACAACTATTAACTGGCCCTGCATTTAAATGTCATGAGAATGCTCTTAAAAAGTAGAGAAACTGAATCCAGCACACTATTCACTTGAGTTTAGATTTTATTGTGCAATGTTTCGGTTGTCAGACCTTCATCAGGCATAAAGAACGGACAAACGGTATTAGTACAACTCTGGGATCCGCGGGGGCCAATTAAATGCCCTGAGCCAATCCGTTACCATGGAGAGGGACTGCCCACAGGTGGTATATTTGATAAAAGGGATATTTATATATACATACACCAAATAGAATAAGATAGCTACAATAGAATAAATCAATCTGTATAGAGAAAGGCAATATATACACAATGAAAATGGAATACCTTTTAAGTACTGACTGAGGCAACAAATAAATATTGTACAATTATATTTAAATAAAGCATGTCCCTGGAGTGCATAATGTCCAATACATGTATTGGGGGTCAGACCTAATAAATTAAAGGCATAAGGGTCTGTACTCCAAAATACACACAAATGACATCACACAATGACAGCGGGACATCAAACGGCATAGAACCAAGATATCAAAAATCAAAAAATCCCAGAGGTGAAAAAACCTCACAATTCACAACATCACATTTAGTAAGAATTCATCATTTAAACCTTTTCGCAAGTGAAGATCCGATATGCCTCCTGTCTCTTCAGGAGAAGGTCATGGTTTCCACCTCTAGGTGGCAGAGGGACCATCTCTATACCAACAAAGTGTAAGGTGGATATATCATGTTTCATATGATATATCCACCTTACCACCTCTGGGGTTTTTATATATTGGTTCTATGCTAGCTGTTTGATGTCCCGCTGTCATTGTGTGTGATGTAATTTGTGTGTATTTTGGAGTACAGACCGTTATAACTTTAATTTATTAGGTCTGACCCCCAATACATGTATTGGACATTATGCCCTCCAGGGACATACTTTATTTAAATATAATTGTCCAATATTCATGTGTTGCCTCAGTCAGTACACTTAAAAGGTATTCAATTTTCATTGTGTATATATTGCCTTGCTTATACTGATTGATTTATTATATTGTAGCTATCTTATTCTATTTGGTGTATGTATATATAAATGTTCCTTTCATCATGGAAAAATATACCACCTGTACTCACCTGTGGGCAGTCCCTCTCCATGGTAACGGATTGGCTCGGGGCATTTGATTGGCCCCCGCTGATCCCAGAGTTGTACTAATACTGACTGTTTGTCATCTCTTCTTTATGTCTGACGACCGAAACGTTGCTCAATAAAGTCTAAACTCAAGTGAAGACAGTGTGCAGGATTCTTTTTCTCTAGCTCCAGTTATCCGACGCACCTGTCCAGGTAGGTGTGCAGAAAGATATTGTCTTATGAGATTGGTCTTTAAATCTAAGGAATTACGCAGAATATATCATAAATGCCATTCTTATGAGACTGAATGAAGTCAAACCAAAATAAGTTTTACTCATAGGCCTATGTAGGCTTCCCTGACTGTACACAAGACAACAATAAGGTTAAACTTGAACTGACAGCCTGGTTGCCTCACATTTTCCTGTAGCCCATTAGTTCTCTTATGTTATTCTTAAAAAACTGTTTTTCAGTATCCCCATTCCAGTGAACACAATGCTTCAAGAAGCCAGTGCTTAATGTTTTCAAGCAAAAGTTTATTTTTATTATTGATCCACAACGATCAGAACCATGACATTCTGTGACATCACTGACCACAACAGCAATGTGTAATTGCACCACTGTGCAAATAAACTACACCACACAACTCGTGAAAACCCAAGGACTTATCAGACACACACTGATGGCACAAATAACTTTTAACAAGTTTTCTGTATCCCCCCAAACCGATGTAGTTAACTTATTTGATGGCCCACTACTATGGAGGAATGTTATTATTTTAAAGGCACTTTCTGCCTCAAACACTTTTGCCAATAAAGGCGATAGTTCTGAACATAAAACAAATATAAACACATCTGTAAAAGCAAGAGAGTACAATATCATGGCAAAATTACATATTTGCTGTCATTTGAGTTCATTTATATAGTGTTTCTTACATTACAGAAGAAAGAAAATCGGCAAATAAATAAAGAGAGAAAGCTGAATGTATCCTGACAACATACGGTATTAAGCAATATAAGCACTATGGCTAGTATCCCATTTGTGATTTGCTGAATTGAACAATGGAGGGGTGGCTGGGAGGTTTCCCCTTTCCTTTTCACCAGTATCAGATACATGGCATTGACGGGAAGGATGTCATCTCCTGTTTCACCCCTCCTTCGAATCAACCCGGACACAATCTCATCTGCAGGTAGCCAGGCGATCCGAGATTTCCACCTATACTGTTGATATGTATAAAATTAAATGTATGGGCAACAATAGCTGAGGAAAAACAGTGCTTAGCAAACTGCTTTGAAAACCAATCATGATTGTGTCCCAATGTAAAGGCTTTGCATTGTATGATATTATTCATTATTTAATTAATATAGGTGACAGATCTCTGTCATGTCTGGCTAGTTGACACTAGATATTCATCTCCTTGCAGTTGTCCTCCAGCTCTGGTCAACCAATAAGCCACATGTGACATGTCAGTATATCCAGTCAGCCCCACGCGTTGAGTCATCAATCAACCTATTGCTTATTATACCAGTGACTCCCAACCTTTTCTGGATCTCGAAAGCGTTCACCAACATGTGTGAGCGGAGCCGCATTCATTGTCAGAGCATATCAATTGATTGTGTTTTGCGGCTTGGATCAACGGAACTAATGTAGGCCTATAATTTGCTATGCATTGGTACAATAAAAATGCATATCTTTTATCGTTTTAGAGAATAATGTTGGATCTAATTTAGTTTTTTACATTATTTTGTTTGATATTTATATTTGTGTTTCCCAAATATTTGGAGTCTCCGTCATGCCCACAGGCTGGGTATTACTGGCGTAATACTGTACAGTATTAGATGACACAAACAAAGGGTTGGTTACTCATTTCCATAAGCCTCATAGGACATACAGTATGCTGTATGTCAAGCATAACAGGGCAAATTGTTTGGCAATTAAAACAAAAACGGAAAAGTCACAATGTTTGCACTCTCTGATGAGTAGCCTATTATTACATTGAAAAAATAACTCCAAAAGAATGGCTTATTTGTTTGTATGTGAGCACAAATGTTGATAAGAAACCGATTACTTCACAATGAAAACAGTGTTTTCTTTTTTAAATATACATTCATCTTTGTACCTTGAACATTTGAGCATGGCAAAACCTCTAGAGCTGATGTGAGTCACCGGCTAAAATGTGTGTCCCCAAGCTTGCAGCTTTAATGCCTAATGCAGTGGTTCTCTAACTTTTCAATCTCAAGAACCCCTCTTGAGTGTACAATATGGAACAGTTCCATCTGGTTCCATTGTGTACACTGTCAAGTTACATATACCTGTAAATGGTTCATTTGGAACCCTGAGGGTCCCTGCGCCCCACTTTGAGAAACCACTGGCCTAATGTATGCTTCACCGTGTTCTGCGCTGTTTTCAGTACAAAACAGGTTTAAGTACCTTTTTGCCTATCTCCAGTAGTCCAGAACAGAGTGCATTGTGGGGTAGGACGTCACCATTGGTACTATACACACAGAAAATAATGGTCCTCGGGTGGTTCTTTAAAAGGCTATATGGTTCCACAAAGAACCATCACACACTAAAGAACCGCTTTACTTAGTGAATGGATCTTTATAGTCCGCATGTGGTCCTCGAGACTCTTTGGGCCCTTTGAGGAACCAGAAATGGTTATTTGAGGCAGCTGTATATCCACGGGACCACGTACTGTATACCTTAATCATCCCAATTGTGGGTAAAACATTCACCCAAAATGTTGTGAGCTTTTAGCTCGGCTATAGATTTGGTGTGGACTGTCTGTATATAGGGGGAGAATTGGGACACAGTATAGTATTTCAAAATGGTTCTTTGAAGGACCGTCTTTCTTTCTCGAACAAAATAAATGGTCCTATGTAATAGCATATATCACTCTGAAGAACCCTAGTTTTGGTTCCAAGTTGGCACCTTCATTGTTCTGTGTGTATGACGGACACAGTGGCATTGGATCTGTTTTGCATATAAGTGCCAGGCAGACGGCACAGGCAGCGACGTGGGTGGATGGATGGGGGGGGGGTGGGAGGGACACCATTCCTCTGGACATCCCACCAGGCGTGCATTAGATGCAAGAGCATTATGGCAAAGAAATAATAATAATACATCTCCAAAACATACAGTTTATTTCTGCCTCAAAACATTCGCTTTCATTCACACACACACACACACACACACACGTATTCTCCCTCGACGGCCACATCCGCTTTTCATTCTGCTATAATTCCAGCTCGATTTGCAACCTAACAAAAAGTGTATTTTATACATTACGAGCTCTTTTCGACTACGAAATGCTAACCCAGAACCTTCCGTTTACTTGAAACTCGGGTGGTGCAGTGGCAAAGTGCCTGGAGATTGTGGGTTCGAATCCAACATGGTGCAAAAGGCATTGTAGAATGCCTATACAAACACAATTGGCCCGTTTTCAGGGGAGGGAAACCGGGTGGGATGGGGTGGCACCTGTCAGGTCGAGAGAAGTGAGACGAAGGCTCTACGACCTACCAGTGGGGGGCTCCTCACTAGCGGCAGGTAGGATACAACATACAAATGTGTGTGGCGAGGAATGCATTGGCATAATGACTAAATTGGGGATTAAAAGGGGTAGAAAGCAAACAAAATAAAATCTGCTATTTTCCACATATTTGGGGAAAATAGCATTAAACTTTTAAGTTCCGGGTCCTGGCTTCTCAGAAGTAGGACCACCTCCTCCTGAGCTAGGCCCCAACTAGGTTCTGAGTGAACCTCATCTGAAACCCAGCCGTAGCGTACGTATGCCAGTCCCCTTGTGGTGAAATCGTGTGTATGGGTAAATTATGCCACTGCTATGAAACGATTGACACAGTACGGCACAGTCCGGTTCGCTTTAGCTCTTCTAGTCGAAAAGAGTCACATGAAGATGTTTGGTGTAGCTGTACATCACAGGTATTATGGGTCTTCTGTTTGGAGCTGGAGTGCAATTTGTATTGATGCACGTGACTGAAAACACACTCATGATTGATTCGTTGATAACACATTCTCAACCCGTCCCCCCCGTCTCCTCAATATCTCTCCGTCGCTCAAATACAAACAATCTTTGTCTCATTTTAATTGACGAGATGACCAGTAAATGCAATAATGACAAACTTACCATCCTCCTCCATTCAGTTGTTTTCTTTTGTGGCCACAAATGATCATGACATTATCATCATCTCCCACCGCGTGTTATGAGTGACAAGTCTCGTCTCTTCCCGGGTGGCCATAAACCCACGCAGCTAGTGTGGGGGTGGGGTGTAGATACCGCAGCCAGGGGGCAGTCAGGAAGATAGACAGCCAGCCCCACCCAACGCTGGGGGGGGTGTATGTCACGTTGTCACAGCATGGCGCGTCACAATGGAAACAGCAGGCTGTCTCTCTTCACATGTCCGAGACGTCGTCCGACTGCGACGTCTCTGAGTCCTTCAAGGTGTCGGTCGCCGTCGTCGTCACGGTAGCCAAGTTGTCGTTTGAACGCGTGTCCATGGCAGAGTGCATGATGGGTAGCCAGATGTCATCCATGTTTGGCATCACGAATATTTTCTGGCGGAGAAGAGATGGGAATACAGCAATACGAGGAGAGGTTGTTTAGGTGAAATGTGTCTGTTAATTACATAAGACAGTGATTTGCAACGGTTTTATTTGAATTACATGAATTAGAGATTAGACCATGGACCCCGATTTGAATACCCCAATCTACACTGTACAATCACCTGTGTTCATTTAACTCTGAGAGAGGACAAATGGGTCCATTTGGTCCATCCGTACACTGTCAAGGGTTGCAGACCGCACAGGTCCCGTAAGTCAAGAGAATGGTTCCGTAAGGTTCAGAGAGAGTATACAATTACGATTTAGGCATTTGGCAGACCACAGTGACTTATTAGCCTATACAGTTAGCAGGGTAAACACCTACATCAATTTTGCAGAGAGTCAGCGTAGACTACAGACAAAACTACAGACCAAAGTTGAGAGACAGTGACATAACACACGAGTAAAGTAAGTAAAGGGCAAAACATGGCCACTGATGAACGGCCTCTGGATTTGCTCTGATAAACAACAGTACACACACACCATCAGATATACAGCCATGTGATTATATTTATATAAATTACAGATCTGGAGAGCAAAACACTGGAGTAGTGCTGCCCCCTTTTCATTGTTATATCTGGTAAACCACAGAGGTTTCTATTCACGGCCTAAACTGTCTGAGCTTGGTATTTGCGGGGGGGGGGGGGGGGGGAAGCCTAGAAGTATTGACGGCGAACACAGAAACATGGCAGTACTGTACTTTACTGGAGTCCGGGGTGGATAATAATACGTTTTCACAGGAGGTAGAAGGCATGCAGGGATGAACCGGCTTCTAGCAGAAAGCTGACGTCGCTGCAGTAGCCTTAACAGGTGTGCCTCGGGGCAGCTTTCTAGTGACAGCCATATCATTAGTGTAGCGAGGCCGCTTACGAAGCGTGGGATAATAGCCACGGGCCAGCCTTATTTGAAGAAGGCAGAAATAAATTCATCCTCTTTTACGACCTTGGTTGTCATTGCCAAATATTTGGAAGGACATTGTTGTTCTCCTTCGACCCATACGTTGGAGCAGTGGCTCCAAAACGTTTTAGCTCATGACCCAAAATAAATTAGAAGTTTGTCTGGCACCCAAACTATAACCTGACGCTGCCAGATCCAAAAAGCTTGCTACACAAATTTGTTTCACAGCTTATTTGGATCTGGGATCTCTGAGGGGGTTGAGCTAACACAGATCCGACCCGTACCGAACCAATCAGCGTGAGCTAAGGGCGGGATATGTGCGAAGCCGGATGTGAAGCTATATAGACACGTCAATATGATTGGTTGCGTGTTTGCACGCCCACACGGTGATAGACAGACACTCCCATCCAATCATCTACCATGTATCTTGAAAAAAAGGAACAGCCCCGTCATCGAATTTGCTTCCGCGATCCCAGATCCCAATAAGCTGTTAAACAAATTTGTGTAGCAAGCTTTTTGGATCTGGCAGCGTCAGGTTACCCAAACTAGTGAAAATAGCAGATGTATGCAAGCTCATAACGGGTTGTGCTATTTTCACTACTTCTTGAACTTCATTCATTATTTATATTTTTATATTTATATTTGAATTTGGATGCTGAAAAAAGTACGAGTTTTGGACATGCGAGGTTTCCACCTGACAGAGACGATATCCGGCACTGTGTTATAGTGTTCACAGAATAGCCGACGCAGAGCAGACAAGATCATATCGCTGTGTCAACTTCCCGTGTTTGATTTCCTGAAGCGTCCACGTGAAGTTTCAGCACGCAACACAATTTCCTCTTTTTACTCGCACTCTGTCACACTCATACAAATAAACACTGTTCTGTTCACACGGTTCAACACACAGTCGCACATGCACACGTGCACGCACGCGCGCGCGCGCACACACACACACACACACACACACACACACACACACACACACAACCGATATTATTAGAGCTAGGGGGAAAGATGCAGTGGAGGTTCCCAAAGTGGGGAACGGCCCGGGGACCCCCAGGGGTCCTTGAGGGAGTTCCAGGGGTCCCCCTGCACCTAATTGATAGTTAGGAACCAAATGGACCCTTATGGGTCTGTAACTCAGAGAGTGTACACATGGAATGGATCCATTTGTACCCTCTCAGAGTTAAATTAACATGGATTGTATGATAAAAATAAACTTGCTCTGAAAATGTGCACGGCTTAAGTGGGCAGATGGGTCATGGGTGGGCCGTGAAAACGATTTCCAAGTAGACCCTGATGCCTGATCCAGAAAAGAATGGGATGCCACAAAACTATATTGTTAGGTTATCCTTCATGCCCATTTCTAAGTGGATATTTGAAAACCCTGGAGCTGTGGGTATTGAGCATAATAAGTGGCTCAGTATCATTGCATCTTACCTGGAACTCCTGGTCCAGTTTCTTCTCAATCCAGTCGGTCACATGGGCTATAGTGACCTCTCTCTCTCCTAGCTTGGGTCGTGCTTTTAGCTCCAGGTGAGGGGGGCTCCGGAAACCATACCTGAGAGAGACACAGACAGAGAGAGAGAGAGAGAGAGAGAGAGAGATCAAGAGAGAGAGAGATGTCCATTAACCACTGAACCACTTTTATGTACTGTATAAAGCAACCTGAGAGAGCAACCAGACAGACCGACCGATCGACCGACCGACAGACAGAGATTGATTGATTGATTGATTGATTGATTAATTGATTGATTGATTGATTGAACAGTTTGCAGAATTACAGTACATTTCAAGTACACCTCAATACAAGGGCTAAGGAGATCAAGGCAGGAAAATAAATGAAAGTTTGAGTGCTTTTACAAAAAAAATCTAAAGTACAGGTAAAGGGTTCCTTTTGGTTGTACTGTTTGTGGCAAAAGCTTGTAAACATCTTAGACCACACCGAAGAAAACCTGCACCTTTTTGGTAAAAGCGCTCAAACTTTCATGATGGGAACTACGCACATAAACGACCAACTCTGTACCTGTAAAACTGTGATGTGTGTGAAAATAAAGCTTGGACAAACTTATCTCATGCCTGTGTATGACCAGCAGATGGTGCAGTGGTGCAGTCTTAAAACTAGACTAGCGCAAGCATGACCAATTATATACTTGAATGTTCAATTGTTACTGTAATCTCAGTGGCGGAAAGTAACAATTTTGTTAATTACATAACACAAGTACAATTCTGACATTACTGGAGTCTTTCCAATTTTCAACACTTGTACTTCTACTCCACTACAATAATTTGAAAAATGTAGTTACTAGTTAGGCCGCCTACTAGTGTGTAGGTTTTGATCATGATTACAAAACATGCATTAACCACTTCAGCCCTTAGTTATTTGCAAATAGCTGAACTTCAAGGTTGTATAGATCTGTTATGTTCAAAAGATATTTATAAATGGGACATTCTGCACAGTGACATACTTTAGGTATGTTGATGCCAATATTATTATACTTTTACGTTACTTTGTAATACATTTTGAATAGGCCTATCATACTTTTACTTACAGTACGTATTTCTTTACGTTAATTAATCTAACCCTGTTCAGTAGGTATAGGTATACCCAAGAGGAAAATATAGCAAGAGGCACGAACTCGACTTTACTTCCCGTATCTGTGTGAAGGGGGCGGACACATTATTAGGAGATGGGAAGAATATTGGAGTCTATTAATTTCCAATGGGAGAGTGGACGTGAACATGCAGCTTATGTTATGAACCATTCCTTAGCTCCATGGTCATGGAACTAAATACTGGACCCAATCATCACAAGCCACACAATATTTCCAAGATATTCATAATATCTTTTAGCGAGACAAATCAGGAGAAAATACACTTTGTTATCGACAGCAACAAACTCGCAAGATTTGAGACGAGTCCGGAAGCCTCTCTCTGTCCATCTGCAATTTGACGGACGACACATAGGGGGCTCTGGCCCCATATTTAAGATGAGAATATGTGAATATGTGAATATGTGCATATTATAACATGAAATGAATGGACATATGAAATAAAATGTGTGTTCCAATGCTTAATAATTTAATTGTCCATAACTGTCATATAGACTCTTTGCCGATTTGGGAAATGGAATCATGACATTTGCCATATAATGCTCTCAATGCTCATCCACATGACGTTGTCAGTGTTGTTGTCAGCCTGGGAGAGTCCATTGTGCCTCTAGTGGCTCCAATGAAGTTTGACCATCTTTGGCATACTACAAGTACCATATCATGTCAGTAGGTAGAACTACAAGTACCATATCATGTCAGTAGGTAGAACTACAAGTACCATATCATGTCAGTAGGTAGAACTACAAGTGCAATATCCTGTCCAGTAGGTAGAACTGCAAGTACCATATCCTGTCAGTAGGCAGAACTACAAGTACCATATCCTATTCAGTAGGTAAAACTACAAGTACCATATCCTGTCAGTAGGTAGAACTACAAGTACCATATCATGTCAGTAGGAAGAACTACAAGTACCATATCCTGTCGAGTAGGTATAACTACAAGTACCATATCATGTAAGTAGGTAAAATTGCAAGTACCATATCCTGTCCAGTAGGTAGAACTGCAAGTACCATATCCTGTCAGTAGGCAGAACTACAAGTACCATATCCTATTCAGTAGGTAAAACTACAAGTACCATAACATGTCAGTAGGAAGAACTACAAGTACCATAACATGTCAGTAGGAAGAACTACAAGTACCATAGCCTGTTCAGTAGGTAGAACTACAAGTACCATAGCCTGTTCAGTAGGTAGAACTACAAGTACCATAGCCTGTTCAGTAGGTATAGAACTACATGTACCATATCCTGTCCGTAGGCGGAGGCGGGATGTTGACGGCCAGCGTCCCGCGGAACTCCTGCACCTCCACGGTGAGCACCAGGGCCGTGTTGGACACCTCCTCCATCTTCTTCTTGATGAACTCCGTCTCCGTGGCCTTCTGGAAGTACTTGGACTTGGCAATCTTGTCCACGAAGCGCATCATCTTGCTGGGCCTGTGGCCTCCCACGTAGCTGGAAGGATATCAGAGGGACCGGTAAAGAGTGAGTCAGACTTCATCACGTATTCATCATTATTACAGCATCTTTTCATGGCGCTCGCCTCGGTGTCCCACCGCGGCGAGAGGAGAGGAGATCGAGGAGGGTGTGAGTGCACATTATGTCAGCACAGCGCTTTCCAAGTGAGTGGGCTTATGTTTCTTTTTCAGCAGGTACGATACACAGCGGGGACAGCAGGAGATGGGTACAGTCACTGGGTTTCAGCAGGGAGGGACAGGTGGAGATGATGGCGGTATAGAGCAGCACTAACGTCATTGTGTCTCAGTACCAGTCTAGAGCCTGCCAGGTTTTTTTATTAGACCTGAGCAAGATTCTACAAATGTCTTGTAAACCCTGACAGTTTTCTGAAAAACCCATGTGTCTATGTCAGTCGTTCTCAAACATGTTCATGTCAAGGACCCCCAAACATATGTATGTAATTGGCCGCCGACCCCCATCTGAAAATATGTTGTTCTAGGGACCCCCCCCCCCCCCCCCAGAAGCAAAGATTTGAGTTAAAAACTTATATATTCAAAGATGTGTGCCACGTACATTTCACGATTTTTCAAAAACAGCAGACCTACAAGCTCGTAAAGCGCGGCACTCGGTGCCGTAGATCTGCTATTAGATCTGCTATTTTTCAATAGCACCAAAAGGGGTTCCCGCCCCCAAAATGGGTTAATAAACGGTCCTAGACGACCGTTGATTACTGGTCTTGCTTGCATTAGCCAGACAACTATTCCACTGTGATATCCACTTCATCCAGATCTTTATCCAGAACACTGTGCTCCAGACTGTATGACGGAAGCATTTGAACATTTAGGTGGTTATAGCGCTTGTATAGCAGGAGGTCGCGGTTCGAGTTGAGGTTTGTGGGGAGACTATATAGTTCTGTGAGGCACGCAGGAACGTTGCTGTGGATATACACTGATGAGTTAACAGGGATATATCTTGTATTCATATCATAATCCTGTGATCATCGTTATCATGATGACATCTTTTTGCTCACCCCTCGGCTCCCGGCATGACGGGCTTGTCGGTGAGGAGTTCCGGTGGATCCTCTTCGTCAGATGAGCCGGCGCTGGAGGACTCTTCATCACTGTCTGCTAGACAGTAGGTCCGAGGTCTGGGACTGAGACACAATTTAGACAACTTATAGGCATGTATAGCAGACGCTCTTAACCCATTCTGACCTGAGATCAGATTCATACGAGGTTTCCACTGGACACACACTGGTCTGATTGACCCATTCTGACCTGAGATCAGATTCTAAAAAATGTCAGTCGTTCTTCGATTTTTCAAAAAATAGCAGACCTACAAGCTCGTAGCGCGCCACTCGGTGGCGCGCTATGAGCTTGTAGATCTGCTATTTTTCAAAAGCTAAAGCATGACATGATGCTAAAACCAAAATGGGTTCCCGTTCAGAATGGGTTAATCCAGAGCGATTTACATAAGCAAGGACAACACAAGGTAATACATCAAATGCATTGAATTATAGTTAGAATCTAGGACATTCTAGGATCATAGGTAAGTAAAGAACCTATCATATCATCAGTCTAACAGTAGAATATCCACACAAACAAATCCATGATCTGTACATCGAAACTATACACACTGTATGATGTCAGGTCAACGATGGCCTGGCATCTGTTTACACGTTACATAGCATGCTATTTGCACAGGCCTGCAGGGTCGTCAATGCTAGTACACATGCACGCACACGCGCATGCATGCACGCACGCACGCACACACACACACACACACACACACACACACACACACACACACACACACACACACACGATGAACACCGTATGCGGTATTATGGCCTTGTATTCTGATTTGAAGTTTGTGACCATAATATCTTTTGAATTGTGTAGTACGTACGGGCGAAGTTGTTGTTTTGTTTTATTATTGTGCATAGTGAAATTGTATTTGAACTGTGGTTGCCCTAACCCCAAATGTCCCTCCGGCAAATAGATAATGCATTGAAATGAATGAATATGATTGATACGGTAAGATGCATTGCTGCTAAACAACAAAAGGAACATAAGCTACAGCGTGGCATAATAAAGGAAGGGATTATTATTACTCCAGTGTCAACGACGGCATCTGTTATTCCTGCAAACTCACCCAGCAGCCCACAGGAGGAAAAGTCCACAGCAGCATGAAGCAAGCAGCCCCAGAGAGAAGAAGAAGAACATTTATTAAAGGAAGATAGAGAAGGAAGAGCGGAGAGAAATAAAGCAGGGGAATAGAAGGAGACACTTTAGGCCTCGGAATGCTAATTCAACCCACTTAGCATCTGGCTCAGAGCTGCCGAGAAATCGATGATCACCGTAAGCAACAACTCCCACGTTAGACATCTCACTGTTACGGCGAGGCTGCAGTACGCTAGTTAGACATCACACTGTTACAGCGAGGCTGCAGTACGTTAGTTAGACATCTCACTGTTACAGGGAGGCTGCAGTACGCTAGTTAGACATCTCACTGTTACAGCGAGGCTGCAGTACGTTAGTTAGACATCTCACTGTTACGGCGAGGCTGCAGTACGCTAGTTAGACATCTCACTGTTACAGCGAGGCTGCAGTACGCTAGTTAGACATCTCACTGTTACAGCGAGGCTGCAGTACGCTAGTTAGACATCTCACTGTTACAGCGAGGCTGCAGTACGCTAGTTAGACATCTCACTGTTACGGCGAGGCTGCAGTACGTTAGTTAGACATCTCACTGTTACGGCGAGGCTGCAGCACGCTAGTTAGACATCTCACTGTTACAGCGAGGCCGCAGCACGCTAGTTAGACATCTCACTGTTACAGCGAGGCCGCAGCACGCTAGTTAGACATCACACTGTTACAGCGAGGCCGCAGTGCGCTAGTTAGACATCACACTGTTACAGCGAGGCCGCAGCACGCTAGTTAGACATCACACTGTTACAGGGAGGCTGCAGTACGCTAGTTAGACATCTCACTGTTACAGCGAGGCTGCAGTACGCTAGTTAGACATCACACTGTTACAGGGAGGCTGCAGTACGCTAGTTAGACATCACACTGTTACAGCGAGGCTGCAGTACGCTAGTTAGACATCACACTGTTACAGGGAGGCTGCAGTACGCTAGTTAGACATCACACTGTTACAGCGAGGCTGCAGTACGTTAGTTAGACATTTCACTGTTACAGCGAGGCTGCAGTACGTTAGTTAGACATCTCACTGTTACAGGGAGGCTGCAGCACGCTAGTTAGACATCTCACTGTTACAGCGAGGCTGCAGTACGCTAGTTAGACATCTCACTGTTACAGCGAGGCTGCAGTACGCTAGTTAGACAGCACACTGTTACAGCGAGGCTGCAGTCGAATGCTGTTTTAATGTAACGTACATTTACGTTTGTAAGAGTGTACAAATATATACCCTATCGTGACGAATTTGTAGACTCTTAACGTTAATGACTACTTAGAATTTTAGAAGATACTGGAGGAGGAACCTAGTAAAATCTAGGATTCTCTTAGAGGATTCCAGAGCACACTGAACAAAGCAGAAAAAACGACAGCTCAAACACAGAGGAACAGCATTTAGCCCAGGTGAAGGAAGAGCTTGCACGAGAAGATTCCAGAACACTGTTATTATTGTTGTTGTTGTGATAATGAATCCCTCACCCCTCCTTTCCCTGCTCGCCCGGGCCGTCGCCCTCCTTCCCCAGGCGGGACAGGTTCATCTTGGTCTCCAGGGTCATCAGGAAGGAGCCTTTGTAGGACACGTCCAGGTCAAACCACAGGCCTGATGGGGAGAGGGGGGGGGGGGGGGGGTCACAGTCGGCATTATTGTCACATCACAGTTTTACATGTTAAACGTAGCCTCGGTCACAGCCTTAGACCTGACTCACACCTTTCGATCTAGCATACAACATCGATTGCATGCTAGATGTATACAAAGGGTTTGTTTCAGGGGCGGAATCTTTGTATAACGTTCGTGAGTGCTCAAATCAGCGTGAGCGTGGAGATTACCCGGTGGTGTTCGGGTGCATATTGACTTATTATTTTAACCGTGGGCTACCACCAGGCACCCCCGGAGTCTCCGCGCCTGGTTTGTTTACATCTTGCCCCAATGCATTTCCAATGGAAGTCACATGGTTTGACACAACATTTTAGTCGTACGGCTTTCGGCTGTGTTTCGACTGCCCCCCTCCCTCTCATACAACAAAAAATGTTGTGTCAAACCATGTGACTCCCATTGGAAATGCATTGCGAGCTTGCATCAGTCAATAAGTCTCATGCATCAGCTATACATCAATCTGTTGTGCAGGTGTGAGTCAGGCCTTACTCAGATCTCTGAAGAGAAAAGCCTGGTCACAGGCAGAGAGTGCACATATAGCCGGAAATGTCGGGCCGGAACATCCGTCAGATGTATTTCCCCCGGATACGATATTTGTCAACCAATCACAACACTTGTTTCATACACGGAGAATGTAAGCAGATTTGTAAACGTCATTTCCGTGAGCGGTAATTCCGCCAAAATCCTGCTACTTCCGCCAAATTCCAGCAATGCACTCTACAGCGTATAGGTCTTGCCCAGCGTGGGTTAAACGTGGGTGGGATTTTGCCAGTGCCTTAGCTCTTGGTTTGGGCATCCCTGCAATCTGCAGGCCTCTCACGACTGATTTATTACAATTTACAATTTAGGCATTTAGCAGACACTTAATCCAGAGATTTATGGACATTACAGAGGCTTCACATCCACGCACGCACACACGCACACACGCACGCACGCACGCATGCAAGCAACGCACACACATGCACGCACGCTGCACGCACGCAGCTGAATGAACAGTGCTGAGTGCTGTTTTGGTGAACAACACAATAAGGGAAGTGCCCATGCCTGGCATGGTGCCAATACGACCTATTCCCTGCAGTGAAAGCTGGGAAAAGGTCGTCTCTCTCCAGCAGCGTTTGCTTCCTGACTGGCGGCAAGGTGCATTAAAAGAAGGTAAGGACATCTACGTCACTCTCTCTCTCTCCATATCCAGACACATGCTGCATGGTAGACTGGTAGCACTATAGGAGGCGCGCAGCCCAAGAGGTCCATGGAATGAACTGTAGTCCTGTGGTGTAATGTCATTTAACTTCTTTTTGTATTAGATTATTATTAAAAAAAAACATACATTAAGCACTTTTTGAAAATAGCCGATCTACAAGCTCACAGATGTTAGACATGCATTTTATGCATTAGAAAACTTGTGAAATGGGACCTTCTGCATAATGAATATAGGCAAATTTCTACGTTCTGGACTTTACAGGAAGTACATACACTTTTGCTACCAATACTGTAAGGGCCAAATGACCACCAATGCCGCAAAACACCTTTATGTAACCTTGGGTTGGCGCTGTTGTTACATAAGCGTCAAGTTAACGTGCATGGTGAGGGAAGGATTGACTCGGAAGGGCAAACGGCTTTGACCGCAGGTACGTCAGCACTTTGAAATGGTTGGAGCGAAATGTTTGTCAGTTTCAGTCTGAAGTATCCATTGTCTGTAATCTGTCTAATTATGGTCTATTTCTAATATCACGCAGATCTGATGCTGTACTCAACTCTTTGCATGGTGAAATAAATACGTTAAAAGCATGAAGAGCTGCCTGTGTGCCGTTATTGGGGCTGACACACAGCGAATAAACAGTACGGCATTAGAATGGCGCGTCAGTCAGGTCCAGCTATACGGGATCAATTCCTATAGAGAGATCCGAGGCTCTCACAAATATTATTGTGCTTTTATTCAAGCAAATGTTGAAATCTGGACTTTTACTTGTAACAGAGTATGTCTACATTGCAGTATTGATACTTTTACTTAATTTCTGAACGATTGAGATTGCTATGTGTGTGTGTGTGTGTGTGTGTGTGTGTGTGTGTGTGTGTGTGTGTGTGTGTGTGTGTGTGTGTGTGTGTGTGAGAGAGAGTGAGAGAGAGAGAGAGAGAGAGAGAGAGAGAGAGAGAGGGGGGGGTGGGACTTCCAAGTTCCATGTACTTCGCCCTGATTAGAAACTGTCCCTTTCTGCCTAGAAGAGAATGCAGTTCCTCTCTATACAGTGCGAGGGCGCTGGCGTCCATCTCCTGGTTCACGCATGTGACTGAGCCAGCTATATAGCCCAATGACAGTAGAACTGTATTCTGAGAACACCCAGCTGGATATTATCCATATCAGCTGAGAGTTAGACGGCACAATATTACTGGAAACAATAAAAAGCATTAATCACAAAAAAGAAAGCATAATCTTCAAACGGCAAACCAACTGCTGTTTTCCACATCAAAGTGATGCTACTGTATATAACCATGCAATTACTGCATCCTTCATCTTTTTTACAACATGGCTCTGTGCCTGCGTGCATGTGCGTGCGTGCGTGCGTGGGTGCGTGAGTGCATGAGACCGTGAGTGCATGGGTGCGTGTGTGTGTGTGTGTGTGTGTGTGTGTGTGTGTGTGTGTGCGACACGTGCAAGTGTTTGAGTGTATGCGCGACCGCGGCTAATCTTGCAAATCACTGCACTGGCCAAACATTTTTAGGCATGCTGCCACTGCCAGACAGTAGGCCAAGTGACTAAAATGCCAGAATATATTTCACATGACGTTTAATGCTTTTAGTAATGCTAGGACGGTGCCCCCCAGTCATGGCGTGAAGCCGGGCTGGCCCGGTTCCCTCTTCAAATTAACTCCTGACAGTTTTCTGAAAAAAACTATATTTCTATATATGTCAGTGGTTCTCAAACTGTCTCATGTCAAGGACCCACAGAATTATATGTAATTGGCTGCGGACCCCCATCTGAAAATATGTTGTTCCAGGGACCACCCCCTCCCGAAGAAAATATTAAAAACGTTCGCTCTAAAAAGAATATATATTAAAAGGATCTAGTGCCGCGCTATGAGCTTGTAGAATATAGCAAAAGTATAACATAATGCTTAAAACACTAAAGGGGTTCCCGTCCTGAATGGGTTAAACCTCTTTCCTGCGTTGTCCCTTTGGCATTCACTGTGACGGACGTCACGGCACGCGTGATGAAGCCCGGCACATTCCCATAAGAATTCAAGCCCTCCCCATATGTCACTCAAGGGCTACCAGAGAAGACTAGAACCGATGCCTTCGCATCAGACCTCAACGATTCAGAAGTCCTGTGCCTCGTCCACAGCTATTAATTTTAGTTTAATTTTAGTTTGTTTTGAATATTATTTTTCAAATGTGGTTACCGGTAATTTCAATTCGTTTTTAGAGCGGATTTGCTAGTTTTTATTTTCTGAAAATGTTAATAGTTTTGGTTGTTTTTGCGCCTTACCCGTTATCCCTAAACTTATTTGCCATTTAAAAATATTACAAATAGCCGATCTACAAGCTAACAACGTGTCAATGCAGATTGGCTAGTTGAACTATTTTTAAATGTTTTAAAATAGTAGCCCTTAGTGTTTAATAGTTTTAGTTTAGTATACTTTGGGTTATTTTGTCAAGTGCAAGGTTGAAAGGGAAAGTATTGTGAAAACTTAAAAAGCATTTAAAAACGTAATTCAGTTACATAATGAACCACCAACCCCATCCACAAACACTTGTTATAAAAATATATTATGAATTTGAATGTGTAGCTTTCGTTATTTTCAGTAAGCTATAATAACATTGCCACAGACACAGGCTATTTTTATTAAATCTGTGTCCCTGTCCCCTCATGATATAATGCATTATAAAAGCACCTCCACCACTACCTAGAAAAGACTCCTCTTGCCTCATCAATTATTGATTGATCCAGAATTCCGCGACAGAAGCCATGCCATTATCAGTCTCTGTCTCGTTCTGTGATTCTCTCTCTCTCTCTCTCTCTCTCTCTCTCTCTCTCTCTCTCTCTCTCTCTCTCTCTCTCTCTCTCTCTCTCTCTCTCTCTCTCTCCCCCCCCCCTCTCCCTCTCTCTCTCTCTCTCTCTCTCTACAGGCCCAGTAGAGTCAGGGTGTCAGTATAATGGATGATGGGGCAGGAGAGGAATAATTACTCTACGTTATTGAGCTAGGTGGACATGACAGCTCAGAAAGTCTGGACTCCATAAGCAGAAGGCACTGTGTGACGTGTGACGTGTGCGTGCGTGCGGCCGTGCGTGCAGTCAGACTGTGTTAATGTGGGGGTCCTTGACGCTGTGTGTAGTGCTCTCTGTCCTACCTTGTTGGTCCACAGACGGTTTGGAGGAGCGTAGGATCTTGGGGATGGCGAAGCCCATGTCCAGCGCTGTCAGAGTCAGCTCATTCATGAAGTACGGCAGCTGGAAGAGACATATGTTGACATTTATACCAACCCTCCACACTCACTCCTTGTTGAGGGGTGCTATAGCCCCCTCCTATGTCCAGCTTTGAGGGTTTGTGTAAACACAAACATTGCCTTAACACAAACATTGAATGCCATTGACAATGAATGGCCAGCTTTATTTAATTATTTTGCCCAAATGGGAGAAAACGACTCGTGGCTTCTGATTGGCCCGTACGGAGGGGGCGGGACCAATGTCGTCCAACGTAAAACTCAAAGAATCGGGACACATTGGCCGCTGCATAATTGCTGAAGCCAATGACATAAAAAAGTCAAATAATAGCCAATAGATCGATCAGGGCAATCAGATATACGGCATCAGGGAAGGTTCTATAGTGAATATGTGTGCTCGCCACTCACCCTGATCTTACTGAGCTTCATCTGGATCTTCTTGGAGACCACGTTGGCCCAGTATCTCTCTCCCAGGAAGTCCCAGAAGATCCTTCCCAGCAGAGCGTTGACCCAAGCCTCAGGTTCTCCGCTCTCCTCTGGACCACTGAGCAACTGATGGTGACATGCATGAGAGGAGACATATTATTATATTATAATATCACTGCTTTAAGGCATGAGCAAGATGTCCTTGCTGAGCCTAATTGTATCCAGGACGGGTTGATTCAGTTAATTCAACTAGAAATGCAGCCTTGCACACCAGTATGGCCTACTGGTGCGCAAGCAGAGTGTGCCATGAGGTGCGCTCACCACTGGCATCACCGCATGAAAAAGAAACGGATATATTATGATATATTACAATGACGACATAATGATGTTGCCAAAGATGCTGGTCCCTGATTAGGCTACGGAGGACACGGACATACATATACCCCGACACATAAATACAGTACACATACCCAGCCCACTTTTAGTACAATTACTCAACCAGGATTGATGTGTTATAGTTAGTTATATGATTGATATGAATGACGGTTGAAAAGGACTGCAGGGAATTTCATGGCATGGAATTCATGAATACATCATACTTTACATACACTATAGCCCTTACCCGTTGTGAGACGGGCGCAGTACCCTCCCCCCCCCCCCTTGTGGCCGTGGGGGGTACTGCACCCACTAATACATTCATTATTAATCATGAATGTGTCAAATCGAAAAATCGTTAAGACCTCCATATTATTATGGTCAATGCCTGTGTGAAAAGTGGGAGCGATTGGTGCAGGCGGTGAGGAGATATGGCGGTGTTTCTGACACACACACACACACACACACACACACACACACACACACACACAGACAGACACACACACAGACAGACATTGACTGAATTATAGTATGATATCTATACATAAGCCTGTCATCTGTCTATCCATGCATCCATGTTTTGCGCGGTACCTTCTTGGGCGCCCTGGGGCTGCTCTCGGGGCTGCGCACGGGGCTCGTGCAGGTAGCCGTGGGGCTGTCCACCAGGTCCTGGCCGTTCACATACTTGGCCATGTAGACGTGGTAGTCCAGCAGCACCTTCTGCCTGATGGCTCTGCCCTCGTCAGCCTCCACACCGCCGCCAACTGGAGGAAGGCTGCCGCTGCGGCTGGGTGGAGTGGGCGGGAAGGCTGGGGGGGGGGGGGGTTGACATGAGAGAAATGAGAATGGGTGACAGAAATACGTAGGGTGCAGAAACACAAACGTGTTATAAGGTTAATATCAATTCAATTCAAATGAGCTTCATTGGCAGAAAACGTACGTTTGCATTGTGTTAAAATAGTGTTAAAATATAATGTAATTTAGTAGCAGAAGACTCAAAACTCATATATATTTTTCATGTATATTGGCATTTCTGTTTTATATATATGCTACGACAAAAATAAATAAAGATAGAAAGATAAAATGTATAGATAGCATGTTATTTAGACAGATGCGGATGGTCTGTGCATGCATGCGTGTTGAACCGACCACTCTTGGAAACTCCACTCCTCCCGTCTGACTTGAGCCTGGACGCCAGCAGGAAGCGGCGGAACCACTCCTCCTTCTCCCGACCCGTCCTCCCAAACAGGTAGATTGTCAGGTCCGTCTGCGCCGCCGCCGCCGCCGCTGCCGGCCTCTTGGGCTCCTCCGCCACGGGCCCCTCGCACTTCTCGCCCTTTTCCACCTTCTCCCCCTTGTCCTGCAGTCTGTCCTTGTCCAGACTGTCCCTCTTGTTTTCCAGTCTGTCGGTCGTCCCGGGCGCCTTGTCGTCCCCCGCCGTGTCCCCCTGGGCCTTGGACATGAAGTCCTCCTGCTTGGCCAGCTGTATGCAGATGGGATACTTCTTGTTCCACACCCGCTTCCTGGCCAGACTCTGAGGCACCAGGTGGATCTGCGAGGGGGGAACACACACACGCACCACGCTTCACAACACTGACAAATACTAATGTATGTTTTTGGGGATCTCTATAACGAATAAGAACACTCGCCCCCCCAAAAAAACGTGTTTGTCACGGGTCAAATCCGGAGACTTCGGAAACCGTCACCACCATGGTATTCATATAGACGTTATGCGTTACCTCAGTAAAAATATGCCTAACTGAACTCTATTCCTAAATGTAACCTCCGTTTAAATGAATACAAGAACACTGCAGGAACCGCTGCTGGGGACGAGCGGTCTGCAGAAATAAAATGGGGGTGAGTGTGATTTGACAGCCATGCACCCACATATACGGTGGGGTTCCTTCCCTTTCTGCCGGCCTGACACCCATAGGATGTACACGTACACACGCGTGTGACGCACCCAACCACACACACACGCACACCTTGCTGTCGGTCAGGTCGTAGATCTTCTGGCTGATGTAGGTGACGTCGGGCTTGGGCTCGTTGTGCGTGGCGCGGCGCGGCACGTTGCGGTTGGGCTTGGACAGGCGCAGCACGGAGCCCTCCAGACGCACGTACACGGAGTGGGTCAGCGTGGCGTGGTACGTCTCCGGGTCGTAGCTCTGGATCTCGTTCATCCAGCCCTGTGGAGTGGACGACGGAGGGGAGGACAACATGTATGAATACCAGTGGTGGAAAGTAACTAAGTCATTTTACTTAAGTACAAGTTTGAGGTATTTGTACTTTACTTGAGTATTTCCAACTTCCAGTACTTTTACTTCTACTCCACTGTACATCTCAGAGCCCAAATTTGTACTTTTACTTCACTACAAGTATTTGAAAACTTTAGTTACTGGTTACTTTGGCGATTCTTTTTAAATTAGAAAACATACATTAACCACTTCAACCCTATACATTTCGGCCATTTGAAAATAGCAGTTCTACAAGCTCACAATGCGTCGCAACGCAACGCATTGTGAGCTTGTAGATCTGCTATTTTCAAAAGATTTTGTACACATTTTGAACGTGTTAAATGGGACTGTGTACAATGAGTATACTTTTAAATGTAGTACTTTTACTTGTAACGAAGTAGTTCTAAATTGCAGTATTCGTATTTTTACTTGAGTACTTTTTTCCACCACTGATGAAAACATCTAGAATTGGAATTGGGGTCCATTCCGAAAGTTATTGAAAATGATCTGAAGGTTTTGGCATCGATTCTCTCATCGATTCCATATAGCGGGACCTATACGCTATTATACGTCACGTCTCGAGAATATTGAGAGAGTCATATTTGAAATCAAATCACTGCCAAATCACTGCCTAAATTAAGCTTTGACTTTCATACCAACTTCCGGTAAGCCAAGGAAAAAAATGTAATGGCCTGCACGTGCATATTGTTTCAATGTTGCACACGCGTGCCAAAATAATTGATAAGGAATTGGATCCATTAGCATGATCGATTTATTTAGCAGCGGAAGAGTCTATTATGCTACAAACAGTTGAGCATGCAGTTGCATTTGTCTTCAAATAAATTAAACCTGTTGGCCTGGGCAGATAAATAGCTAATATATTATTAATAATATCACTAAGTAAAGTTGTCTGTGGTCATGTTCCACGGAGAACAAAGGTTCTTGTATATCATTATCTTTGCTGTCAGAAAACTGCACACGTGCACTAGCTTCACGTCTTATTATAGCACCTGACGACAAAGTCTATGGGAATTCGGAATGCAGAGAAATTAAATGATGTCCAACTTCTGTGCTCTATCGTCTATACCAGCGGTTCCCAAACCTTTATGGCTGTGCACCCCCGGTTACCTCCCAACCTAGCTGACGCACCCCCCAAATTGCATAAGCTATATAGAGATATATATTTCCTATTCATCCACATATATGCACATATTAACCTGAATATGGCATATATATGCAGCATAGGCTATATTCTGCATATACTTGCCATATATTGGCATAATATGTTAAAGGAGAATTCCATGCTAGAATGCTTTCTTATCTTTCTTACCTTTCTTTGTACTTGTTACGTCCCCACCAAAGAGGTCCAGGTGTTTTTTTGTGCAAAAACTCCTTATTGGCAATTTACCCCTACCATAAGCCCTCAATGAATTGCATTGCATTGAATGGGAATTGAATGGGGCTATGGGGTGTTATGCTAGTTCGCTTATTTCCATCGAAAGAAGTAGTAAAGTGTGCCGCTTGGGATATTATTTACATTATGAAGAGAGGATATATACAAAGAAATTATAATTTTGAGCGATGGAAATAAGCGAATTAGCACAAGACCCCATAGCCCCATTCAATTCAATGCAATTCATTTAGGGCTTATGGTAGGGGAAATAGCCAATAAGGAGCTTTTGCTCAAAATAACACCTGGACCTCTTTGGTGCAGGGGACGTAACAACTACAAAGAAAGGTAAGAAAGCCTTTTAGTATGGAATTCTCCTTTAATATATTTAAAATAAAACCATAGCACCACCATTAGCCTTTTCATGTCGTGCACCCCCGGCCTAGAAGGTGCTCGCGCACCACAACGGGTGCACGCACCACAGTTTGGGAACCACTGATCCATCTAGCAGACAGGGTTTCCAATAAGGGTGTTTGTGTGTGTGTGTGTGTGTGTGTGTGTGTGTGTGTGTGTGTGTGTGTCAGTCTGTCTCTCTCTCAGCTGATTGTTTTGGGCTCTAGGAGAAAGCCCCCCCAGGAGTGTCTGGAGGAGAAATGTAATCTGAGCTTTGAGGTGGCAGCACATCCAAACCTCATCCAGAGGCCACTGGTTTTATCTGTTCCCACCACGGCTCTGTGTGGAAAAACCAATCACTTTGAAACAACAGGGGAAATCAGTGATGGACAGATCACAAAAGTACAGCACTGCGAGCTTAATGTATAGGCCTACACCTTTTCAGAGCATTTTTGAAAAATGGGGTTGTGGAGACGACATTACTCCTGTTCATTGACCTTTGTGTTAACATTGAACCCATGGTGATACAGCATATTGTTCATGCTGTTGTTGGGCAGAAACCTCTTATCTCCGTATTTTAAGTTTTTGTGTTTTGTTTTATTTCTGTAAATGTACGTCATATGCTTGATCATTCTATACAGTGTCACACAAAGGCGTCAAAATGATCAGATCTACAAGCATGAAACGTGACGCGGAGCAACGTGTTTTGAGCTTGTCGATCTGCTAGCTATACCTTTGCTATTTTTTTAATTTGGATGGATCCTGAAAAGTGACAGTTTTGGACGTATGAGGTTTCCACCTATGTTTCCTGAGAGACAATATCTGATATAATAATAAAGCAAATGGTTCAGATCAGCTGATCAAACCACACACACATACTAGAGTCGCCTCCAGTTTGCAAAGCCCAGAGGCTGCAGAGCTCCTTATTGGCATTAGTTTTATTGGTTTTATGATTTGTGGTATATACCAACCCTCCTGCGTTTTACAGGAGAGAGGAGACTCCTTTTATTTGACCATTTCTCCTGCGCTAGCTGCTCCTGCGCCAGCATTTCTCCTTCGTTTGGGGGTTTTCAACCTTTTTGCTTGGTCAACCCGGTCAAACCTCACTCATCGATGAGAGAGTGGGAATGTTAACCTTCTTGCTTCATGCATTATGTCTGGATAAACTCCAGTCCCAAACTGGACACACACACATACACTCATGCATCTAAATTGTAATTGAATGTGATTATAAAGAGATGGCTCTTTTATTGCTTCAGTCGTCAAATCAATGAATGTCTGTATAGGCCAACTGTACTATTTACTATGTTTAAAGCCTGATACAAGTGGGTGTGTTAATTGCCAGTTTCCACTATTATGATGTGTCTCTCAGCAAGGACAGAGCTGGCAATTTCCAAATACTTCATCATACAGTCTGGACGGAAGAGCTATTCTATCATGAGTAAAATAAAAACTGGAAGTGGCGTTTCGTCTTTACAGTCACGCAAATGTATTCTAATATAAATAGAAATCATCTAAGCATATATAGCTTGTTGCTTAGCAGAAAAGAACATACAAAAATGAAACGTAAAGATAATTTAAAATATATTTTTTGTGAACGAAAACGGCAGCTTCCTTACTTATAGTTCCAGACTCTATTCAACCTTTTTCTTACAGCCCCATAGTGCATTGCGTTTGTGTGTGCATGAGTTCCTCTTTCTCTTGCTGTGTTGCCAGTTTTGCAAGAGAAACAAGTGGCCAGGTATATGAAAACAAGCACAAATGAAAACAGCTGATCTACAAGCTCACAGCGACACATTGTGAGGTTATGTACATCCGTTACATCCCTGAAAAGCATCGGTTGAGCTCATGTGTACACTTGTCATTTTAACACCCACTAACCACAACTCTGTGACAGCTGTTTGCAAGCAGAGCAAAATATTGATGGAGGAGAGCTGAGTGCAGCACTATACGTTGTACATGCGTGCGCGTATGTGCATGTGTGTGCGCGCGTGTGTGCGTGCGTGTATGCGTGAGTGTGTGTGTCATTGCAGAGCGAGAAAAATGCTTATTAGCTTTCATTATTTTTCTACAAGTCAGAGACGAAAACGCTGCTGGTATTTTATAGTGCAAGCAAATGAGTATTGAAACATATTACAGTGAATTTTCCATGACAACACGTAAACTGATTGACTGTGCACACTAGCCTAGAAGTGAGCACACGCAATGGCCACTGACATAAGAAGTGGGTATACGGTGTATACCGCATGCATATATTTAATATAACCACACCAACTGTCCCACACCGTTCTGTTACTTGTCTACTTTCATGCGTGCTGCACGTCCTATATGCACTTTAAGTGGCCCTGGTGGGCCTATTAGAACACAGGGCAGTGTTGCCAGGTTTGCGAATTGTAAGCGAGTTGTAGTGTGTGTAAGTAGCGTGGTTAAAAGGCCTTGTTTCTGGCCCTGTTGGCCTTGTTTCTGGCACTGTTGGGGCAACAGCATATGTTCACCAATGTCCACAGGTTTTGACGCTTTTCATTGGCTAGCAACTTCACAAATGTAATAATAGATAGCTAGGCCTCCGAGTCCGAGCTCACTACCAGAGACAGAGAGAGACGGATACAGACAGATATAGCGACAGCCAGGAGAAAGAGAGGGGTGCAGTACTTAGTTTAGACAGTTTTTGGTTTAGACTATAGTCATTGGTTAGACCAGTCATTAGTCCTATACAACTACAACCTATCTCAAACCCTCACCCTAAACCTAACCTCCCACGGGGCAGCACACCTAAACCTATAACCTTAACCCATGTCTAACCAATATAGTCTAATACTAAGTATGCACCCCGAAATAAAGAAGAAAGAGAGAGACAGAGACAGAGACAGAGACACACGGACGGACGGACGGACGGACGGACGTCCGAGAGAGAGAGAGAGAGAGAGAGAGAGAGAGAGAGAGAGAGAGAGAGAGAGAGAGAGAGAGAGAGAGAGAGAGAGAGAGAGAGATAAGGAGACATAGGGAGGGCCTGATGCTCTCATCATGCACATCCTCTATGCAGGCCGTGGGGCGAGGCTGAAGCGGATGATGTCAGCTGCAGTTAGAGGCTATACACTCTCCATTCATCTCATGTACTGACAGCAGCCGGGGCGAAACGACTACAGGCCTGGAGAAGATTGCCGTACTAAAGCTAAATCTAAACAACATTATATCACTTTTACAGCAGACACAATTGTGTATATTCATAAGAAACTATAAATCTAACCCAAAATATATATCTAGCAATGAACTCAACTGACAAGAGAGAAGATTTTGTCAGATTATCTACAGATTGTACCAGTTATTCATTCTGATGCATATAATACACTGTAGTTTCTCAAATACCATCTAAAGTGTGTGCTGGACCAGCAATAAAAACATGAAAGACTGTCACTCCCTTGAGTGCAGTTTACTGGCACACACCCACCAGAGCCAGACGGCGTGCCTGTTAGTCTGAAGCAGAGCATTATAGCTCCAAACATTGTCGATGTGCCGCCACCTTGCACTTAAAGGGGTGTGGTGTAAGTCATAGTATTTGTGTTCAAATAAGTGTGAAATATCTCTATATTCAGATAGCAATTATTTGTTATATAGAGGTAACAGGTCAGGATACCAATTTCATCTGGTACAGGCTTTAGTTTAGAGTATACTATTGGTCCGACTGTCATTAGACCGACAGCCTATACCTCAAACCCAAGCACGGGAGCAGTGCATGTTCCACCACATAATGTCCGACCGCTGTCTCCGCACATCGGTCTGTCGGTGTGTCTCATCTGCGTGCATGTGCATCCCATTTCATCCAATCAGGAGAGATTAAACTCACACAGGATACATGCAGGATAGTGATAATAAAACTAGGGAGCTATAGAAGAGCGCACAGCGTCCGCCGTCCGTCCGTCCTCACTCACCTTGAATATGGCAGGCTGCTTGATGTCCAGCTGGGCCAGGTTCCAGTGGTCCCCTCCCCTCCCCCTCCGCCTCCCCCTCCGCCTCAGCCTGGACGCGGAGCCCTCCCGCTGGGCGGACAGCCAGAGCACCAGCACGGCCAGCATGAAGCCCCCCACCATGCCGTGCACCACCGCGCACACGTAGGGAGGCAGGGGCAGCACCAGGTACCAGTACACCACCTGCATGGAAACAAACAGGGTCATCCAACTGATACAGTGTGTTCTCAACCAGTGGCCCCGGGGCGTCCATGGAACCATATGGGTGTCTTTGAGGGGCTTCCAGGTGGTCTAAATAAAACTATACCGGGAGCTTAAAGGGACACTGCAAAAAAATATATGTTAATGACGTTTAGAAGCTTTAGATCACTTTCCTGGGGGTATTTATGTGTGTAATATGTGGTTTTAGATATTTTAGATTGTAGCAGTGAGCCTGTTGTCTCTGATGTCATGGACACTGGTCTCACTACCTTCCTGGACTACAATTCCCATAATTCTTTGGTGCACTGCTCCTCCTTGTGGATAGGGGGGAGAGCTGTCTTACTGAGACAACATGTAGTCCAGGAAGGAAGTGAGCCCAGTGTCCATGACATCAGAGACAACAGGCTCACTGCTACAATCTAAAATATCTAAAACCACATATTACACACATAAAGACCCCCAGGAAAGTGTTCTAAAGCTTCTAAACGTCATTAACATATATTTTTTTGCAAAAAGGGTGAAGTGTCCCTTTAAGAACGGCGTGCGGACATCCCTAACTTCTTTCTGCTTCCAGGTGGTCCCCAGCTAAATGGAGAGTTGGTAACCAACTGTTGAGAGTGTAAAATGGAACCAAGTGGACCAGTAAGGGTCCATCTGGTTCCATTTTACACTCAAGAGTTAAACATCTGCATTACTTAATGTAATAATTGTTCTCTATCGTGTTCGAGACTGGCTCTCCACTACATATTGTTCAATATGTACGGGAACTGACCCCACAGGGCAGTGTTCATGGATATCTCTTTAAGACACATCTTCTATGGTGGCCCTGCCCAGGTGCCAATCAGCGGGCTATTTAAGCCCCATCTGTGCAGTGCCACTTCGATTTTTTGATTTCCACGAGAGCAGACGTTTCGTGTATCTCAGCAGTTTTGACACTATAAAACAACATATATATATATAAATATATATATTTAGAACATGAAGCTGCGTGGCACACAGTCCACTTACCTAGGTAAGAAGAGAGCCGGTCGTCCTGACGACTCCTCTCTGGGCGCCGCGTAGCTGCACAACAACAACGACAACAACAGCAACAAGCTGAGTGCCGAATCTGTCTTGCGGAGGAAGCCTCTGTTTGTCCGTGCGACCGCTCCTTGGTGAAACCTGCTCGTTGGGGGAAACCTTGGAGACGGCGTTCGGTCCGTGCGTCCAACCCTTGGTGAAACCTGCTCGTTGGGGGAAACCTTGGGTCGGCGTTCGGTGTGGCCAAAGGGTCCAAGCGTGAAGCCAACCACGTTGGTGGAGCCTTGGTTCCCTGGCTGCAGAAGCGCTGTGAGACCCCGGGCGAAACCGACCTCGTCGGTGAACCTCCTGGTTGATCATCGCGGCTGTACACCGTGGCGGCGGGTAGCGGGGTAGAACCCAGAGGAGCTGACCTAGTCGGCGTACACTGAGGCCATCTACGTTCGCTGATCGTTGCCGCCGCGGTCCGGTCCGGCCAGACCACACGGCAGAGAGTGTAAACAAACAATTCCAGCGTGTTCCAACTTCCTCATTGACAGGTTGACGTGAGCGTCATAGTGTAGGAGGTATGCTCGTCAGGGACGGCTGCCCAGACTGCACTGTGCCTCACGGTTCACAAGAGGGCGGTGTGGCTCAAAGATCAGGAGACAAAAACTCCAGATGACCCACCGTGTTAGGCGCTGCAATTAAATCGCTTACTCTGTCACAATTGGTTCTGGTTAATATATACTTATATGCTTATATATATATATACCTGTGTGTATCAATACAAGCATACAGGTATGTGTATCACGCAAGCTGATACACTACCAATGTATTGTACAGTCTGTACAATACAGTACAGGCATATATATATGTACCATTGTAAAGCGCTTTGAGCACTTGGAAAAGCGCTATAAAAATGCAATTCATTATTATTGTTATTATTATAAGTATGATAATGGCTACAACAACACACTATGCATGTGGACTTGTAGGCCTACTGGTATGATATACAAAAGTTTGGAAGCCTCCAGTGTGCTTAATGTCAGATTGTTTTGTGCTAGAGCGCCTCAGAGCGGCCGAGCAGTTTATGTACAACCTCTTCCAGAGGTCCATAACTCTGCTGGTGACACAAAACAAACTGTGGACATTGATTTGGGGACTCTGTCCTAACAAAGAGAGAGCACACTGAGAATCCGCGTCATGGGGATGTCTTAGGGTACCATGTTGCCTTGATTCGTTTATGCAGCATTGTGAGCTGCAAAGGGTAGATTATGACCCCTCACGTTCAAGCAATTACTATGGGCCCACTCCCTGTGGACATGAATACATGTATTGTGGGTGTTGCGCCAGCTTACACCCCGGTGATGTAGTTCGGTATTGTGGATCTGGGTTCAGTGACACAAACAGAACGTGCTGGGTCAGTCGAGGGTTTCCCTTTATGTTGGGCAGTCATCATAGCGCACTATACTGTCGTATTTCTGGCGGGGTGTCAGCTCACGCGACAGTGGTGTAGTTCTGTCACAGACAGGACATGCTGTGTCTGTCCGACGTTTGGTAACATAGACATGACATGCTGGGTCTGCCAGGAAGTATGCCTGAATCTCAGCCATTATCACACTATAGGGCGTATTGCTGACGAGGTCAGCTCATGCGTCCGTGGTGTAGTTTCACGGTGGAGCCGGGCTCAGTGACACAGCAGAGCGTGCTGTGGCTGTCGGGCAGAGCACACGATACAGTGTACAGTGTGTCACGGCGAGCCGTTTATGCACCTAGGTGTGACTCTGCGGGGTAGAATCCGGTTACCGGTCTGAAACCACAGAGAAAGCTCTTCTCATCCAGAGAAGTCACGAAGTCATGGCTATCTAGGCGCAGCTAGCCAACAACAACAGCAACAAGACTGAGTGCCGAATCTGCCTCGCGGAGGAAGCCTCAGTCTTGTCCGTGCGTCCGCTCCCTGGTGAAACCTGCTCGTCGGGGGAAACCTTGAGACGGCGTTCGGTCCGTGCGTCCGCTCCCTGGTGAAACCTGCTCGTCGGGGGAAACCTTGAGACGGCGCTCGGTGCGGCCAAAGGGTCCCAAGTGCGAAGCCGACCTCGTTGGTGGAGCCTGGGTTCCCTGGCTGCAGAAGCGCTGTGAGACCCCGAGCGAAACCGACCTCGTCGGTGAACCTCCTGGTTGATCATCGCGGCTGTAAACCGTTGCGGCGGGTAGCGGGGTAGAACCCAGAGGAGCTGACCTAGTCGGCGTACTCTGAGGCCATCTACGGTCGCTGATCGTTGCCGCCGCGGTCCGGCCAGACCACACGGCAGAGAGCGTAAACAAACAATTCCAGGGCCAACCGGCGGGGTATGGCTAGAGGTGCTCAGCACACCGAGCCCACTCCTCAGTCCTGACAGTTCAGGATACCCAGCCCCCACATGCTGTCTCTCGAGACAGTGGCGGTCAATTCAGGTGGACCCCTGAGTAGGTTCCACCATGTCATGGGTTGTAGCTCTCTCGAGGTCGTCCTCAGACGAGCCCTCCATTGGCGTTTCCGGTGATCCTGGATCTCCATCTGGCCAGTTTGTTGGTACTTTGCGCTCCTGCGTCGTTCTTGAGTACATCCACGGATGTTGGCGTGGGACGTCCTCGTGACCGGTGCCCGTTTGTTGGATCCCACAGCACTAGTTTGCTGGCTGGCATCTCTTGGCAGTGAGCCAGCTGGTGCCTCCGCCCCTTAGGGCTGAGGGAGACCACGGTGTACCGGGTGCTCGCACATTAGGTCGGCAGCCCCCCCACGGGAGGTGGTACTGTCTGCCTTGCGGCATGAGCCAATTAAGCGTGGACACTTGGGTGGCTTCTCGCAGGACAGCATTTTTGTTGTTAGCAGTGTCAGCCACAAGAATGTCCCTATCAGTGCATGAAGGAGGCTGCCGCTTCCTACATGGCAATGGTTAGGTGGTGCTGGCACCAATCCCTGCACTCTATACCATACGGCCTGATCAGAGAGTGCTCGGGTAGACCATGGTCGAAGGGTGGACTGTCCCACCGGATCACAGGGGTGATCCAACAGGGACAAGCAGGCAGGAGTGCCAGGGTCGCCTGGAAGGCGGGCACACTCTGCCCATGGGACAACAGCCCCCTGGTTGCTGTAGAATGGTGTATCTCTGACAGAGATCTACACAGCAGTGACATGGGCGACTCTGTCTACATTCACCCTGTCCTACCGATGGAACGTGGTGGCATCCGCTCCCCCTGTGGGAGTCGCTCCTGCGTGCTACTCAGCGGTAGGGTCACCAGCACCTTGACCGGTCAGGTCGGCCGGGCATCTGACGGGCTGGCTTGAGCAGCCCTTCACCCCGGTGGTCACTGGCCTAGCATCATGCTGGGCCAGCTGAGCCTAGGTGGCGTCTTGCGCCTAGGCCACGAGTATTACTTACTTGGTATGAATACTGAAGTTTTGGAGCGTTTTGGCAAGCGCCTGTGACTCATGGCGCTCACCACTTATAGGCTCGGATGGAATTCAGGTTAAACTGCCTCGGGCTGCCGCAGGGGCAGCTGGTCTGCTTATTTCCTCGCGGTGTGTCTTAGAGAGTTCCCGTACATATTGAACAATATGTAGTGGAGAGCCAGTCTCGAACACGATAGAGAACGGAGGGTTACACTCTCTGTAACCCAGGTTCTCTGAGTGGAGAGACTGGCTCTCCACAAAAGAGCCGCTCCGAAATGCGTGTCAATCAAGAATTAATCGAAGTGGCACTGCACAGATTGGGCTTAAATAGCCCGCTGATTGGCACCTGGGCAGGGCCACCATAGAAGATGTGTCTTAAAGAGATATCCATGAACACTGCCCTGTGGGGTCAGTTCCCGTACATATTGAACAATATGTAGTGGAGAGCCAGTCTCTCCACTCAGAGAACCTGGGTTACAGAGAGTGTAACCCTCCGTTATTTTGATCAACGTCTGCCTGTTGTCTGTCCTAATGGTACCAACATCACTACAGCAAGGCTAAATCTCATCAAATGGTGGCCAAATGCAGAATAAATAATTGGGCCTTGATATGAAAAAGTTTGAAAACCACTGAACTCAATGTGAATACAGCAATGCGTTGATGTAAAAACAAGAAAATGTACTTTTACTTTGTGCCATTGAATACTTAAAGCAACACTATGCCACAAACAAGTATATTTTAAAGCAAACTACTGCAGTTTAGTCCTTTAACTCAAGAGCAACTTCCACTCGTAGTTGAGTAATATTTGCCCTGCAGGATCATCTATACTTTGACTCAACTTTGACTTTTCAGGATTCAAATTCTAATTAAGCAAAAATAGCGTCAAAAATTTGCGTCATGTTTGTAGTCACTGATTGGTACTCATCAGGCAGGAAACCACAAACCGGAATCATTCAGAAGTACCCAAAATAAATTTCCGCATTCATCATTTTAGGGCCTATACCCAATAAAATCATTGATGCGGCGTAGTTTTGCAGATTTGTTTTTAATACAAAAGTGAGTGTACTTTCCAGAGACTATTTAGCATTTGTATAGCTGTGCTATCCCACAGGGACATTTTATTTTATATAGGCCCTAAAATTATGATTGTGGGGAATTATTTGGGGTATAGTTCTCATTCCGGTTGTGGTTAATTCCTGCCTGATGACTACAAATCAGTGACTACAGCTATGACGTAAATGACCATCCGCTCCAGACTGGTTCACATGGCAATTTAGTAGCCTCGGAAACCCAGACGTTTTTATTTTTAAGGGAGGAAAAAAAAGTCTGGGTTTGAGTCCACTTCAATTCGGCATAGAGCAGCGCAAACATCGCTCACTCTCTGCTAATTTCTGATCGTCTGCACCTTTGTTAAATTGACACACACACACGCACACATGTACACAAACACACACTCCTCTCTCTCTCTCTGTCGCTCTAAGTAATTAGTCTCATGTCATGCAGCTGCGCATAGTTTCTCCCGGCGGATCCTGCCGGGAGCTGCCTATATGCCATAGAAAGCATATAGGTGAGTTCCAGGCTAGCGATTTAGTGACAAAGACCGGGCTTTCCTAGTTTCCTCCGAGGTGGAAAGACATGGTGAGCATTGTTGACGCGAGGTTAGCACCTGGGTGAGTAGGATGAGGGCGGTCACGGGTACAGGGTCGGCCTCCTCCTCCTCTTCTTCCTCCTCCTCTTCCTCCTCCTCCTCTTCCGTGTCGATTTCGCTGCAGAGCCCGGTGCTGCCGCCGCCGCCGCCGCCGGCTCCGCGCCGAGCTAGCCGCCTCACCCCGGCGGCTGCGATGGCGCCCCCCCGCGGAGGCTCGCCGTCGGGCGTCTCGGTGTCGGTGCACAGCTCAAAGTCCTCGCTGTACAGCTCGCAGAAGTCGTCGTCTTCCTGCCGAGCCGCCAGGGCCGACATGGAGCAACGGCCCAGCGTGAGCGAGGGAGACCTGGGGAGAGAGACACCCAGTGTGAGAGAGAGAGAGAGACCATGGGGGGAGAGAGACACCCATCATGAGAGTGACCTGGGGGGAGAAATAATATATATTATACGTTCTCTCTAAAGTAGTAGAAGCGTAAACTTTTTGTAAATGAAGTAATGTAGATGTTTAACAAGAATGTTACTCTTGAGAGCGTCAAATGAAACCTCACTTTAACGCTCTCAAGAGTTAAAGATCTACAGTATAAGGGTCCAATTGGTGACCAACTTTCCATCATTTAGCTGGTGTGACAACCTGAAACCCCCTCAAGGCCGCCATGCACTGGTGGTCCACCACCAGAGAGCTCCAGACATTCCCTCTCCAGAGCAACATTAGTGACTTCCTCCTGGGGGGGGGATCCCGAGACGTTCCATAAGACCAGCGAGTCGATGTGTTTCCTCCAACTGCGCCTTGGTCTGCCCCGAGTGGGACGTGCCTCGAGGACCTCCCTAGGGCTACGCCCAGTCTCCCTAGGTTGAAAACCACTGGTATATATAGGAGATTTTCTAATTTGGACCCCTTCGGAAAAAAACTTTGGACACACCGCTGCTTTACACCACTGACCTGGGGAGAACAGAGGACGAGGAGGGGGTGGTGGGTGCGAGGTTGGCCACCGTGGGCGCCGGCCCCGCCGTCGACGCCACCAGAGACGGGAAGGAGAAGAAGACAGAGTGTTCGGTGGGCGTGTTCTTCTCCTCTGCCTCGCCATGTTGCCCCGCCTCCTCCTCCTCCTCCTTGATGCTGTAGCTGTTGTTGTTGACGTTGTTAATGCCCTCGGCAATGTGGCCGTTGACGGACGCCATGGCGTTGAGCTCCGTCGCGCTGTCGGAGGAGGAGAGAGAGAGAAACAGGGTTTATTATTATAGAGTTTGACTCGCCGAGGACTCGAGGGAGCGCCATCGCCATGCCCGTCATCGCTCGGGCATGTGCTTGTCCATAACCGCCGATCAAAGCTACAGCTTATATGCAAATAACAATTCCCAACTTGCATTTGTTCACACTAGACCGGTGCCCGGCTGTAGAGCACCGAGTCAGAAACGATGGAATCCATGCCCCACCTGGCTATATGCAATACCCATTGTACCCATGTCAGAGTACCCATTGCACCCATCTGTCTGTATCCCTTGTATGCCCATATGTGTCCCTTTATTCCTATATGGAGTTCTGTGTCAGGCATGCCCAAATGTGGAGTGTTGTGATGTCAGAACAGGCCAGCTCAATATATGGACCCTGGGCAGGGGCTCTTTTCAGTTTCCAGAGTCCGGGCAGAGGACAGTTCTGGACAACCGTGGGTCCGACCGATTTGACACCGTGGGCACTGCACTCAAAGCCACACGTTGGAACGATTAAGAAAAGAAAAAAGGCAAAATAAATGATACCTGTTGGAGAGCGACTTGACTCGTTGGCCAGTCGAGGAGGAGGAGGAGGAGGAGGAGGGGGCGGCGGGCGTCTCGTCTCCCATCATCTTGCTGAAGAGATGCAGCCGGTCCGACATGGCCTCCGAGAAGCGCCGCTTGGTGTCCTCGATCCGGGCCTCCACCTCCTGGACCTTGAAGAAGGAGCGTCCGTCCGGAGGGGTGAGGGGGGACGAGGGGGCCGTCTTGGAGTCGCCCCCCACGCCGGCGCTGGGGACCACGGGCGCCGTCCCGGTGGACAGGCGGGGCTGGGAGAACTGCTTGAAGAGCTGGACGTTGCGGCGCGACTCCAGCGGCGTGCGCGCATGGGACGATGACACTGCAGACGGGTATAGGAGCAAGGCTTATCGACGGCCCGAGGTGCGATCGCAGTGGAGCTAAATATCCTGTGACTATACTTAAAAGGTATTGGAAATGCGAAAGAAAAAAAGCTGCCACTCGGTGGTAAATAGTGCATTTATATAGCGCTTTCGTCCAAAGTGCTTTACGTAGATTGTGGATTACATTCGCCCGTTCAATTTCAGACATCATACACATTCATACAAATCCCCCGAAATCACACCACCAACCTTGAGCAGCAGGAGCAGTGGCGGGCAGATGATGGAGCTCCTGCGGCTCAGACGGAGGAGCAGGCGGAGGAGGAGCGGGTGGAGTAGGAGCGGCAGGCTTGCTGGTGTCGGCCGACATGTGTGACTTGACGAAGGAGATCATCAGGTCTCGGCGTCGGGGGGGAGGGGCGTGCGCCGGAGGAGGCGGGGCTTCCACGTCGTTGGACAGCGTCCTGACCAGGCTGAGGAAGGGCTTGGACGAGGACCTGCAACGTCAACTCACGTCAGGAAACTAACTATACAAGCTCACAATGCATCACAAAGCGACGCTTTGTGTGCTTGTAGATCTTTGAAACCTGGCAGCTGGCCAGTACAACCACATAGTCTAAAGGTCCTTTCACCGGGAACCGGGAACCGTCCCGCAACAAGTGTGCTCCTGTAACCTCTCTAGCCTATAATTATCTGTATATTTGATCGTCAAACAGAAATGTCAGGAAGGTGACCCATCCATACCTGCCCGGTGATGAGGAGGTGGAGCCGGGGGAGGCGGCTTGAGGGGCGGCGAAGGGGGGGTGGCGCTCCGAGGAGCAGGGCCAGGAGTAGCTGGCGGGGGGCGTGGAGCTCAGGGGGGAGTGGGAAGAGGAGGAGGAGGAGGAGGGGACGATGGCCATGGCCGGGGAGGAGGCGTGCGGCGGTGGCACCGAGGGGGGCCGCGAGGACGAGACGGAGGCAGAGGACACGGGCAGGACGGTGGCGGCGGCGGCCACGGTCTCAAACAGCAGCATATCCTCGCCGCCGGACTCCAGGTCTGTTGAGAGACATTTAGACCTGAGGTTCAGATTCTATATACAACATGTCTTCTAAATCCTGACAGTTTTCTGGAAAAACCTATGGTTCTATATATCACTGGTGCTCAAACTATTTCATGTTAATTTAACTCCTTTGCTGCCCCTAGTGTTAGCATGGTTGTACTGCCCCAGGGGCCGCCCGTCCAGGCCCACTCTATGGAGCTTGTTGTCCTTTCGGGTTAAACAGGAAGGTGGGGGCTTCCGGAAGTGGCACGACACCACACAACACAGCCCACAGCCTTTAGCTAGCAGAACAACCAGCTACATTTTCTCAGCGTTGCGATACGAAATCACAAAGGATTATACGATCGTCGGGTGAGCGCCAGCTCACCATTGACAGCTCTCTAACCTTTGGAGATACGGCACTTTGAAAATCGGGTTTTAATGGAGGCTCAATGGAGCTGGATTTAGAAATCGCATCGCTGGTGGTGACGGAGGAGGGCTATACTACCCGGAGCAATGCTAAAAGGTAAACAAACGGTCGGCGTGTTCAAACGTGTGTCTATACGCTTATAAGCGTAGCTGGCATAGATATGTCCCAATAGCCTATAGCTACGTTTATAAGCGTAGATGGCAAGAAAGTTATTAAGGACCCCAAATAGTATATCTGGCCGCCGGACCGACCCCCAACTGAAAACATGTTGTTTCAAAAGTTGCTTATTATATAAGAAGACATAACATGGTATAACACTGGCCTGTAGTGTCCTCCAGGGGCTCCTCCAGGGGGCCCCCCGGGGCCGGCGGCAGCGGGGGTCCGTAGAGCTCCTCGTCGTCGTCCTCCTCCTCCTTGCCCAGGGCGGAGAAGTGGATGGTGATGGTGTCTCTGGAGATGGAGCGCTGCACCTGAAGCTTGGGTCCGGGGGCGTGGCGCTGCTGAGGGGGCGTGTCTGCGTGCTGCCGGCCACTCCCCCTGCCACCACCCCCTCTGCTGCCACCTCCTCCCCCCTGGCTGGTCATCACCACACTGGGAGGGGCTTACAGCCTGAAGAGAGAGAGAGAGAGAGAGAGAGAGGTGAATGTCATATGTTTCTTTATGATCTTAAAGGGTTTAGGGTTACAGAAATGCGCCACAAAGACAGAGAGAGAACGCAGAGCAACATTTCAAAGATCAAACTCCCTGTTAAAGCGTGAGTGGAGCCTCCTCCTCCCCCTGTTTCGTCTTTACAGTTGCGCAAATTTATCCTAATATAAATAGAAATCATTATACGCATCTATATAGCTTGCTGCTTAGCATAAATGGACATAATAAATGCAATCTAAAAATATTTAAAAATATATATTATTGTGATCGGAAATGACAAACAGATTACTCTGATTTCAGGAGGTGCATAATTCCAGGCTCTTATAGCATTAGGAGATTGTGGAATAGTTGGCTGGCTATATATATGCGAGACTAGACAGGATCAGGACAGCCTGTGGCCACTGGCCAGCCAGGCCAGCTCTCACATTAATGCCAGAGCACCGGACTTCCATTAGCTCTGATTATGACTGACTGGGCTCTGTTCCGTCCTGTGTCCTGTTGGCCTGCACACCCCTCTCCTGGCCCAAACACAATTAACCAATTTCAATCTGCCATCCCTATTTCTGGGGGCATAACAAATTATCACACATAACGGCCGGAAATGTGTAGGGCTTAAAGTGGTCTATAATGGGTTTGCGTTGAAACACACACACTATAGCAGTTATTATTGGCTACAAAAATGTCTCCTGTAGGTGATTCCCTGTTCCGGTTCATTGTCCCGAAAGCGTCATTTGATTGACCCAGCAGCCCAAGTATGGTGTAAAAAAAGGGGAAAAGAAATTGTTCAAATATGGAGACAATTTATTTTGCTACCTTGAGGAACGGTTTGGAATGAAAGTCAGCTGTGAGAATCCTCCTCAGAGCACCAGAGGCTGTACTGTACTGTACTGTACTGTACTGTACTGTACTGTACTGTACTGTACTGTACTGTACTGTACTGTACTGTAACTGTACTGTAGCCTACTGTACTGCACGCTTCCATCATATCTCTGTGCAGAGGCTTTCAACACTCACACAACGCATGAAGAGTCGTGTTCTCCATTGTTCATATAGCTATGGGTGGCTTCAACTTAACATACATATTTGCATACAAAACAACATTTGAACTTCCCTCGCAGAGTATACACGCACGCACACAAGCGCGTACAGTGCACTCGTGTATGTATTCGCAACAATACAGGCACACATACTGTACACGCACACACGCATGAAAGCACGCACGCACACACATGCAGACAGACAGACACACAGAGAGTGATGGCAATGCCCCAGTGAGCATACAAAGGAGTGCTTTGTATGCCTTTACGTTTGCTGAACGAGGCATCATGCTGTTATTGAGTTATTCTGCATGTTTGTTCCTCTGCATCGCACCCTGTCCGTGTAATACATAAATTACCACCCACCGCCAGCCTTTTAAAAAATATGTCCTTGCTTTTTAAGTATAGGCACAGATTATGCATCTCCACTACGATCGCACCCCCATCCGTCAAACAAACAAACAAGCAAAAATCACACCCTGGTGAAGTGAGGAGCGCTCTTATCGTCATACGTCATCATAGAGCAGGGGTGGGCAACTTTGACGATAGAGAGGGCCACAATATTTCCACACTCACTCCAGTGGGGCCACATTGCATATTAATGTCGTAGCAATTTTTTTTGTTGTTGCTATATTTGAATTAAAATCCTGAATATCTATTTTGCCATTTTTAATTGGAATTCTGAATTAAATACAAATACATTGGACATAAAAAAAAGAGAAGACAATAACATTGTAATACTAGTAATTAACTGAAATCAATAATATATCAACGCTCCTGTTCGGTCTCTATCTTTTTATTACTCTATGATAGACACACACAGTCACACTGAAAACTGGAGCCTTTTCCCTGAGTGACGGACACAGATAGACTACTGTATGTCTGGCTGACGCAACACACCGGCTTCACGGATTCGCCAGAGGCGTCACATGACGTTTGTACCACTGTAGAGATATACTGTAAGAGATAGCGTGTGGTTGACAGAACTGCATTCTGGGACAGAGACGGAGAGACAGAACTGCATTGTGGGACAGAGAAGCAAGAAGAACCTGTTAGAATGATCGGCTGGACCGTCCGTCTGAAAGGAGGAGCAGAGAGAGGTCTCCATGCAGCTGTGGTGCTGCAGGACAAGCTGTACTGCTTTGGAGGAGATGGTGATCCCATTGATGTTCTCGTCTTCAACACAGTGTCTTTATGCTGGAGGAAGCTGAGCCCGGGAAGAGGAGGAGGACGCCACCTAGAGGTTCCATCCAGGCGCTCTGGCCACACAGCTGTGTTGGTTGAAGATATAGTCTACATCTGGGGAGGGATTCCTTACTGCAATGTGCTTTATGCATTTGGTGTTGACACCTACAGATGGTTCAAACCCAGGGTTTCTGGCACTGTTCCAGAGGAGAGGTACTACCACTCAGCCTGTGTGTTGGAGAAGGTCATGTTTATACATGGAGGATCCACCAAGCTGACTGGATGGACTACTGACATGTACAAGTTGGACACCAGCACAATGGTCTGGACTTTGATTAACACCAGAGGAACTCAAGCTACTGCTACATACCTTCACTATGCCACCATCATTGGGACAAAGATGTTTGTATTTTACCAGTACTATCCCCTCAGAGTGTTTGACACAGAGACCAACCTCTGGCTGAGCACACCATCTCCACAGCCTCATTCAGAAAGATGGTGCTATAATTCAGCATTTACCTACAATGGAGAGCTGTACATATTTGGTAGCTGTAACAATATTAATGTGTGGAAATTCAGTCCAGAGACCTTCTCCTGGAAGAAGGTTGAGCCCAAGGGAAAGGTCCGGGTCCGATGTTTGAGATATGCTGCTGCATGCATGGTGGGAGATCGTATGTTCCTCTTTGGAGACATCACCCCTGATAACCTGTATGTCTTAGACTTCAATCCTAGCCTCAAGACATTATGTAAGCTAGCAGTTATTCAGTACGATCTGGAGCAGTCGGAGCTCACACACGACATCAGGTGGGAACTGGCAGCCATGACAACCAACAATAACAACCCGACAACGCCGACATGATAAAACCATGCCTACGATAAAAATCACACCCGTGTGAAGTGAGGGGCGCTAATATATTAAATATCTAACTCAGTCATGTTTATTAGGTGATGTAAAACAAACGGTGCCAACACAAACATTAAACGCCATTAACAATAAAGAGACAATATGACGTAAACGACACATTATGGCGTAAATGTTCCCTTCATTGTCAATGCGTTTACTAAACAAGCTTTGAACTAAAGACAAACATTAAACCTGTGTATAGGAAGGGCCCCATAAAAATCTGACAAATTCATGAAACGGAAAAAACAAATTACACGAAGTGAGCGGTGCCTTTGACTTGTTTGTCTGGGGCACCCGTCACAACTGCCCCTCCCTACCTACCCCACCCTACCCTCCAAAAAACCACCCACACCCTCGGATCTGAAAATATATTCCTAGGTTCCAAATACCAACCATGTACACCATGGGGCACCGACCAGGCCTTCCTACTGCTGGGCAGCAGCGCGCCTGTGGAACAGCCGCTTTGTGTGTTTGTGTGTCTGTGGGCGGCTGTTCGATGATCCGTGGGTCGGGGGTTCGAATCCCGGCTCCTCCTGTCTACATGTCGAAGTGTCCATGGGCAAGACACTGAACCCTACATTGACTCCAATGAGTCGGTCGGTGTGAGCTCGCCACCGTTGGTGTGTGAATGTGGGGAGTGAGGACGCTGGTGCCGACTGTTCGCCGCTTCACCTCCCAATGTATGAATGAATGAACCATTGTAAAGCGCTTTGAGCACTTGGAAAAGCGCTATAAAAATGCAATTAATTATTATTATTATTATCACAGTGATGATTTGATTGGTTGAGAACGGAATGTCACATCACATTCGGTTATGGAAGGTAAAAAGGAATAAAGTGTCCTTTAGTTACAGTCAGTGTGTCACCGTATCAAGATAATAGTCATCAGTCCAGTTACCAAGAGATAAAAAGTGTCCATGTTTATCCTGATTTTTTTTATGTTTGCCATTTTTTTGATTGGAATCCTGAAGTTATTTTTTTTTTAATTTCAAATGCATTTAGTTATAGTTATGTTAACTTTATGAATGAAATACAAATACATTGGACATAAACAAACTAGACAATAACATTTTAATAATAGTAATTAGCTGAAATCAATAATATATCAATGTTCGGATGTTAACCTGAGGGCCGCATTACATGCTGGTGAGGGCCGCATGTGGCCCCCGGGCCGCCAGTTGCCCATGTATGTCATAGAGCATCTCAATTCTCATCCAATGGCACATCTGCCATGCAATAATGTCAGACAATCACAATTTGCGTCCTGCACTTTTGTCTTCAGTATTTCTGTTTACACACCTTTGTCTTCAATGTTTCTTATAAACACTTTTGTCTTCAATGTTCTTGTTTACACAAACACTCAAAGCTGGACATACGGTAGGAGTGGGCTAGCACACCGCAAAAAAAATCTATGTTAATTTAACTCTGAGAGAGTACAAATGTGACCAAATGGACCCATTCCATTTGGTTCCATTTGTACACTCTCTGAGTTACAGACCCATAAGGGTCCATTGGTTTCAAAAATATAATTTAGCTGGAGAGCCCCTGGAACTCCCTCAAGGACCCCTAGGGTTCCCCGGACCCCACTTTGGGAACCACAGGCTTACGTCATTGAACCTCTTATGACACTGCTTACAGTGGTATGCTTTTTTCTCCAGTGTGGATACGTTGGTGGTTATTTAGCCTGATATTGCGACCAAAACTCGCCTTGCCGCAGAGTTTACAGTGAAAAGGTTTCTCCCCAGTGTGGACAGTGGTGTGTCTTCAGGTCACTCAACCGGCTAAAACCCTTGCAGAGTTGCCGCACTGTTTATACAGTTAAAGGGCCTCTCTGCCGTGTGGCTATGTTGGTGAGTCTTCAGACCTTCTAACCGACAGAAACTCTTTCTGCACTCTTTACAGTGAAAGGGTTTCTCCCCTGTGTAGATACGCAACTGTATCTTCAGGTTGCTTAACTGACTAAAACCCTTGTAACAATGTGTACAGTGAAATGGTTTCTCCCCGCTGTGAACATAGCGGTGCGTCTGTACAGGCTAGCTAACTCACTTAAACCCTTGCCACATTGTTCACAGTGGCGATGTCTTTCTCCGATGTAGACAACAAGCCTGGTGTTTCTTTAAGACACTCTGCATACCGAAACTCTTGCCACACCGTCTACAGACGAAAGGTTTCTCTCCCTTGTGTTGACGCCGGTGAGTCGCAAGGTTACACCTTGCGCACAAGGTTACAAGATTGGGACTGTACGGTTAAACTCTTGCCACACTGGTTACAGACAAAAGGTATCTCTCCGGTGTCAAACACACGTTTGACACCGGAGAGATACCTTTTGTCTGCGTGGTGTGATTTGGGTCCGTAAAGATGAATACAAAATGAATATGAACATCTTTATACTGTCCAATATTAATTTGATAGGGAGGGGATGAAATTATGACAGGCAGTTACTGCCGTCAAAATATGACTCTATGACCCTATAGTTAAAAAACACTTTATGTTTGAAATAGACACTCATGCTTTCTAGGGTGTGATTTGGGGCCCTAAAGATGAACACAAAATGAATATCAACATCTTAATACTGTCCAATACTTCGATACGGAGGGGGTTGAAATTATGACAGGCTACTGCCGTCAAAATATGACTTCCCAGTCAAAAAACACTTGATGCTGTCCAATAGGCTAATTAGATACGGAAATTATGACAGGCATGCAGTTGCTGCAGTCAAAATATTAATATTAATCCAGAATGAATATCAACATATTTCTTAGAGAGAGAGAGAGAGAGAGAGAGAGAGAGAGAGAGAGAGAGAGAGAGAGAGAGAGAGAGAGAGAGAGAGAGAGAGAGAGAGAGAAGAGAGGCCACATAAAAGAACAGAAACAGAAATGTGGAATATGACAGCCACAGGGCACTATAGGTTGCGGACGACCGTTCAGCCTTTGAAGAATTCACTTGAATACAGACTGCTTTTCATATAAGACAGCAATAAAGAGAAACAAACACACACAGAGAGAGAGAGAGAGAGAGAGAGAGAGAGAGAGAGAGAGAGAGAGAGAGAGAGAGAGAGAGAGAGAGGGAGAGAGGGCCGAGAGAGAGGCCAAAAGAAAAGATGGTTGTTCATGTTGAATTTGCTAAAACAATCATTTTTGGAAAAAACTAAAAACAAACATGATATGCCCAGTCACCATGCTGCACCTGTGATGTTCCTTTTTACTGACACCTGGCCAGTGTCCTCCTTACTGACAAGTTTAAAATAAGAATTGAACGCACAGAATATCAATACGAAGCAACTGAAAAATATGTTATTTCAATGGTATAGTGGATGGAGAGAGAGGGTTTTTGTCCAACCACAAAACGGCAACCAATGGGTGCGAAGAGGGGCACGACCACGGGCGGAACTTGACAAAGGTTGAATTCCGTACTCTACAATACTAGTAAAAGCCACGCCTTGCTAGTCAAACAAGTAATAGTATAATATGGATTTGGGGGGGTTTCTAGGTGTGTGTATATATACAGAATTGCAATTGCCAATCCTTGTGTGTTTGGGTGAGATCGGGGCTGCTTGCAGCCCAAGTGTATGCATGTTCAGGTTGGGGGGGAGGGAGACAGAACGATGAGAAAGGCAGAGAGAGACGACAGAAGGTGTATATAATAAGAAAAGGTTGTGGTGTTGCACTGATGATCATCGTCTGAAGGACAACGCCGATCAAGGTGACCGCGGTAGAGAGAGACACGTGGGCCTGCATGCTGTGGCTTTAGGAGAACACAAGGCAGCAGCGAAACCCAGCCAAGAGGGGAAAATATACTGTAGTTCCTCGCTTATATCAACACTCAAACAAACCGCTATAGCTATGGTGCTATAACAGGAGTGCATGGGGCGATGTGTATAGTCACGTATGTCTTTACATACAAAGACGCCGTTGGGCGGAAACCTTGAATGTCCAAAATCTGTCCTTATTTATAATTATAAATAATGTTAATAATATTATGAAATAGTGACAATATCTGATCTACAAGCTCCCAAGGGCTCTCATGGCGGGGTGTTGTGAGCTTGCAGATCTGCTATTTTCACTGCATGTATGATGAAGGGCATTCATTTACACAAAAGAAAACAATAATGATACAAAACGTTAAATATGGAGATGCACAAATTATTGCACAAATTATTATTAATTATGCCCATTGCATGCACCGCGCGCTTCACACCATGCAGCGATGAGGTTTTCTGAGCGATACGAAACAGCTAACCACTACTAAGTGATAACAAAGCTGTTACTGCTGCCAATCTGGTGATGTTGAATGCAGCCTGGTTGAGGAGAGGAGATGAGACGAAACGAGACGAGGAGAGATGAGGGAGAGATGAGGGGAGGAGAGGAGAGATGAGGGGAGGGGAGGAGAGGAGTTGGCAACGGGACAGCACTTTCATCCAATTAATCAAAGCAAGCAGGGCCACTCTAATCAGCTAAAGCCAAGCGCACTGGGAGAGGAGAGGAGAGGAGAGGAGAGGAGAGGAGAGGAGAGGAGAGGAGAGAGAGAGAGAGAGAGAGAGAGAGAGAGAGAGAGGGAGAGAGAGAGAGAGAGAGAGAGAGAGAGAGAGAGAGAGAGAGATAGAGATATTTGAACCAAGAAACAGCAAATCCAGAAAACCAAGATCCACAATCTCAAGCTACATCAAGTTTAGAACCTGTGACGGCCCCCTGGGCCTTTAGTCTACTATATGGGGTTCTGTGTGTATGTGTGGCTGTGCCTTTAACAATTCCATTGCAGTGTTGGAGGGCGGAGCCAGAGATGATTAGTGGAAGGGGAGACACCTGGCCAGTGTCCTCCCCAAACACTATTTAAGAGACCTGCTCTCACAGAACTTCAGATCGGCATTTCGCCACAGGCTGCAGGGGCGGCCGCAGGAGAGCACCCTTGTTCTTTTGCTTGTTTCGTTTGGTTATAAGATTTGGGCAGCATGTTTCCCTGCCAATTTCAGTTGGAAACTTTACAATTATTTAATTACTATTATTCAAGCTATGTAAATAAAATACTTGTTTTTGGATTGTCCTCCGGTGTGGTTTCCCCTTCTTCGTTATGGCCCCAGAGCCAGCCATAACAAACCTCCACCCAAAACAACCCCGGTGCCAGATCACCCCAGCACAGGACAGCCACAAAACACACAAATTGCCCCCCAACATGTATGGGACAGCCACAAAACAGACACATTGTTATCCTCATGGACTCAAATGGGAAATACGTGGATTGGGGGAAAAAAACTCTTCCCAAATCAGAGTTAACACATCAACTGCCAGTACACCAAACGTGCCATGAAGCTACTGACTGAAGATGAACTGCATGGGGTTCCCCAGCCACATAATACTTCAGAGAATGGTTGAGTCTATCAAATAAGTGATAGAAAAAGTCAGCTTGACATTTCCCAACTCAAAAGTAGTCATATCTGCACTGCTATACCCAGAGGGGATATCAAAGATGATTACATCGACACCATCAATGCACAGATCTCCAGAATGAATCTGTGACACAAAAGCACAAAGTCTACTTTGCAAAGCACCCAGACCTGGACGGCAGCAGCCTGTGGGACAAAGTACTCATCTGCAAAGCAGCAATATCAACCTTTCTCAAAGTGTTAATAGAACACAGCTCTGTTTATACGTTTATTTTATTGTTTTTTTCTTGATTGTTTTGTTCCACTGTTGCTGTGGCAATGTAAACATATGTTTTCTCATGCCAATAAAGCTTAATTGAATTGAATTGGAGAGAGAGAGAGAGAGAGAGAGAGAGAGATTTGAAGGAGGCCTACATGTGCCACTCACTTAATTCTAGAAGTGACACAAGTTAATTGTTTCTCAAATGTGTGTGTGCATGTGTGCGCGTGCGTGCGTGTGCATGTGCGTGCGCATGCGTGTGCGTGTAAAACGCACACGAGACCCGAGCAGGCACGTATATGACCAACACAGCAGCATGCCATCTGCATATGAGAGTGAACGCAGTATGCTGTGACACTGATATATGAGCCATCATGATGCAGTATCCTGTAAAAAGATTATAACCTGAGCGGAAGCTGACCTCACCTGATCAATATCTCCTCTACTAATGACAACCACAGGTAAGAACAGAGTGCTACGTTTCTAATCCGGGCGGGCACGCTCAATTTGATGAAGACAAGGTGTAAATATGATATGTATAGTCCGCAACACTGGTAGAAAAAACTCAGCTCCACTGGTTTATTGACACTGGGATCTTCTTCAGGAATTCCTGAAGAAGATCCCATTGATCGAAACGTTGAATCAATAAACCAGCACGCACGCACGCACGCACGCACTTCATCTAAAAGTTCCCAGTTTGATCCCGGGCTCCCCCAGAGTTAGTGTCCTTGAGGAAGACTCTGAACGCCTAATTGCTATATGTGCAGGTTGGTGCCTTGCATGGTTTCCTCCGCCATTGGTGTATGAATGTGTGAGTGAGTGAATGAGTGAATGTAATGCAC